>NC_051065.1:30658333-30969666 GCF_004664715.2 Peromyscus leucopus | reverse complement strand
GTGGCATACCTTTGAAGATTGTACCCAATTATGTGATCATGAGATGTGAATTCCTTTCACATTTACTTCTAACAAGCAGCAGTTTTTCATTGACACCAGCTCATCTTGTCCTTCTCATAGTTAGGGCATGTCCATTTCCCTTCATTATTCCTGATTAATACCAAGGACTTCTTGTCTATATCGTTCATTTATTATAAAGACAATCCTTTTTCATTTACCAAGCCTAATAATTTCTAGATAACAGTTCTTCCCACTATACACATGTTTTTCTAGATAACAATTCTTCCCACTATACACACATTTTCCAAGGCCTCTTTGAAGATGAGCACTAACTACTAGAGAGATCACCTTTGTCAGGAGTTGACGCACATCTTGTGTTATTGAATTAATCTCCGCTGTCTCGGTATCTGCACCATTTTCCTCAGATAATACTCTGTTGTTCACACTGCCTATTGCTGGGCTATGTATTCCATAACAAAACACATTGCCAAGACTAAGTCTTTTAAATATTCACTAGGCTCTTGTTTGCAAGAATAATTGAATTTAACAACTCACAAGAAAAATAGAAAATTTAAATCCATGAAAGTAGAACTACTCCTGAATAAAAGAAGTTTGTAGAAAATCTTCAATAGTATTTTGGCATATAACAAATCAGAATTTATAAGTGCACAAAACCTTTGTGTGCCTATAAAGACCATTTGCTAATATTATATAGGAAGAATATATATTTTATGAATGTTAATTCTTACATTTTCTGTAGATTGAAATAAAACATTTCACACATTGCATATGAGATTTGATGGTAAAATTATACTCTTGTCTATAGAAAATAATTAGATGTCTTTCTTATATTAAATTTTGATAGAGTTGCTTTCATCTCATTGACTAAAATTTCTGGGAGATTTTAATATTTAGATGAAGTTTTAGTAAGGAAAATATGAGGCGAATATACTTTACTTATAAGACAATATTCTCAGCCAGGTAGTGGTGGTGTATGACTTTAATCCCAGCACTTAGGTGGCAGAGGCAGGTAGATCCCTGTGAGTTTGAGGTCAGCCTGGGCTACAGAGTGAGTTGCAGGAAAGGATCCAAAGCTACACAGAGAAACTGTTTAAAACAAAACAAAACACACAAAAGAACAATGTTCTGTTAGTGACCATATGTGTACAAGTAAAAATATTGTGGTAGATGGAATTATGTCCTCCCAAAGATGTCCATGTCTAACATACTGGACTTGTGTATATGTTAATGAACATAATAAAAAACCTTCAGCTAAGACCAAGTTATGTGGCAAAGAAATAGGGATATAGGTAGAAAAGGAAAGTGAAAGCAGGCTCTCTGACATGACTGTCCCTTGTTCCATGATAGACATTGCCAGGAGCAACTTTGGAAAGCACAGAGTTGGGTATCTAAGCTGAACTGATAGAGCCAGATAAATTACTCAAACCAGCCCCATTAGTGGACTTCAAGTCTTAGTATACCCCATCCTAAATATATAAAGTTGTTACTTGCTTTGTGGCTTGGTCTTCTGTCTTTCTTAGTCATTCAGTTCTTTGTTTGTGACAGTGAAGGAACTTGGCAGTCCCCAAGGCAATATCTAGCACCCCAGTTACAGATAGAGACTTAGCACGGATTTCCCTGCCTTATCCAGGAAGGCGGGTGTAATTACAGAATTGTTTAAGACTCTAGAGAACAAGATGTAACAATTAAAGTACAACGGCAGAGGATAGGCCATGAGTTTAAAGAAGTTATTCTCTTGGCTTTGGAGATATAGAAAGGAGTCATAAACAAACGAATGCAGATGAATTCTGAAAGCTAAGAACAAATTAATCCAAATGAAAGAGAATTTTTCTAAAGGCAAAAGGACTTTTACTTTCCCAGAACCTCCAGAAAGATCATTGACCTTCTGACACATTGATTTTAGTTAACAAAACCTATTTCAACCTTCTGACTTATAGAATAAAAAGATTACATATTCCTGCTGGTGCAAGCCAAAAAATTGTACTAATTGAATATAAAAAAATAGGAAATTAATATAAATGCTAAGTATTTTACTGTTTAATACTGAAGAACTGTGGACCTTTGTATATGAATGTAGAAATGAGGCAACCCATATTTAAGCTATTGCAATAAAATTTTCCTTATGAAGAAATTATTAGGAATTCATAAGAAAAAAACATGAAGCAAAATCAAATGTGTTTCTCTCTAATTATGTCTTTTTCTTTTCAAGGTACAACAAGTGATGACTTGGAGGTATAAGATTTGTGTCATACAATGATGCTCATTCATACATAAGAACAGACATTCTCTCTATCGGGTTGTAGAATACTAAATATTTAAAACAAAAGGTGTACTGTACTATTGTCCCCATTTCTGTCTCCAAGTTTACTTAGATGTGTGCCATTCCAGCCGCAGGTTACCATCACCATGAACACCACCATGTAATTTAACCATAATGGACACAACCCTCTCAAAATCAGTTCAGTCGAACCCTTCTTCCCATTCCAAAGCAAAGAGTAAGGACCAGGAAAAGAAGATTCAATACTTGGAAACGGCATAAGTGATACCAGCTTTGAGAAATATGGGTGTAAAACAGACATCAACAAATCTAATATATGTAATTATCTTCACTGATGTAATTAAAACAGAAAGACGAACAAATACAAATTTTCATACCAGTGAAATGGCTCAGTAGGTGAAGGCATTGACAGCCAAATATGACAGACTTAGTTTGATCCCTAGAACCTATATGGTAGAAGGAGAGTATAGATCAAATTAATAAGTAAATGTAAAATAAACAAAAAATTTTGAAGGCAATGAATGATTAAAGGCTTATATTATTTGGTTGAACTTAAAACAAAACTTATTCTTCAAACTATTGCTTAAAATACTCCCTGAAAACAGAATGATTTAAGTGGGAAACAATTGTACTGTAGAAGGAAGACCAAGGTGAGAGATCAGTACCCACAATCCTGAACACATACACAGCTGCTGCACAGACATTGGGCTTTAGTGGGTCATTTTTTTATCTGGAATTTTTTCATTTCCAAATATTCCTGAACAAATCACTTCTAACATACCTTTACTGAACCCAGTATCACTTCTAAGAACTTCTCCTAAGAACTTAATGATACTATGGTGAATAATGAAGAATAAAAGTTCAGATCTTGTTGTTTAAATTACTTTTACTATTACATGAGAGAAAATATTAGCACTTAAGTTCCTAAATGACCTAAAGAAATGCTTAGAGAAGGTTTCCAAAGAAATGCTTATGGTATAAATAATCTAGACTCATGAATAAATATGATGACATAAATCTAGTAATGAAGAAATAATTGTTGCTCAGTTGAAGTAATTATCTATTAACCTATGACAATAAGTTATTTTGTCCTTTCATACAAATTCTGCCTTCCATATATTACCACATATCTAATGCCAAATTGACATCCAGAGTCTTCATTTTTCTTACCACATTAAGGAAAGATATTTTTAAAATAATTACACATAAATTTGTATTGAAAAAAATTATATTTTAAACAACACAAATGTATTTGACTTAAGTAGTACAAAATTCCCCACTAAATAAGGCCTACATATTTTTAAGCTGATATTTAAGAGCCTATGTAGCCTGGCGTCAGTCTGTCTTTGGATTTTATCTTCTAGTTTGCTCCACACACCTCAGCCTTGTAAGCCATTTACTCCTCTAACTATCTCCTGTGTTTCTTTGCTTATCTGTCTTTGTTCAATTTACTGCTCCTGCCATAGATGCTTTCCAACTGGACCGGACATTTGCCAATATAATCCATTCCAAGGCTTGGACCTGGTGTCTGATTATTAATAAAACATAGCAGATACTGAGATGGCCTGTAAACCATCGCCTCCTGCATCAGTTTCAGAAAACATCTTCAGTTCCTACAGCCTCTACATAAACACACCCTTGGGTTATTGATAATATCTTTTATATGAACATTTCTTTCTGGTAGATTGAAAACTGATTGAGAGCAGAAAGCATATTATTGTTTTGCTGTTTAGACTCTTCATAGCAAGTGTCTTTTATAGAACGTGTACGCATACACAAGAATTTATGAATGTGTACATAGATAGAGAAAGAGACTAAGAAATGGCATGATGCTTGAGTTACAATGAATATTAGTAGACAGTCTTTTAACCTCTTGGTTTTAATTACAATAGCAATAACATTTCAAGTTACCCAACATGAATATTTTTATGTTGTCCAAAGGTAGAATATCAAGGTAGGAAGTAAGTGATTTAAGAAAACTCTATTTTTTGAAAGACAATCATTTACCTTTGAACCTCCTTGTCCTCAGACTTATCCCAAGGCTGTAATAATGTTTTATTATTTATTTAGCAATTTATATTTTCATGGCACTTTAGAACTATTCATTCGTTAGGGCAAACAGCATGGAGCAGAACCAGGTGAGTTTGATTAAATGAATGTGACAGATAAGAAAATAGCAACAGTGCCAACCTGGTTTGTCCACAGAAAGTGGCAGTCTAGACCTTCCTCTGGTGCCAGAACTCAATTTTCCTCCTCTTAAAAAACAAAAACAAAAACAAAACCAACAACAAACAAACAAAAAAAAAAAAACCAACCCAGAGCAACCAAGCTCTTATTTGTTTCACGGTGATTTTTGTTCTTCATTTTCATCACCAAAACATTTATCAGCAGGTCTTATCTAAAAAATAGTTCACATGAATGACTAATCATCAAATTTAAAAGCTTGTTGAAATAATTGCTGAGAAAAGATAGTATTTCCTATTTATAATTTAACCTAGTATAGAGATACTGATTAATAGTCACACATTTTCATCCTTTAGCTGCTCCTGACAAAAGTAATAGTAATGTACTGACATTTATCAAATAAATTCTACAACTCCATTTAATGGTGTTGATTGTTCTGGAGTGATGCATAACCTTATTCAAAGTCTTCCAAGTTCCTTAACTGCAAAATAGTGAACAAACACATATGTACATGAGAAAAAAATCACACATAAAATACAATATGCATTTGTCTTCAGAGATATAAATCTTCACCCAAAATAACTTTTCTTGTCAAAGTTCTGGTCCCACACTTGTCAATGCAAAATTGATTTGAAAGTAGATTTTCTCCTTTTATGTTGAAGGTTGTGATTTGGGGCAATGTGACAATAAATTATTTGGGTTATTTTTTCTCTCTACTCTCGCAGCAAACAAATCTCTAAAAAATTGTCTGTCCCTACTCAGCATCTCAGGAATGTGGTGTTATTTTATCCCGGTGGGGATGAAGGGTTTTCCCTTATTTATTGCTGGCATTTTAATGTTTCTGACTCACAGAATCACTCTCTCACCATGATACCATTTACATTTCCTGAGAAAGGTTGAGATAATTTACTATTTCTGGGCAAATCTTTTGCTCTTCCTGATGCGGAGAATCAGACTCAGAACTGCTGTCAGTGTCAATCCTACTGAACCATAATGTAGAAATCAGGACTTGCATACAGAACATCTGCAGTCTTTGATTTCAAACTTTGACAGTGCTTACATGTATCCATATACTCAAGTATTGTCTCACACAACAGGAGGGAATTTAGAAATTTGAGCAGAATATCCAAAACCAAAATCAATTTATTTTTTAATCCAAATGGTCATCTGGATCAAGAAGGATGTGGAGTGATGGTTTTGAATCTATGTGTAGTCCTAAAAGGACAAAGAAAGTTATATGAAATGAACCATTGGAGAGCTTACCTCTGAGTGGAGCAATCCATTCTGACCTATGCAGTCAGCCTTTCCAATTACTATGATGATGTTTTAGTACAAGGTGGAAATGAAAGTAAGCATCTGGAGATCATTCTTGCTCCTCTTTCACCCACTAAACAGCAGAGAATATTGTGAAGAAGTATAAATGGCCTGTGATTTTGTTACTATTACTTCAATCACAGACTCACAAAAGTTTTTCATCGTTGGAACCACTTTCTCTGGCCAGGCATCTCAAGGAATACAGCATCCTCTGAAATGTCTGATGCACGCACCTCCTTGGAAAATTTAACCATCATCCAACAGAACTCAAAACAGGTTAAACTTCTAATATCCTCAATCCATTCTCTTTTCAAATGTCTTGAGGGAACTTGAGAGTGTAAGGATCAAGCCTACATCTGAATTTAATTATAAGACACTGTATTGGGATACCTCAGAGACTTTTCCCCTTCAAGTTACAACATATGTTATTCTTGAAGGTGGAAGGGCTAGTTTCCATGGCCACATCACCGAAAGCCCATACTCTTGCAGCATTTTGAGACTTTGATGCTTTCATTGTGGTTGGGCTACTAGAGAAATTGATTTAAGAGAGAGACTTTGTTTTAGTGCTATAATTTCTGTAAATGGTAAAAGAATTGGCAATTGGCTGGCTCAAACCAAGCCTTCAAAGGCAATAAGGTATTAATTTCTTCCATTTTTAAAAAGTAAAGTGGCAATTCGATTTTCCATATCTAAAATGTTGAAGAAAGTAAATTTTAGTTCATGGAAACAAATGAAAATCCACAGATACAAGGATACATAAAACAGATACATAATGTGTATATACACACATATTAATACTGCAGAGGAGAAATACATGAGCCCTGGATTCAGATCTCTTCCTGAAGTAAGCGGTATGTGCAGCTTAGTGACGTGATTGTTTAGCAGCCATTTCAGTTACCTAGTTCAATCCACAAGGCACTGATCACTAAAGCTTCAGTCTAGGTAGAATCATAATCGCATTCTGACCTATGCAGTCAGCCTTTCCACCACTTGTCATGATGATGTTTTTTATTGCAAGGTGGAAATGAAACAACATCTGGAGTCCATCCTTGCTCCTCTTACAGCTTCTAAGCCCCCAGCACATTGTGCTGAAGTTTAAATATGCCTGCTCATTTCTTACCATTGGCTAGCTCTAGGATAGAGGCTAACAGGATAGATTTCTTCTTAAATGCGTTGAACACTATATGGCAATTGGCTCTAACTGAAGCAAACTACATAAATAGAAGCTCTTTTTAATTATATTCTTACAATAACCAATCCCTAATACTTCAGAGACAACTTCATATGTATAATCCCATCAAATCATAGGCAAATACTATATATGCCACAGCATTCTGTTGATATTAATCTTGTTTAAACTAGCAGAGATCTGAAATTACTCACTTCCACTTCTTTCCATCTGAGCTATTTAGAGGAAGTCTACTTGTGCAGCTGTTACTTAAAAGTAGAGAATTATACTATAGTTTCCCAAAGACAGAAAATCTTCATGGATAACTTGAAATTAGTCTGTAGGGTAGATTTCTATTCTTATTAGTTGATTGAGTTACTGGTATATCAGTAGGTCATATTGTAGTTGGAAGTTTCTCCAGTCCCACCAGCCGCCCCCACCCCTGTAGTCCCATAGCCCATTTATTTATTAAAATAATCACTCAGAAGCTTAAATTAATTATAACTGCTTGGCCATTAGCTCAGGCTTATTACTGACTAGCTTTTACACTTAAATTAACCCATAATTCTTATCTATGTTTAGCCATGGGGCTTGTTACCTTTTCTCAAGTCTACCTTGACATCTTGCTTCCTCTGTGTCTGGCTGGTGACTCCTGTCTCAGCCTTCCTCTTCCCAGAATTCTCCTTGTCTCTTTACCCTGCCTATCCTTCTTGCATGGCTACCTGCCAATCAGTGTTTTATTTATCAATCAATCAAAGCAACACATATTCACAGCATACAGAATGACATCCCACAGCATCACAAAGATATCAATTTTATACCTTAAGTAATAATATAACACTATTTCTTTTATGTTGTTCTCAAGAGGTGATCCTTGATAGTTGTTTTAGAAGGCTTCTGCATCTGTGCATTGTACATCCTACATCTCTCAGGCTATATTCTTCCTTACTGTTCAGTAATGTGAGATTCTTTAGTTGGCTTATCATGCAGATTTCCTTCCAGAAAGGCAGGCATTTATCCAAAGATCCCTAATAACTTCTTATGGCAGTTTGACACTAGAGACCAGACCACTAGAGGTCTGGTCTGCTGGTACACACTTCTAATCCAGCACTGGGGCCTGCACTTGATGAAGCTGAAACAGAAGGACCTTGGATTCAAGTCCTGGAAAATCTAATGTTGTTTTTCTTTTTTTTTTTTTTTTTTTTTTTTTTTTTTTTTTTTTTTTTTTTTTTTTTTGGTTTTTTCGAGACAGGGTTTCTCTGTGTAGCTTTGCGCCTTTCCTGGAGCTCACTTGGTAGCCCAGGCTGGCCTCGAACTCACAAAGATCCGCCTGCCTCTGCCTCCCAAGTGCTGGGATTAAAGGCGTGCGCCACCACGCCCGGCTCAATGTTGTTTTTCTAATCAGACCATGTATCAAGAAAAAAAAAAAAAAAGAAAGAAGGAAAGGAAATAGAGATAGAGCCACGGAGCAAGAATTGACATACATATATGTATATATGATTGCATATATATCCACATATATGCAAAATACATTAAGTAAACCATGTAAATTATATGTTATCTGCTTTTGTTACTTATAAGCAGGTGCCATTCAGTTCACTCATAATGTAAAAGCTATACAGTCTTTTTTTATACAACACAAAATAGAAATGATATGCTGTCTCATAAAATCTATTTCATATTCAAAAGGTAAGATAGAGAGTATTTTTTGAAATCACATTCATGCAAATGAATGTTCTCATGACCATTTTCATTTTTAAAATCTTTAATCATGATTATTTTTAGTTTCCTGTCATCATGAAATGATGTCCTTGATGGAACTTCCTGATTTATTGAGCAAAAGCAAAAAATTAATTCTAGGGATGTTGTATGAGTGATGATTCACAATGGAAAATACTTCAAAATTTTGAATAATCAGGGAACTTCCAAGACTGCAAATCATTGTAAAGTCTGTTAAAAACATTTCATCATTTAAAGTTACCATTTTCATGTTTATATTTTTTTGAGGACGATTAATCACTACCAACCAATCATCATGATAGTCAATTCTACAGAAAAATTGAACTGCCTTGGTAAACATTTCATTCTATTTTGAGTGCACATAAAGACAAAGAAAGAATTATATACAGAAATGAACCCAATTATTATGAACTGACTGTATGCCTCCGATATCATTTGTAAAAATCCTAAGCCCCTCAATCTAGTGATATTTAGAAGTGGCCATTGGAATTGTATTAGGTCACTGAGGTGAAGCCCAGATGGACAAGATTAATGTAAAAGAGGTCACAAAGAGCTGCCACTGCTCCCATCGAGGATACAAGATGTCAGACTACAGGTAGAAGGAGTTCCTCAGGACAGCCACAGGGACACTGATATTTTATTTAAAAAATATTGATTCTTTTTTTTAAACATAAATTTCATATGTTTAAAGAACATTTGTGAAATTGAATTAATACATCAGTGTGTATCTCAGAAATATTGTAAGCACCCCCTCTAGGTTGGCATTTGTTTTAAGGTAAAACTTGTTTCTTCAGAGCACTATTATTTAATGGAGAACAAAGCAGAGGTAGAGTAGTTACAATTTCAGTTGCCCAGAGGAAGGCTACAGTCCCCAGTTATTACTATACATAAATTTGATGATTAATTCTGAAGTCCAGACGTTACTCTGATTTAATGAGTGTCTGTGCTTTTTCAATATTTGACTATTGTAATTCGAGCAAGGAATTGGCAAGATGGCACAGCTACTGAAGGAAATTGCTGCCAAGCTTGACCATTTGATTGGATCCCAGGGACCCATGTGGTGAGAGGAAGGAATGAACTGACTCCCTCCAGCTGTCTTCTGGCCTCTGCACACATATTATAGCACCCGTGTATATGCATAGATACATAAATGCATCTAGTGAAATTATTAAAAAAATAAATTACAGCAGAGCAGCCTGATCTACGGAGTGAGTTCTAGGATAACCAGGGCTATACAGAGAAACCCTATTTTGAAAAAACAAAATAATAATAATAATAATAATAATAATAATAATAATTTACAGCAGCAGTTACATATTTCCAGTTACATTTTCCTTCAGTCATGTAAATAATGATTTTAGTGCCCTTGTGGTCATTCTTATGCTTTCTATAAAGAGTAGCATTAACATGAGAAAACTGCTTGAGCATTTTTATTTAAGCCTTTAAATATGAATATGAACATTTTGAACAAACATCTATGTTTGTAAACTTAAAAGTAAATCTTTTAAAATATTTTTGTGTATGGTGTATGCATATGTGTGCCACATGTATGTGGGTATATGTGTATTTGCTTGTGTGTGGATGATGCAGATTGATGTTGAACATCTTTCTCAGTCCCTTTTCATTTTACTTAATGAGATAAGGTCTTGGTAAACCAGGAACTGATGCAGCTGTCTTAGCTGCTGTAGCTGGCCAACTTGCTCTTGGCATCCTCTGTTTTTGGCATCTCAGTATTTCAATCACAAGTAGGCTAGGCTGTAATGGGTAATCATTCCAGCTTTGATCTGGAAGTTCCAACCCCCATTGAGGCTTCAGCAACTGTCACGCCTATAAGGCGGGGCCAAGGGAGGACCCTGGAGACCCGAGATCCAGATGGGCCAGCTCTCTCTCTGTTCCTGGACCCTGGACGGTGGAGGTTGGCTGAGCAGAGCTACAGAGAACACCACTGGACTGTGATACACCTTCCCCAGACCCCACAATCTACCTATCCCTTCATTTGTAAGTTACCCACTAAATAAATCTTCCTTTTAACTATGTGGAGTGGCCTTAATAATTTCACCAATACTAGGCTACTCTACCCACCTAACTTTTGTGTACTTGCTTGGGATATAAATTGCATCCTCCCACTGGTTACCTAAGTGTTTTATGCACTAATTCCTACCTGCAAACCATATGTAAATTTTATTTACAGGACAATTCCCATTTGTTAGCAAGACTATACCCCATGTTAGCATATATTAAGGATCACCAGTGTAAGGCACATTAATACTCCTAAGGAGACTCTGAAGTACTATGAAAAAATGATGAATATAAACCAGATAACAAGAGTAAATGACTGTGTTATGGGAAATGGCATGGAGAAATGCTTTGATTTGGAGCCAGAAACTTATGGAATTGTTTCTCTGTTAATATCAGCTTTAAATGAAGTGATGCAAACATACAGAGTCCATTAATTTTATCTGACTTACCTCTAAAATAGGGCATTCTGGGGGAAACTAAGGAAATGCATCTTATACACTCCACCACAAATTTTAGTAATGCAGCAAAATGCAAGTTATGGGCTTTCAAAGGATGGACAGGGTAACTGTATTCACATGTGGTGAGAAAGCTAATCTACCTTCAGAGATATGCATCAATTTAAGTGCTTCTTTAGAGTTGTTAAAATACTTCTGTGGATAATAAGAAAGGGGGTTTTTCCAGTAAGAAGAAAACAACATGGAAATAGTCATGGGACACCATGAAAGGGCCAAACCTAAGAATAAAAGGAAGAGAAGTAGGAGAAGAATCCCAGCTCAAGGCACAGAAAATATATTCACTAATCTGAAGAAGGACATGCCTATAAAGATACAAGAAGTTTACAGAACACCAAATAAACTAGACCAAAAAAAAAGCCCACTCACCACATAATAATCATAACATTAAATATACAAAATAAAGAATGAATATTAAAAGCTGCAAAGGAAAAAGGCAAAGCAGACCTATCATAATTACACCTGAATTCTCAAAGGAGATGCCAAAACCCAGAAAGGCCTGGACAGAGATCTTGTAGACACTAAAAGACCACAGATGCCCACCCAGACTACTATATCCAGCAAAACTTTCAATCACCATAGACAGATAAAACAAGATATTTCATGACAAAACTAAATTTAAACAAAACTTATTTACAAGCCCAACCCTACCAAAGGTACTAAAAGGAAAACTCCAACCCAAGGAAGTTAGCTGCATCCACAAAACAAAAGACAACAACAACAAAAACAACAACAACAACAACAACGAAAAACAGGCAATAGATATCTCACACCAGCAAAACCCAAAGAAGGGAATACCACCAAATAACAACAACAAAAATAACAGGAATTAACAATCACTGGTCATTAATATCTCAATATCAATAGACTCAATTCACCAATAGAAAGAAACAGACTGACAGAATGGATATGAAAACAGGATCCAACCTTCTGCTGCATACAAAAAACACCTCAACATCAAAGGTAGAAATTACCTGAGAGTAAAGGGTTGGAGAAAGATTTTCAAAGCAAATAGCCCCAAGAAGTGAGCTGGTGTAACCATTATAATATTTAACAACATAGACTTCAAACCAAACTTAATCAAATGAGATGGGAAAAGGTATTTCATATTCAACAAAGGACAAATCCACCATAATATTGCAATTCTTAACATCTATGTCCTGAACACAAGAGCATAGTAGAAGCAGTACTAAAGCTTAAATCATACATTGAACCCCACATGTCAATAGAGGGAGATTTTAAAATCCTTCTCTCACCAACAGATAGATCACCCAGATAAAACTAAATGGAGAAATACTGGAGCTAACAGACTTTACCAAATGAACTCAACAGATATCTACAAAACATTTCACTCAAACATAAAAGAATATACCTTCCCCAGGCGGTGGTGGTGCACATCTTTAATCCCAGCACTCAGGAGGCAGAGCCAGGGCTCCAAAGCTACACAGAGTGACCCTGTCTCGAATACACACACACACACACACACACACACACACACACACACACACACACACATATATATATATATATACAAACATATATTTTTTTTTTCTCAGCACCTCACCCGTTCTCCAAAATTGACCACATACTTGGTCACAGAGCAAGTCTCAACAGATACAAGAAAACTGATTTAACTCCCAGAATCATATCAGACTACCAAGATGGATTTCAACAACAGAAACAGCAGAAAGAATACAAACTCGTGGAAATTGAATAACTCTTTACTGAATGACTACTGGGTCAAGACAGAAAGAAAGAAACAAAATACTGAAAATTTGATAACGATTAACATAAAACATATCTAAACACAATGAAAGCAATGCTTAGAGGAAAATTCTTAGCACTAAGTGCCTACATAAAAACAAAATTTGGAGAGATCTCATGCTAGCAATTTAACAGCACACTTGAAAGCTCTAGAACAAAAAGAAGCAGATGCATGTAAGAGGAGGAGGAGACAGCAGGAAATAATCAACCTGAGGGCTGAAATCAATAAAAAAAGAAACAAAAAGAACAATATAAATCAATGAAACAAAGAGTTAATCAAATAGAGTCAATGAAACAATTATTTAGTTTTTTGAGGAAATCACCAAGATAGACAAATTCTTATCCAAACTAATGAAAAGACACAGAGATAGAATATCCAAATTAACAAAATCAGAAATGATAAGGGGGATATAACAACAGATATGAGGAAGCCCAGAGAACCATTAGATCATACATTAAAAGTCTGTACTCCACAAAATTAGAAAATCTAAAAGAAATGGATAATTTTCTTGATAGATACCACTTACCAAAGTTAAATTAGATAGGTCAGATAGGTTATATAGACCTATAACCACTAAAGAAATAGAATTAGTCATCAAGAGTCTAAAAAAAAGCCTGGGAAAGGCAATTTTAGTCTAGAATCCTAGCAGACATTTAAAGAAAAGTTAACACCAATACTCCTCAAGTCATTCCACAAAATAAAAAAAACATTGCCAAATTCATTTTATGAGGTCACAGTCACCCTGATACCTAAACCACACAAAGATTTAACAAAGAATGAGTATTACAGACCAATTTCCTTCATGAATATAGATTCACAAATAATCAACAAAATACTTACAAACTAAATCCAATAACATACTAAATAGTTCATCTATCAGGACAAAGTAGGCTTCATCTCAGAGATGGAGGGGTGATTCAACAACAGAGAAAAATTGGTCAATGTACCCCACTATATGAACAAACTTAAAAATAAACACACACACACACACACACACACACACACACACACACACACACACACACACACAACACATGCTTAGCTCACTAGATGCCAAAAAAGCCTTTGACAAAATCCAAAATTCCTTCATGATAAAAGTTTTGGAGAGATTAGAGATTCAAGGGATAAAGAGATAACTAAAGGAAATCAAGGGGATAGAATTGAAACGGAAGAAGTCAAAATACTGCTGTTTGCAGATGATATGATAATATAAATTAGCAACCCCCCAAAATTTACCAGGGAACTCCAAAGCTGATAACCACAATCAGCAAAGTGGCTGATACAAGTTTAACTTAAAAAAAAATTCAGTAGCCCTCCTATGTACAAATGATAAGTGGACTGAGAAAGAAATCAAGGAAACAACATCCTTCACAGTAGCCACAAATAATACAAAATATTTTGCGGTAACCCTAACCAAACAAGTCAAAGTCTTGTATGACAAAAACTTCAAGTCTTTGAAGAAAGAAATTGAAGAAGACATCAGAAGGTGAAAATGTCTACAATTCTCATGGGTCGATAGAATAAACATTGTAAAAATAGCCATCCTACCAAAAGCAATCTATACATTCAATGCAATTCCCATCAAAATTCCAACACAATTCTTTACAGACCTTGAAAAGACAGTATACTGCTGGGTGGTGGTGGCGCATGCCTTTAATCCCAGCACTCAGGAGGCAGAGGCAGATGGATCTCTGTGAGTTTGAGGCAAACCTGGGCTACAGAGTGAATTCTAGGAAAGGCACACAGCTACACAGAGAAACCTTCTCTCAACCCCCCCCCCCAATAAAGAAAAGACAGAATGCAATTTAATATGGAAAAATTAAAAACCTAGGACAGCTAAAACAATTCTGAACGATAAAAAGACTTCTAAAGGCATCACTATTCCTGATTTTAAGATGTATATTGTAATAAAAAGAGCATGGTATTGGCATAAAAACAGATACCTTTATCAATGAAATCGAACTGAAGACCCAGTTATAAATTCACACACCTATGGACACCTGATAGGTTTTTTTTTTTTTTTTTTTTTTTTTTTTTTTTTTTTTTTAAATATAAAGAAGTCATAAGTAGGCAATGGAAAAAAACAAAGCATCTTCAACAAATGGTACTGGTCTAACTGAATATCTACATATAGAAGAATGCAAATAGATTCATATTTGTCCCCTATACAAAATTCAAGTCCAAGTGGATCAAAGACCTCAGCATAAAACCAGATACCCTAAAGCTGATAGAAGAGAAAATGGGGAATAGCCTTGAACACATTGGCACAGGAGACAACTTGATGAATAGAAAGAACACCAATAGCATAGACACTAAAGTTGACAATTAATAAATAGGAACTCATGAAACTGAAAAGCTTTTTTAAGGCAAAATACACTGTCAAAATGACAAAATGTCAACCTTCAGAATGGTAAAATGTTTCCACCAACTCCACACTCAATAGAGGATCAATATCTCAAATACATGAGAAACTCAACAAACCAAATAATTCAATTTAAAAAAGGCTACAAATCTCAACAGCAGAATATCAAAAGGCCAAGAAGAACTTAAAGAAATGTTCAACATCCTAAGCCATCAAGGAAATGCAAATCAAAACTACTTTGAGATTCCATCTTACAACTGTCAGAATGGCTGAAATCAATAACACAAATGATAGCTCATGCTAAAGAGGATGTGGAGCAAGGGGAACACTCTTCTATTGCTGGTGGGAGTGCAAATTTGTATAGTCATTATGAGAAGCAATATGATGGTTCTTTAGAAATTGGGAAATCTATCTATCTCAAAATCCAGCTATACTACTCTTGGGCATATCCCTAAAACATGCTCCATCCTGCCACAAAGACACTTATATAGCTATGTTCCTAGCAGCTTTATTTTTAATAGCCAGAACCTAGAAACAACCTCAATATCCCTCAGTCATAGAATGAATAAAGAAAATGTGGTACATTTATATAATGGAGTATTTACTCAGCTGTTAAAAACAATGACATCATGAAATTTGCAGACAAAATGAAAGAGGTAGAAAAAAAAATCATGAGTGAGACAACCCAGACCCAAAAAGACAAACATCGCATGTACTCACTTATAAGTGGGTATTAGCTGCAATCCATAGGTCCAAAGAGACTAAGTAACAAGGAGGGCTCTGGGAGGATGTATGGATCTTGCTGGGAAGGAGAAATAGAATATATTTTGCAGGTGAACTGTGGGTGGGTGGGGATGGGAACTGGAGAGATCAGGTGAGGGAGGGAGGGAAAGAGTGAGAAAGTATGAGAGATGACTGGAATTGGGGGATATTTGAGGGATGATGCAGAAACATCCTGGAACCTATGAGGGTGACTCCTAGTAATAGAGGATATTGACCCTGAACCCGCTATCTTCTGTGACCAGTCAAAGCTTCCAGTGGTGGAACTGGGAAACCAACCAAGCCACAAAACCTTTGATCTACAACCTGTCCTGCCTCTAAGATGTGCTGGGTCAATGGTGGCTCTGAGCTTGTGGGAGTGGCCAACAATGACTGGTCTAACAAGAAGCCCATACAAGGAGAGGGAGCCCATGCCCCACACTGCCTGAATGGTCAGGAACTGGAAACTGGATGGCTCAGAGACATAAGGTAGAACTAATCATGACTGGTACAAAAAAAAAAAAAAAAAAAAAAAAAAAGAAAGAAAGAAAGAAATGAAATGAGTTCTATGATGTTCTGCCAAACTCATAGATCAGCGCCTAGCACAATCATCATCCGAGAGGCTTCTTCCTTCAGCTGATGGGAACAGATGCAGAAACTCACAGCCAAACATTAAGCAGAGCTTAGGGAATTCCACAGAAGAGGAGAAGAAAGTACCGTAAGAGCCAGAGGGGTTGAAGGCGCCCAGGGAACATGGTCCACAGAGAAAAATCAGCAGGACCCATAGGGGCTCACAGAGACTGAAGTGGCAATTGGACCCTGCATGGGTTTGAACTAGGTCCTTGAGATGTATGTTGTGATCCTTTAGCATGGAGTTTTTGTTGGACTCCAAACAGTGGGAGTGGAAGTATGTCTGGTTCTTTTGCCTGATCTTGGGACCCTTTTCTTCCTACTGGGTTGCCTCATCCAGCTTTGATATGAGGATTTGTAGACAAATTTCTAATTGTAGATGAATTTCTAAACGGTCTTATGAAATAAAAAACACAAAGCCAGATATAGGGGTGAAAGCTTGAGAGACCAGGGAGATAGGAAAAGCCCCAGCTAACCTCATCTCACCAACTCCCCAGCTTCCAAAAATGAGCTACTTCCTGTCTACCCATGCCTGTATGCCTTGCTGTTCTGCCATCTGATTTGCTCTCTCTGTCCAGCTACATCGCTTTCTCTTCCTGCCCAGCTCTGTCACTTCCTGTCTCTCAGTACAGACCTCTAGACCTCCATGGTTAACTAGTGTTGGAATTTAAGGTGTGTACCACCACATTTGTCTGTTCCCAGTGTGGCCTTGAACTCACAGAGATCCAGACAGATTCCTGCCTGACAAGTGATAGAATTAAAGCATGTGCTACCATTGTCTGACTTCTGTAGAGTAGCTGGCTTTTTCCTCTGATCTCCAAGCAAGTTTTATTGGGAGGCACAGTGTATTAGGGGACACGATGTATCACCACAGGATTTTTGCCTATTCTCATTGCGTCTTGTTGAGCAGCAGTGGATCCAGAGGAGAGGGCAGCGGTGGATCCAGAGGAGAGGGCAACTGGGGCTGAGAACTGGGAATAGTGGAGGGAGGGAAGGCTGTGGTCAGAATGGATTGTATGAGAGAATTTTTAAAAAGGAAAAAAAAATGACAGGCATACAACTATCATGATAAATTATCTTTAAATGAAACATAGATTTCAGCAACATATCATTGAGTAAAAGGAAGTCTGTAAAATAAGGTATTTGGTATTCTTTTATTTATTTTTAGTATTTTTAAATGTATAAAAATATCTCTGATAAAGGAAGCTGGTATCTGTCAAAACTCCTCAAATAGGTGGCTAAAGATGTAAACATTTTCCTCCATATAAAATAAAATAAATGTTACTTTAAAAAACCTCTGTTTTTCAATGTCAGAATAATGGCTCCTTTTAGGGAATTGTGTTGAGTCCAGTGTGACTACGAACTAAAGATAATTGTCATTTCTTTAGAAAGACATGATCCAGTTACATTCATATTTTCAAGAAGGGAAATTTCAGAAAGCTCCACATTTGTGTATATTTTTCAAGTATTGTTTATGAAAAGTTAGGAAAAGTTTTAAAAACCCAGATGAATGACTTTTGCTACTTATCAAATTTAATGTTTTAAATCATAAATGCTACCTAGAAAATAAAATAAACAAAGAGGAATGAGTGGAGATTTAGGGAGCAGATTTGATGATTGGTACCTTAGGGACAGTTTTGATGATCTGTACATTATATAGTCTTGTGAAATGCTCAGTCTATGACATATTTCTTGCTTCATCTGGGGAACAGCTGGTCATAGTTGTGTTCTTTCTAAATTCCAAATATTTTTCTGACTACTAAACTCTAGGGAGAGGCTGTGACGGAAGCCGTACAGCGAACATATTTGCTTTGCCAGTGACAGCGAGCGGGCGGAAGGTGGAGTGGGAGGCGGCAGACAGACACTGTTCGCTGGTGGAAACAGCTGCTGAGCAGAGGCAGCACCACGAGGTCAAGCTTTACGAGAAAATGTTCACACATTAAATTCCAACTTCACTGAGGTAGTACGAGTCTCTGTGCCGTGAATGATGTGGAACTGACTTCCTAGTGCTGTCCAATAAAAGCATGCTAAATAGCCAAGTGATATTCATTACAGAAATTCGTGTTTCAGGTTTGTACTTTTTTCTTACATGAAATACTTTGCAAAATTATGCAATTGTGCTTTGGTTCTGTACGTTTATTTATGGTCTGCTTTTAGCAAATACCAAATGTATTGTAAGAAATGTACAGATCTAATAATGAAAAAGGCCTCCAGCAATGTATGGAGAATTTCAGATTGTGTTCAAAGCACTTTGCAACATCCTTAGATTTCATAAACATGCATAGAGAATCTGTCTAAATAACAAGACCATACGTGTCTGTATCTATTTCAGGATTTTTAATGGATTTCACACTTGCTAATAGAACTTTTTTGTTGTTGTTTTGGTTTTGGTTTTTCGAGATAGGGTTTCTCTGTGTAGCTTTTTCACCTTTCCTGGGACTCATTCTGTAGCCCAGGCTGGCCTCAAACTCACAGAGATCTGCCTCACTCTGCTTCCTGAGTGCTGGGATTAAAGGCATACGTCACCCCAGCTCGGCTTGCTAATAGAACTTTTAAAAAGTTATGGTCAAACAAAATAAACATACTTTGTCTAATTGTAACTATGGGAGCTTATGTTAGCTATAAGCAACAAAAACAAAAATGTGACTGATCTAAATGGCATAGTTCAAAAATAAATACAAAGTCTTAGCCAGAAAAAAAAAAAGCATCCAAAACAAGACAATTTATACAACTCCTGTGATTAAAACCTCAGTGCGGCCAGGCTGTGGTGGCACACTCAGGAGGCAGACGTAGGCAAATTTCTGAGTTTAAGGCTAGCCTGGTGTACAAAGTGAGTTCCAGGACTGCCAAGACTACACAGAGAAACCCTGTCTCAAAAAAAAGGATCTCAGTGTGTACTGTATATTCACATACTCTCAGGCATCTGGGACTGGGGCATAAAAATATAAATTAACTGCATGAAGTATGTGACCAAGTTTGAAAGCTGTCCTTGAGTTCCGCATAATTATTTCACACCTTAGCTCAGCTTGTGTGCTTGAGAGAACATTTAGTAATAGCTTTTCTTCTGCCTGACTCCTTTCATTCTGTGTTAATGCTCCATGGTCATTTTTTCCATGCTTTCCCAAAGAAATATGTGAAAATAAATGGTGCTATTGATAGAACACAGTAAAGGGCAGTACGGCTTTCTAACCCCACTCCCCAGGACCGCACAACCCAAGAACTCAGCTTCTGATGTACTAGTCTACTATTTCCATAGTATTGCCAGAATTTACAAGTGAAAAAGAAATAGATGTTTAAGTGTTAAACTTCTAATTAAATCCATTGCTTAATGTGGACATCAGGAAAACTTCACAATAAAACTTTCTTATATTCCTTCTACTCAGTCAGTGTACAAATACAAGCAAAAATCATTCTCTAGACCAAAGGAAATCAGGAGACTACACACACTAAACAAACAAACAATAACAAAAATCAACAGGAAATATGATGCATGGTAGCTGACAGGAGGGAAAAACATTTTCTTTTCTTCATTACCCTTTAAGCAGTCTTAGTGAACAGAGAGCGGAGATGGGTACATTTGATGACCCCCCAACACTAGGTCTGCCCCATGTAGGTCCACATGAACCTAAACATTAATACAGTAACCATGCACTGAATCTCCTGTCCCGACTTGATACCATGGAGGTGCTATGGCCTAACCTCTAACTATCCTTTACGTGTTGTCTGTGCCGGGCTATTTTCTGTGAGGCCAAATTCCACCTCCACTCTGGGACTGAGTCCACAGACTAGAGCCTACCTCAGAGCCAGGGTGGTCTTCGACCACAGGCATCAAGCAGACACCCGAGGACAATCATTCCAGATCTCTTAGAGTCAATTTTAGTTCCCGTTGCCCATCCCTCCAGTCAAAACCCACAGCTACATACTCCAGCAGTTTAAGAGCCAGGCTTGTTTTAGAAGATGCACTCAAAAGACTCCTCTAGAGACCGGCCACCAAGGATTCAATTAGACTATGGCTCCTTCATATCCTTGGAGACAAGGCTCCAGTCCATCATGTGTGGACTGGAATACATGGCTTCAGCTCCTCCATTGCCCCAACACAGGGCAGCTCTTATAGACTCAAGCTATGTTATTACTGGAAGATTCCCGCAATGGGTATGGAGGCCGTCAAGAGCTTGCCTTCACCACCGACCTGAGTTGGTCAGAGAGACTGTAGCTCCCAATGTGAGACCCACAAAGTCCTGTAACATCTGTTCAGCCTGAAGTCACCAAGTAAGCACTCCCATTAGCTTTCTTGGAGGAGGACATTTTGCTCATGATGCCGCCTGCCTACCAGCTCCAATTGCGAAGCACCTTAAGACTGAGGCACTCGCAAGGGCACCTGACCCCTTCCCTCCCATACGAGGTGCCCTGAGGCAATGTTCAGCCACCAGACTTAGGCCGGCTCTGTTACAGCGGTGAGCCCCTCCCAATGTGTCCACTAAGGAAAATGCCAGGCCTTCCCGTCTTTCAAGAAGATGGTAGCTATGTATTCCAGGTTCGTCATACTCGCCTGAAGAAGAGCGAGAGGCCCACCATGATTGCGGGGACATTATAGAAGAGACTCTTCTCCTCACTGCCAGCCACCTCTCAATTCACACGTGAAAATTTTTACTGATGGGAGCCAAAGCCTAAAACAGAGGTAATAGGCCCTCACATCAAGAGTCTCAAAGCTGCAATATATTGAGAAAGAGGATTGTTTACTTTGGACAAAGAAATTAAAAACAAAGAACAAATTCTGCAGCTCTTGAAGCTGTCTGGGACCCACGCACAGTGGCAGCGCCAGGTTCATGGGAAGAGCCAAGGACGAGTCCACGAAGACGCAGCTCCACAGTCCCTACCCATTGCCACCCAGAAGGTATGTTTATACTTCTGCTGTTCCCAGAGCTCCTTCACACAAGCCAGATAAAAAGAAAAACAGCGAGCAGCGAGGAAGTACTAAACATCAGAAAGGCTGGTTAATAATCATCATAGATTGGAAAATATTAATTCTAGAAATGACAGTTCACAGCCTACCCCGCAAGCCCATGAAGCAATCCTCCGGGGGTGGGTGGGGAGGGGGGGGGATTTCCTACAAGAATTGTTACAAAAATATTTGCCAGCCCCAAGTTTGCCAACACTCACCCAACAAATTTGCAAAGACTGTCAGCAGTCTGTTCAGAATAATCCCAAGCAGGAACCCAGGGCTCTGGGCTGACACAGTATAAGGGTCCTGCCCAGTTGAACATCTAGAAGCAGACTTGCATCCAAGCAGCAGAGGGTGCTGGGACTTACTAGTTATGACAGGCACTTTTCAGGCTGGCATTTTCCTACCAACATAGAAGATTAGCTTGGAATTTACACACAAGGTACCACCCTTAATCTTCAGATTGAATTAAAAAAATTAATAGAACATTAAAAATGGTACTGGCCCACCATTGTAAAGAAACAGACCTCTCTTAACTACAAGTTCTGCCATGTGTACTGTTAGGGTTAGTTGCACTCCCCACAAATGTGATTATCGTGTTTGGTTGCCCAGTTCTGCTGCCTCCAACAAGACCCAGGGGATCTCTGAGAGTGGGGACACATCCACCTTTAGCAATGCTGTGCAATGCTCTGCAGATAATTGTCCAATAATTCCCATATCCTCAGTTAAAGTTTTAGATGTCAAACTGGGCAACACTCTACCCACCCCCAAGGCTGCCAAGGACCTGAGTCAGGAATGAACCCCAAGGGCCAACCCAGACCAGCCTCTCAACCCGACCATCTCAGAATGACTGCAGAATGGAGATGATGGCTCAGCCCCTCATCTGGGCTAGTCCCCACCGAGCCACTCTGTATTGCCCAAAGAGCGGTTGGTTCTACCTTAGCTTCTTTAGATGGTGCTACTTGGGAATAAGCCAGTCACCCATCATCCTGTAGGTTGATGCCGATAACTGGTAGGTTGATACATGCTGTAACAGAGAAGCCCATGCCTAAAAGTTAGACTGTGATTCCTTCTGGAGGGGACCCCAGAAAATGCCAGCCTATGAACGAGTGACCGAAGGACAAAAGAATGACCATGTGGGAAACTTGGTCATACCTTAAATACTAGTTATGCCCCCACAAATGAGGCCTGGAAAGGAACTCTCACATAGCGACAAGGACTTAAGACTGGAATGGGCCTTTGAGGAGTGGGTGTAACTGCCCTAATCTAATAAGTAGTTTAATTCATTGATGGAATTGTAATTTGAGTAGAGCATTTTTGTGATAGGCTTGATTCCACAGGATAGTCCAAGTTCTGAATTCAGTACTCAGTACCACGATGCTATGCAATGCAATGAAATACATAGACACACTCGAATTTAAATAGATCATTGGGACATGGCAGAACAACACATTGATAAACAACCGATACAGTAAATAAAACATAAAGGATTGAAAAAAAACCCCTCAAAAACCAAACAAAAAGCCCAAAGCACTACAATTACAGAATTAGGTAAAAGCAGTTCTGACAGGTAAAGCTAAAACATAAAAAGCTGAGCATATCTACATCTAAGGAGAAAAATTCCTTCAGCAGTCAGGTGTGGCACATCACAGCAGACAAAGGAAAATGAAATCCAACAGTGGAAAAAGGCCAAGGGGAAACAAATGCAACACAATGAGAGAAGAAACTGGTTTGCCTTGCTGTTTGTAGGAAATGAATGTGCCTATTCTGTTTTGTTTAGCTTTGGTAGTTCTCAGCAGGTAGCGTCACACACACACACACACAGACACACACACACATACACACACACACACACACACACACACGTATTCACATTTAAAACAGCTCATAAATTTGAGAAGGGGCCTAGAAAGAGCTGGAGAGAAAGAGGGGGTGGGTGGCAAAGATGAGATAAAGTAGGAATTTAGGAAATTCTCAAACACACCCAAACAACAAAAATAAAAAACACTGGATATTTATAATAACAAAGTTTTAACTACGAATAAAAGCTAAAAAGACAATCAGAAATAGAGCACTTCATAACTAATGCCAAAGCACTGCCAAGGATCATAAGACTTTCATAAACAACTGTAAGCTGAAAATAAGGTCCTTCAGGAGTCTCATGAAAGCACCAAGCTAAGTCACAGCACACATGCAGAGGACATGGTGCAGACCTTCACAAGCCCTGTGTTGTCTGTCCAATACCTGTGTCCCCACGTGAGCTCTGCTTAGTGGCTCCAGTGGGCCATGTTCTCCTGGTGTCCTCCATGCCCTCTGATTCCTACAATCTTTCCTCCCTCTTTTTCTGGGTTCCCTAATCTCCCAAGGAGTGACCTGATGGAGATCTCCAATTTAGCATCTTGCTCTTCATAATGGGTCTCTGCACCTGCTCCCATCTGCTGCCTGAGGAAGTCTCTCTGACGACGACTGTATAAGGCGCCTATCTATGAGTACAGCAGAATATCATTAGGAATCATTCACATGGCACATCACGCTAGAAAATGAAAAGATACATATAGCCGGTGGTGGTGTTTGCTTCTGCCCTACTTCTCTGTGCTGTCCAGTCTCAGGTTTCTGGCTATCCAGTTAGTATAGGGCATGGGCTTCCTCCAGTGGCTTGGGCCTCAAGTTAAATCAGACATTGGTTGGCCACTCCCATGTGTTCTGAGCCACCATTTCCCCAGCACACCTTGTAAGGTAGGACAGAACAGAATGTAGGTGGGAGGTTTTGTGCCTCCGTGGTGTCCAGGTTTCTCCTTCGGTAGCCTGAAGAATACCTTGTTCACCAAAGAAACTAGAATGTAGGGGCGAAAGCTCCATGCAGATACCAGTTCTGTGGTGATATTTTATCTGAGTTCCCCAATAAAGTTTATCTGAGGATCAGAGGGAAAAGGCAGCCACTACATTAAACACAGAAGTCAGGCAATGATAGCTCACACCTTTAATCCTATCACTCAGGAGGTAGTGATCTATCTGGATCTCTGTGAGTTCAAGGCCACACTGGGAACAGAGCCAGGCATGGTGGCACACACCTTGAATTCCAACACTTGTTAACCATGGAGGTCTGGAGGTCTGTTCAGACAGACAGGAAGTGACAGAGCTGGGCAGAAAGAGGAAGTGATGTAGCTGAGTAGAGAGAGGAAGTGAAATGCAGAACAGAAAAGCTTATAGGCGTGGGTATACAGGAAGTAGGTCTCTTTGGTGGAGGATCTCCAAGTGGTAAGAACGTGGCTGGCTTCTTTCTGCTTTTCTGATCTCTCAGTTTTTCACCCTAATATCTGGCTCTGGATTTTTTATTAGTAAGACCATTTAGCACTTTGTCCTACAGAGCTCTACCTCTCCATGTTCAGTGAGTTGTTTAGAAGTTGTCTTTGGCAATGGCCCCACTGTCAGTTTCCTAAAAGCTATCCACTGTCTTAGCCTCAGCCTCGATTGTTCAGAGATCTCCACGGGATCCTCTCAGTCAACAACTCTCTGACTCTTTTGCCTGCTGTTGGGACCCTTTTCCTCCCACTGGGGTACCTTGTCTAGCCTCAACATGATGCTTTTGCCTTGTCTTATTGAATCTTGTTTGTCCTGTTTGGTTGTTGTCTCTTGGAGGCTGCTCTTTTCTGAAGGGAAATGGAGGGGCAATGGATCTTGGGAAAATGGGAAGTGTGTGAGGGAGCTTGGAAGAGCAGAGGGAGGGGAAACTGTCTTTGGGATGTATCATATGAGAGAAAAATCTATTTTTATTTTTTTAAAAAAGCACAAAAAATAAGGCATTTTAGATAAAATAAATCTATCAAGTATGTTACAAAGAAACTGAATATATGGGTCAATCAATAATGAATAGAGATGGGAAGATAGGTCAGTTAGTACAGGACTCGTCTTGCAAGCATGAGTACTGTGTTTGATTGTTATACCCTTTGAAAAAATAAAGGACCATCGTCATGTGGTGCATACTTATAGTGCAAACCTGGGGAAGCAGGCAGGTAAACTGGTGCAACTGCTGGCCAGTCAGGTGGCCAGAAGTGTATATTATCACAATATACACATAAAAATTATTTTCCATGAATAATATATTAAATATTTGTTAATTAAATAAAAACAAAAGCAAATATTAAAACTATTTAAATGTTTTATACTTATATCAAGATGAAATATATGTGAAATCAATAAAGATTTAAAATATTATGCGATTTTTGTTTTGTTTTGTTTTTTTGAGACAGGGTTTCTCTGTGTAGCTTTGCGCCTTTCCTGGAACTCACTTGGCAGCCCAGGCTGGCCTCGAACTCACAGAGATCCACCTGCCTCTGCCTCCCGAGTGCTGGGATTAAAGGCATGCGCCACCACCGCCCGCCTGCGATCATTTTAAAGAATGAATTTTATGCTTTCAAAACAATAAAACTCCATATGACACATATAAATCAATACAATTCCTGATATTTTCAGAAAATCCACAAAAAGCTGTATCTGAGTTTCTTCCTCTGGTCTTCTTTGTCTACTGTAAATGACAAACTTCTAATTGTTATTTCAAGCTGCAGTGAGACTAATGAATGAACAATTTTTACATTTCTATAGCATTATTCATAAGCTATCAGTAACCGTGCAATGTTACAATTAAACTTTATCCAGAAAATGCTGCCAGCAGATAATTTATAAAGACAGCTAAATCAATTGTAGAAGTATAAACTAGTTGCTCCTCTTGGTAGCTTTAAGGGGAAATGAACCAAGTACTTTAATATTACTTGTCTTTAGTTCTTTAGGAAGTTTGAACTCCCCCAAAACACAAATTCTTTGTGTCTGATTAAAATTACACTGTACTAAGAGTAGGACAAGCTATTTTTTTAATGTGTATAGACTCTTAATTCAAAGGGATAATTTTACATCCTTTCTGTTCATTCTCATGGAAGTGAGGTGTAGTAAAATCAACTCCTTCATTTTCCAAAAACTGAGTTCTGTGGATGCACCATTTCAGATTCACCCAGGGTAAAATCAAGCAGAATGTAATATGGTTTGAGAGAAGTGGCCTCTCCGACGAGCACCAAATAAGCTACTATTTTATTTTAAATAGTATCTTTCTAATTAATGAATGAGGCAAGGGAGTCAAGGTGTTAGATATGGACTGACTGTTGTTCAAATCTAAATGGTCTTTTAATAAAAAACAAAGAGCCAGATAGGGAGAAAGCTGAAAGATCAGAGAAGCAGAGCAGCCAGCCACTAGTTCTCACTTCTAGGAAATTCTCAGCCTAAAGAGAGTGAGTTCCTGTTTTCTCACACCTTATATACCTTTCTCTGCCCAGACATCACTTCTTGGGATTAAAAGCATGTGTGTTTCCCAGTACTGGGATTAAAGGTGTGTGTCACCATTGCCTGGCTCTGTTTCTAGTGTGGTCTTGAACTCACAGAGATCGGGACAGATTTCTGCCTCCCCAGTGATAGGATTAAGGGTGTGTGCCACCACTGCCTGACCTCTGCTGTGGCTGGCTCTGTCCTTGGATCCTCAGGCAAGTTTATTAGGGTACACAATATATCACCACAACTGACCATAATGAACTGGAGCTGTTTTTTGGTGTTTGTGTCTCTTGGTTCAGTATGTAGTTCCATTCAAGGTGGTCCTGAGAGAGCCAGGGAAGGTGCAGCTCTGTCTTGGTGGCCATGTGTCCTAATAGGCAGACTGTTTCTTTGTTGTTACAAATCCTGACACTTCAGTTAGGGTCTTCTCACTGAATCAGACACCAAGGACCAATCCTCATAACACTTCAAAGGCTTCATTGTGATATATTTTGCATTGTGGAATTTTCAAGAGGGTATTGAGAAAATGATGCTAAAAAGGAGATTCAGGTCACCACGATTGTTGAGCTGGGCCGGGGGGGGGGGAGGGGGGCGGGGGGAGTCAATTATCTGCATCAATTTGCTACCCACTTCACAAATATTCAGAAAGACCCACACCTTGGAACCCAATGGGGTACACTTCGCTTTGTTTTGATAAATAAACTTCTGTTTGTGCTGTCTGTATTTCTCTTCTGAATTCCTTCCTTCAAGGATATAAGAACCAAGAAGCTTCATCCAGTAGAAGCGTGGTTAAAGAAGAGACTTAAATGCAAACTCATGTCCAAAAAGATGTGGGTTTGGTGTTCTGTCCTCACCCACCTCATTCTACTTCCTTCATCCTCTTTTCCCGTCTGGAGGAAACGCCTTGCTGTCATTAGCACACAGGAGAATTGATCAAAAAAAAATGTGCCAGAACTCTGTGCGGAATCATGAGGAAAAGGAGACATCTTCAACTCCCCATTGCTTGGAAACAGCTCAAGTCAAAGGAAAATACGGAAATAGAAAGTCCCCCAATGCTAATCATTTCCTTTCATCTGATAAGTGTAGGAGGCGCATACAGGAACTTTTGTAAGTTTCTATTGTAAATAATTGTTTTGTCATGATTACTAACATGTTTAATATGGTTAAAATGTATGACCCTTAATTTGTAATATAATATTGAGTACTAAACATTTTAAAGAAAAAAAGTTCTATTCTCAATCTAATCAATTTTATTTGTAAATATCTACAAATACTAAGTCATATTTAAATGATAAAACTTGCCTTTTCCATAAATTTCTACTCAAGTATGTAGAAGTATTTATAAACAGGATTATTCAGTTTTGATGTTATATGTTTAGAATAAAACTATACAGCATAAAATAGAATGTGACAAAGATCATAATGCTTTAGAGACCTACTTTTTTAATTCAATAACTTTTATATTTCTAGTTGTGAGTTTTTCAAGGGAGCTAAATTAGATACTTAGGGAAATATTCTTCTCACTGCCAAACCTGAGTCTATTCTCAATTAGAAGAAGTAACATTTTGGATTAAATTTCCATTGTGCCCACCTCTAAATTTGTATAAAATTTATTTGTACAAATTTTTAATTTTTAGTAATTATCAATACATGTTGTTAGAATTCATTTTTTAAGGCTTCTCTTTAGTAATCTTGATAAGATTGCATTTTAATTAAGCTGTGTTTTTGGAATACGGCTGTTGTACTTGAGTTTAACAGGGAGTAATTTCCTTTTTATTTCCTAGAGAGTAATACCCACTTACAAATTCTTCACTTGATGTTAGAATCAGAAATGGCAATGTGAATGTTTTGAGTGTTGGACACTTAAAGCTGCATCATCACTCACAGAAACACAGAAAAGTGAATAATACCAAAATCTGAGGCAATTTCCCAGAGGCTCCAAGACTCTGAGCCTGAAGTCAGTGATCTAGAAGGTTCCCTTTGCACTCAGTTCGGTTCTTGTTAGTGACAGCAAGCCGCTCCTTCCTGAAAAGCACCATCTGAACTGTACCAAAGCCACAGGTATCATTCTACTGACGGCAGCTCCAACAGCTTGGGCCTTTGGAGCAGCACGGAGACTGGAGTCAAGAAAAGGACGAGGAAGGAGGGAAAGGGTCCTCCTTTATCAGTTCTAGAATAATTTTATATCCTTACTGATGCCCCGCCCTCTGTGTGTGTGTGTGTGTGTGTGTGTGTGTGTGTGTGTGTGCTATAAACAAAAATATGCTAAAAATAAGAGTATTAAAAAACTTCTTGGGTTTATTTTCTGATTTTTAAATTATAGATCAGACTATACAACAGAGACCTTATCATCAATTGGGATATATTAGGAAAAAATAATTTATCTAATGAAAAAATATTAATGAGAAGCAAATTTTTACAACAAAGAGTACATGTTTCCAAATAAAATCACTCCTGAAAGAGTATCAAATGACAAAATCAAAGAAATATTTGACTTAACCCTACCACAAGGTTGATCCAGGCAGGTTTTGGCTTTGGAATTCTACATGGTGACCTTTAACAATACCTACCATATGTGTGGTGGCATCAGGAGACCTGAGCGACCAAAGCTGATGCAGCTGAGGCAAGCATTTAATTATGGGAAAAGATGATTGATTTGTAAAAGTCTGTTAGATGCTAGAAAGTTAAGTAGTATTTGCTGTGTTTCAATTTGCAAAGCAATTTAATTTAGTATCCACTATAAGGGAAACTAAGAAGTGCCATGTTTAAATTCCCTGTGCCAGAGGAAATGGTAATTAAACATTTTGAATATCATGCATGTGTGAGAAATAAACCACTAACAAGACTGTCCTTGTGGCCACCAGAACTGTAAATTACTAAACTGGATTGAAACAGCAAATGCTGATGTCTGAGATATGAAGTTTTATGTTTGTGTGAATTTATATATTTCCTCCAGATATAGTAAAAGAATAATGCCAAGATTTAACCACAAAAACTTAGCTTTTAGTGGATTTTGGACAACTGTCATAAACAGTCCAGCCTCCTGCTGAGACTAATCACAAGAATACATTGCACATCTATACCTCCCCATTTGGAGACCAGGGCACTTTAGGTATTGTGTCTGGTACACATAGTGAAAACAGACATGACTCTGGCAGTCTTATATGCCCTATTAAATCTTTCCCTCTTAAGAAGAAGTCTCAAAATAGATCTGGAGTGGAGCCAACATAATCTCTGCATACTTAAAGAAATTAGATATGCTTGACGTAAAGACAACTCAGATAGCTGGTAAAGAGATTCCATCACATATGAAATGAGGTCTTAATGAGTGAATGACAGCCTATTGTGGACTGAATCATGTTCCTTAATTGCATCACTCTTCACTGGGCATGGTGAAGGTATACCCATGGTACTTCAGAACGTGACTAATGAGAGAAAGTCTTAGCAGGCATGATTCAGTTAAAATGAGGTCATTAGGGTTGACCTAAATCCAGTATAGTTGATGTGTGTATAGCAGAAAATTTCAGATCCAACTTGTGCAGAAGGAAGCAGCTAGGAAGACAGAGAGAAGGCCAGCATCCGTAAGTCAAACAAAAAGGCCTGGCATGGATCCTTCCCTTCTTCTCTTCTCCTAGGACCCAAACCTGCTGACCTAAGGCTTAGCTATTTATTTCAGTGTACTTTTAATGGAACAAAGCAGCCAAAAACTCAGCGCAAAGAAGGTTAGTCTCTTTCACTTTCCTTCTACCTTGTTATAGAGACAGAGATCATGATCTACCCTCTCTGAAGTTTTCAGTCAAGTAGGTTGTTCCATGGTGTCACAGCTGAGCATCCAGAACAAAATACCACAAACTGAGTGGCTTTAATGGCAAAGACTTACGTTCTCACAGATCCTGAGGTTGACAGTACAAGATAAGGATCCTGCCATGACTGAGGTCTGTGAAGAATGGCTTTCTGGCTTGTAGACAGACACCTTGATTGGCCTCACATGGCAGGGTGTCAGTTTTGATGTCCCTTCCTTGTCTTTTAAGGACATTAATCCCTTAACAAAGACCCCACTGCTATAATCTAGTGTAAACCCAATTCCTTACTAAAGACCTCACATTCAAATATCATTGTTTTGGTGTCTGGGAGTGTAGCATGCACAAGTCAGTCAATAGGACATGATGTGACTGGAGGTGACAGGGTAGCAAGTCCATTTCTCTAACACCAAGAAGTAACTTCTCAATAACACCAGTGACAGTCAGGTTCCCATCTCCTGCTTATTTCCTTACTTTCTCAGTTATTTCAGAAATCTTGTACGGAAAGAAAAGACTGTGTTTTGAGAACTACTAGGGCTCCAGAACACAGTTCTAGATTCTATTGGTAAGACGAGGATGTAGCTCTGATTTCATGATGAAAGTTTATGTGATGATCTTGAAATCTGTTTGGTTGCATTTTTCAAACTGCCACAACCAATTTTTTCCTACCTTGCTCACTTCCCTGAGATACTGCCCAGCTCCCTAAGATACCAAGAAAGTCTTGATAAACATCGGATTTGGGGATATCACCCTGATTAACCATGCCCTAGAGTTGTTTGGCTTCCAGGATTTTCTTTTGATGTTTATTATACCAGGAACAGATGAATAAACCACATTTGGAATTGTTAAGCTATTCCTCAAAATATTTTTCAAATTTTTAAAAACCAAAATATATTCTCATAAACACTTTTCCCATTAAGACAGTGTGTGTTGTAAGGGAAACTTTCCCCCATATGGTTCTGATTCATTTACACTTAACTCATCAAAAAGTTGTTTAGGAAAAAAAATATTTGATTGCCTAGGAAATTGTTTTGATCCTAATTTAAAAAAAAAAAAAAAGAATTCCTTTACTAAGGTAAACAAAATCCAAAGTGGACACTCAGTGTCTCAATTTTACTGTTGTTCTGATTTTTGGTGTTCAACACTCAAGCATTCTCACTGCCATTTCTAAGTCAATTATTACATGATTTACAACTTAAATAAGGCTGAAATAACTGCCCCACACATTTCTGGTCTAATATCTCCATAATAAAATAGAACTTTAGTAAAACACAGATAAGGGAAACTGCTAACACCTGAGAAAATAAACACATTGCGAAAAGCATGTTACAAACAATACTATAATAAAAATATTGATAGCACTGTGCTTTATAGAGATTTTGAGATGAAAGTGCTAATTTAATCCAAACTTACACTTACTTTAGATTTGACACTGAGCTCAAATTTTCTCTAGGCAAAAGGATTGGGCCCTTAAGGAATTCACTTATCTTCCATAAACAGCTTTAGGTATGCAAATACTGGTATTTAATTTCTTTTCGATGATAACTTGAAAGCTAATCAAAACTGTGATATTAAATATACATAATTATATATTTTAAATACATATAAGTAACTATACATTTAACACACCTTGGGAGTTTGATGTATTTTGCTCTGAGAATGCACATTTCAGCCTTACTATATTATGAATATTAAAGATGCATATCACCATTCCTGTGATATTTCATGGAGGGCTCAAGTAGAATGAGTTGTTTTTATGTGTATTGATATTAAATCCCAATTAAGCTGATGAAAGCAAAATTTCAAATTCTTAGAGCTATTTGAATCAACTAATGTTTCAATTGTTTATAACTGAAAACAGTTAGTATATTCAAATGGTGAACATAGAACAGGTATTTAATGAATTGGCAATTAAAATATCATTTTAAATTTTTTATTTTACATGTATATGTCATCCCCCCTTTCTCTCCTTAAACTGCATCCATGTATCTTCCAACTCTTGAATTCTTTTATGTTGTTGTTATTGTTCCAAATATGCACATATAATCATACATAAATGCCTATATATATTACATATATACCTAAATATATATAGCTAGATAGATACTACCTGTTCAGTCTCTTTGGTGTTGCTCATATGTATATGGCATGATTTTCATATACTCAGGCTATCAAACATTGTATTTTTCCCAAATTATTTTTACCAAGAGAACAAGGGTATCTAGAGATGTGAGGTAGATATTAATAAATGAAAATTGTCTCTTCAGCTGAATATAGATCAGTAATTTTCAGTAAAATATAACTATTAATAAAATTTGCCTTCCAACAGACTTCTACATAAAATTGAAGTAAAATAATCATGGTATCAATAAACTATTGAGTGATTTTATATGCATTTTTCATCCTTCACAATTTTCTTTTAGAGATATTTTCCTGTTCTTTTACAGTAGAGAACTGAGAATCAGAGAAGCAATATAAGCTTCAAAATTTGTTAGACTATGTCTGCCCTGTATCCAGTCCAGTTTGTTCTGATTAAATACTTTTCACTTTCATGTTCTTTTCTTTTTTCAAATCTCTTAAAATGAGTGTGATCACTTTCATCTTCTTTTCTTTTTTCAAATCTCTTAACATGAGTGTGATACGATTTTGCCTCCAACAGGAGCCATTTCAACTGATAAAAGCATGCCCATTGCTAACATTCAGCAGCACAATGTTTTTTTACATCAGTGATCTAATTCTAGATTTACCTATTATTTCATATACAGAATTAATGAAATAAAATCATAGTTAATATTCAGCATTTCTTCTTCTTCTGTACATACTGAGAGCAAGGAATGGCTTCACGTTTTAAGTGACAGTAAGAGATCAAAATAATGTTTCATGGTGTGAAAATTAATTTAAAAATTAAATTTTAGGAAGCCATCTTGATGAGACTTCAAGGGTAAGCTTCTCTGACATTTCTAGGAGGTAGAGTATCACAGTACATGCCTTGTTCCTCTGGTTCTGACAGACTTTCTGCCCCTCTATTCCTCTGGGATCACTGAGTCATAGGTTCAAAAAAGGCGTTAAAGTTAGAGCACTGTGACTGGGCACCCCTGGACACTTCTTCTCTTTGGTAAGTTGTGGCTTTCTGTAGTTGTCTCCTTCTGTTTACAAGGAGACATTTAATGAGGGGTATGAGTTGTCTGTGGAAATAAAGACAAATGTTTAGAATCTTGATCTCGATAGGGAGGACACCTAGAGATATGCATGTATGAAAAGTCCCCAAATTGATTGGTTATCCAATATCGATTGGTCACCCTTGCAATCATATCTATACAAATCACATCATACCGACTGAATAGGTTGTGTTTTTATATTTAGAAAAGTGTGTGTGTGTAACAATATAAACACAGAGACCACTAACTTGAGAGAGACAAAAGGGGTTACATGGGGAGGGTTGGAGGGGGGAATGGTAAGGAGAGGGGAATAATATGATTATATTTTTATTGCAAAAAATGTTTAAATTAAACTTTAATATTTATCACCAACTATTTTCTAGAAGACAGCCATACTTATCTTCTCATTGACCATGGCTTCTACCTTGTAAAGACAAATAATTGTACAGAGGTCCATGGAACACCAGGTATGCAATGATGTAATAATACATGAAGAGAATGATAGTTAAGACCATAATTTACATGATCTGAATTGAGTCTTTTACTACTTTACTTGTCAAGATGAACTTTCAGCTAGGATCTCCCACTCTCTTTCCCTCGACTGTCGCCCTTCATTGTTCCCACTCATGACCAGGCTGTTCATGTAGATCTCACCCATTTCTCCGTGTCTTTTTTGGGGTCCCATTTTTCAGGTAGCCTCACTGGTGATGTGAGTAGCAGTCCAATCATCCTTGTTCCACATCTAGCATCTTCCTATGAGTGAGTACATACCATATTTGTCTTTCTGAGTCTGGGTTACCTCACTCAGGATGATTTTTTCTAGATCCATCCATTTGCCTGCAAACCGTATGATGTCATTGTTTTTCTCTGCTGAGTAGTATTCCATTGTGTATATGTGCCACAATTTATTTATCCATTCTTCAGTTGAAGGGCATCTAGGTTGTTTCCAGGTTTTTGAAAAGAGAGGGAGAACAAGGAATAGGAGACCATGGTAAATGAAGACCACATGAGAAGGGGAGGAAGCAGAGAGCTAGGGAGGCCCACGGAGATCCACAAAGATACCCCTGCAAAAGACTGCTGGCAATGGTCGAGAGACGGCAGGAACTGACCTACTCTGGTGATGGGATGGCCAGACACCCTGATAGTTGTGCCATAAACCCCATCCAAGGACTGAGGAATCTGAATGCAGACATCCACGGCTGGGCCCCTGGTGGAGCACTGGGAGTCTAATTAGTGAGAAAGAAGAGGGTTTATATGAGCGAGAATTGTTGAAGCCAAGGTTGGATAAAGCACAGGGACAAATAACCAAATGAATGGAAGCACAGGATCTATGAACCAAAGGCTGAGGGCCCCCAACTGGATCAGGCCCCCTGAGTGGGTGAGACAGTCATTTGGTTTGATCAGTTTGGGAGGCAGTTGTGTGTTGGTGCCGGGTCCTGGGCTCATTGCATGAGTTGGCTGTTTGAATCCTGGGACTTATGCAGGGACGCTTGGCTCGGTCTGGGAGGGGGTGACTGGACCTGCCTGGACTGAGTCTACCAGGTCGATCCCGGTCCTCGGGGGAGACCTTGATCTGGAGGAGGTGGGAATGGGGGGTGGGCTGGGGGAGGGGGAGGGGGGCGAGAAGGGGAGAACAGGGGAATCTGTGGCTATTATGTTGAACTGAATGGTGTTGTAAAATAAATAAATAAATAAATAAAAACTCAAAAAAAAAAAAAAAAGAGAGCCAGGACAAAGATAAAAAAAAAAAAAAAAAAAAAAAAGATGAACTTTCAAATAATGAAATAAATGGAATAGTGATAATTAACCCTACTAATATTTCATATATATATATATTTTTTTAAAGAAATGTGATATATTGATATTTAAGCTTTGCACGCTATATATGAATTTATCTTTAAAAGCCATTATATCATTAGCATCGAAATACCCCAGGTTCTTCTTTGCTAACTTTTCAGTTTTGACATAATGTATCACTGAATTCTCTATACTGGCCTTGAACTTTCTGTAGCCCAGGCAGGTCTTGAACTTGTGATCCTCCTGCCTCAGCTTTTTCAATATCTTATTTGGGTTTTCAGGTGTGAACTCTACTAGACCAAGATGGGAGTTACATTGGCAAAACCGAAGGTAACATCAGAAGCCAGGGGATCGTTCTCTAAAGCCCCTGAGGAAGAGAGAATAAGGCCATGTGTCTCCTTAGTGTTACACTTTTAGATTCTAGAAATGATGAGATGTTAATTTCCAAATGTTTATAAAGATCATTGATAAGAAACATGCCTTACATACAAATAAAGAAGTTGTATGTAATTCATAAGATATTAAAAGCGTGACATAAGTTAGGCTTAAGGAAATCAACTATAAAGCAAATGCATGAAATTAATGGGACAATAAAATAAAAATATATTTGTTAGAAAATTTTACAGTTAAAAAATAAACACTGTGGTCTGTGCTGCTTTGCTATTGTGTAATAACACAATATATGAGTTATGGCAGTAGGTCATCTTGCAAAAATGAAAATAATTTATTTTAATAGGAAAACATTTTCCCCTTTTTGTGAAGCTGTGTACACACTAAGTTCACAGCCCCTTTTGATCACAATGATACACTGCCATTCAAATAATGGATACCATATAGTACTTAACATGAAGCTGTCAACCTTCATTCTCTTTTACTTAAAAACCACATTTAGAATCAAATGTATGAACTGATATAATATCTTCTGTTATATTTTTTTAAAGTATGGGATAAGGCAGACTTACAAAGCTAATGGTATTAAAATGCAGTGTGACTATATCATTTGTGTTTCCTTGAGGCTCTCTGTATGTCTAGCACAGGAACTGAAGAGGAAGTATGTGGATCCCATTACTTTAACATAACTCTAATTCCATGGAGGCTTCTGTTCCACAGGAGATTATTGATTGAATCTGTTCCTTCTATATATGGCTTATGAGTATTCAGATTAACTTATCTTCAGCATATAGGGCTGTGCTTTTATTGTCTATTTAAAAGTATTTAACCCTGGTTGGAACAGTACTACCATGTAATGAAACTGTATATGGGAAAATCTAGGCATATAGAACAAGATTAAAATATCAAATTCAAGGGATTTTGTTGTTGGCACCTAAAGGCAGATTCTGTTACTTATCAGTCTTGCCTTTACAGAAATCCTGGCACAGAATTGATGAGTCTCAGATTTAAATAATTGGGAGTGTAGTACATATCATTGTGCTACACAATTATTGAAAGGAAATTTGAATGTTAAAAGAAGCAAACATTTTTCATATGTTAATAGAGTGTATGCAGTCTATCATACATTGGAAAATCTTACGAGACGTACAGAATTATTGAATAATCCTGGCACCTCAATGTTTATGTCAAGTTCAAAGCTGAAGCTAGCTATGAGAGTGCTCAAAAGTACAAAATGAATTTAAGCTTATTCTTCACAAAATGAATCATGAATACACAAATATGTCAGATTTATAAAAGGTAAAAAACTGATTAATATAATAAATCTGGTCCCTTTCCTCACCTCTTGCTCACAGACACATGCCTTCTGCATATAGCCCATCACTTTCTACAGTAAGCCATGACCAGCCATGGTTTAGATCCTATTGTCCAGCTGCTTGGACCCTCCAATTGCTAGAATTATGAATTAAACCTAAGCATAAATTTCAGGTATTTTGCTATAGTAACACAAAATAGATAAAGAGCCTAAGTTTCCACTTTTGGTCTGAGAAAGCCCTGATTTCTCATTGAGGTTTAGGTTATGCTTGTGTTACTTAAAGATTCCTTGGTTGTTTATATTTGCCTTTTGACTCATTACATATTTCACTTACTTTCCATCTGCTTTCAGGTTTTTGAAAGAGAGGTCCCTAAGAATTCTAAGTTTTTTTTCCTGGAGAGGAGAGGCTTAGCTCTGTCTGTTCTCAAGACTTTGCTTCAGTTTGGGTTGTGAGATGGTGAATGTGAATTCTGCAGATGTAGATGTTTAGCATTTATCTTGCTTTGCATTCCTGATAATTTAAGATCAGAATGCAATTTATATTCTATTTTCATCTGATATTCTAATTATCCATATAGAATACTTATTCACATTTCCTATTGTTCCCTGGTGTTTTATTCTTTTTCATGCTTCATATTTTTTGCTTGTTTTTCTCTTTAGGCTTTTCCTTGATATTGAAGTCCCCACCAGTCAAGGGGCTTTCTTTATTTCTGTAATATTTGATGTTTGATAATGTTTTTCTTTCTTTCTTAGAGTTTCCACTTTTCAGTTTATAGAACCTGTCTGTTCTGACACATCAGCACTTTTTCTACTTTAAGAGCCCTTAAAATAATAGCCAAATTTATTTAAAACTTCCAATCTAGTAATCCTGTATCTGTGTTCCATCTGAACCAGATTCAATCATCAGATTTGTTTCTTCAGACTGTCAGCCGTTTTCTTCCCCATGTCTTATAACATCTTTTGTAAAACCCACAGGATCACTAAACAATGGAAACTAAGATTTACATTGTGGCTGTAGGTGCTCTAGTTTCCAAATGTCTCTGGTGTTCTTCTGTCTGCCCCCCGCCCCCGTCTTTGGGCTCCCCAAAGTTCTCCTGAAGAGCAGCTGTGTCCTAGAACTCACGAAACCATGACTATCTGTTATGTTGGTGCCCTCCTGCAGTTCTGGTTGTATATGGAGAAGGAACATGCTTTATAACCAGGCTGATAAAATCTCAGCTCTTCACAAATTCCTGTCTCTAGTCTGTGATATCCACAGTGTTTCCTAGAGTCAGCTGACTCTTCCTGTGAGACAAGAAGGTTAGTGAGACTACCTTTGGAGAATTGCCCTTCCTCTGAAAAGGAAAAAGCTCCACAAAGTCTCAAGGGTTCAACGTTGTTTATAGAAAATGTTCAGAACATACTGTACAAAGACTGTTCCTTGATTTCTTTTGGCAAAGTCAAGACGACTTTTCCTCTTCAATGGAGGAATAAATTCACGGTGTATCCCCATCTCAGATCGTAACACCAAATATTCTCACTATCAAACTCATCCCTGACTTGCTTCTGGGAATTTATCAAAATTGTAAGTTAAATCTTCCAATAGGTTGGTGGTGATGGCTTCTGCTACAACTAGAAATTCTGGTGGGCTCTGTGTTTACCCATCCTTTTACTGAAGAATGGTAGTTACTTTGCAGTTAATTCTCTGATATGTCTAGAAAAAATATTTGTTGCCAATATATTTCTTCCTTAGAGGGTGAGCATGATTCCTTTCAAGCATTTCACATTTTGGTGTTGTAACTGGAATAGGTTTCTGGGTCTTGACTGTTAAATTGATCAGGCTGTCCACAGCAGCTCCAACTAACAGAGTTTGCTCACATCAACTTGATTGTTGTTCTTCAAACTGTAGACATTTTCAAGAACATGAACACAGGAAAGCAAGGTATTTTCCCTAACTGCTTCTAACTCAAATTCAAACGAGGAGAATGTCTCACATCACCCTTCAAAATTGTTTAAAATTCTTGATAAATGTTTATATAATCTGTGAAAGTGAAAAATATAACAAGTGCTAATAGATTTAAAACAGTTTCTACATGTTAAAGGCCAACCTGGGCTATATGTGACCTTGGTTACATAGTAACCTGTCTAAAAATACCACACACACACACACACAAAAAACACACACATGTGTACGAACACATTATAATATGTTCAATGAGAAAGTTTTTACAATTATTTGCAATTATCTGACTTTAGCAGCCAAGAAAACCTTCCAGTTGCAGACGTTCTTGACTGTCTAAATAACGAAATGAATATCTCAGACCGAAAGCCCACACATGTTTCTTATTCTTTTTCATTTTGTCTTCCCATCATTTTTTACCTTAAAAACGCTCTTCAGTTTTGCAAGATTTGCTCAACATTTAGGTGCGTGGACTGATCTTCCAGAGCACCCAAATTCAAGTCTTCCAGAGCACCCAAATTCAATTCTTAGCTTCTACACTGGGCTGCTCACAACCACTTATAATTCCAGTTCTAGAGAATCCAACCCTTCTTTCTGGCCTCTTCTGACACTGCATGCACTGGTTGCACAGACACACGGGCAGGCAAACACACATACACACACTCACACATACACACACACACATACGCGCACACACACACAATAAAAATAAAAAGTCTTTAAAAGTTAAAAAAAACTTCACAAAAACACTTAACAGCATACTATTTCTACCTTATTTTTTCCTTCTATTTTTTTTATAATGTATTTGTGTGTACACAATTGCTTTATTTTTCTAATAAAATCATCTTCATTATTAATGTTTTTCAGGTGTAGTGGTAACAAGTAATAATGCATAAAGACTAATACAGCATATATCTTGAACCCTACTTCATGATTAAAAGGCTTTTTCCCCTAAAATTTCTCAACTCACTTTATTTTAAGGAAGTCAATCATTTTCCTTAAATAATGTAATTTTAGTACTATGAGTCAGTAAATTATGTCCCAGTGACTTAATTGGCAGTTACATAATGAAAATCACAAATCAAATTGGAGTTCTGATTTATTCTATTTAATAATCAATTCAGTGTCTGGTACTCCTCTGACATGAACTTCAGAAAAACCCCATTCAACAGAACCTGACATTCTCGTTATCCAAAGGACAACAGGAAAACCTTTCTTATGGTTTCTTTTCTTCACACTGCCCAATAGTTCAGTAGACCATTTCTATCGCCTGGAGTCCTCCTGTGTTCGGCCTGTGTTGGAATCCCTAGCCCTGTCCTTCACCATCACCAGTTTCTTTTTTCTGGAATAAAAATAAATTGAAAATAAAAGCCATCCTTACAAATTTCTGCATATTTATTTTGACCTACCAAATGATGCCCAGTTTCTGAGAATCCATTATGATCTGTGCTGTGATCAAAATTAATTACTTCTATGAGGCTCCCTTGATTGAGTTGCTGGCCTTAGGCAAAATCCTTTTAGTACTAGATGTAAATCTGAAGGGATACAATTTTGATTGCACCTCTAAACCAGAGCCTTGGAGTCACTTCTATGTTCTTATTTTTTCTCCTCATAAACACTGAGTTTTTTTATATTTACCTCTTTAAAGGCCCAGTGATTAATATTTGTCATACCTAATACTGTACACTGTATGTGTTTCTTCAGATTCATGTTTGCAGCTCCCATGATTCTTAAACCTCTAATTTAGAATATTAATAGCTGAATGGATATGATCTAAAATATTCTGTCAACTCAATTATCTCAGTGTCTTGAATTCAATTTCTCAAGCAAGTTACATAACTAGAAAGATGTACATGGAAGTCACTGGTTCTTGGGACATAAAAAACTTTCTAAAATATAAGTTTTATGGTAGTATCTTTGTGTTTTATTGGAAGTCAACACAGAAACCAAACATAAGGACAACACATTGTACATGCTTAAAAAAATTCCTAAAATTTATTCCAATTTTAAATTACTAACTGCCTATCAAGAATCAAATATTATATAGGTACCACAAAGGAGATAGTTAAGAATAGTCAACTGCCTTCAAATCACTTGAGGCATTGTACAAGTAAGCAATAAGTATACCACATGATAACTCAATAATGATAGTTTATTGAATTAATATTTAGATATTAAATAAATAGGGTAAATTTGTAATAAAATTCTTTCTTTTTTAAATACATAAATTTATATTCTCCCAGATTATTTATAAACTTCAATTAGGAAATTAAGCCTCCATAGTAGAAGAATTTTAATTCTTTTTAATATACATTTTCTGTTCTTACATATTTCTTATACCTCATTCTAGTCATAGTAAAACAAGAGAAAATATAAGTGCTTATCTAAATTATATGCAACTATGATTTTAATTGTTTTAATTTATATGTTATAGTAAGTTATTGGTAAGTCAACTTAATGTTCTTTAAAATTAAACACCATATTAGATACGACTTTACAATGGTACTTTCAGTTGCTTTATATAGATTTTATTAATGTAATATAGTAAACTTCCTAGAGAAATGTACTATGTTAACTAAATTTCTATTTTAATATATGATAGTTGCTATCCAAGATGCAGATTTACATTAAATTTAATTATCTTTTTATAAACGCCTGAAGTTAGCAATATTATAGGAAAATATTAAAATAGTCCTTAGGAAATTCTTGAATCATAGAATACTTTCAATTCTGTCAATTGAAGAGTATCTATAACTTTGCTTATTGTTTCTTAAAATGGGCATTGTAGAAATATTCAAAATTGGGAGATGATTCAAAAGGCAGTGGCCACTCGCACCAGTAGGGATGCTCAGAAGAGCCTGAGAGACCCACAGAGGCTTCAAAGAGAAGACTCAGTGGCGGGGGATGAACCTGCAGAAGATCTCTGGAACAACTGAAAAAAAGGCAGGTCTTATGGGAAGATTATTATTATTATTATTATTATTATTATTATTATTATTTAGTTTTCAAGACAGGGTTTCTCCTTGTAGCCCTGGCTGTCCTGGAACCTGTTCTGTATACCCAGCTGGCGACCTATCAGTTGGGAAGATGCTTTTAAAATGTGCTTTAATGGAATTGGACAAAAAGATGGCGGAACAGAGTCAGGCTCACAACAGAGACAACTGGAAGTAGAGACACAGTCGGCTGATAGGTATGGAAGTGCAGCCACAGCAGAAAAAGGAGTATAGAGTTGCCTGGTTCTGGAGACACTGGGAAGCTTGGGCCACCACAGGGTCCACTGTAGATGTAACCAATCGTCTTATTAAAATAAGAAACACAGAGCCAATGTAAAAGAGAAAGCTGAGAGGTCAGAGCTCAGAGATAAAATCTTACCTCCTGCAGTGCTCCTAACTTCCCCGAGCGAGAGCTACTTCCTGTTTGTCTGTGTTTAAATAGTCTTTCTGTTCTGCCTTCTCATTGGTTCTAAACCCAACCACATGACTGCCTCATCACTGCCTGTAAGTACCGCCCTCCAGGTCTTAAAGGCATATGTCTCCAATACTGGCTGTATCCCTGAACACACAGAAATCTACCTAGCTCTTCTAACCACCACGCTCTTGCTATGGCTCTAATAGCTCTGACCCCAGGGCAACTTTATTTATTAACATAAAATTAAAATCACACTTCAGTACAAATAAAATATCACTATAGTCCACCTCACCCCATTGAAGCCCTTTAGCCGCTTGGTCCACAGCCTGGAGCCATGCTGCTCACCCTGCTAGGTGAAGGAGATCAGTGTGGGCTGTGGGCTGCACACACGGTGGTCATGTCTAAGGTACGGGCAGGGTGACCAGCGCTAACAGCAGGGTGATGTACAGTAGCCTGGAGCTTGCACGGGTCCTGCCCCAGAACACAAAGCCCAACTGCAAGATCACCCTGACTCTGAGCAACAACAATCTATCTGAGAGGAAGAACAGCTCTTTTTCTGGATTAAGTCTCCTCCGACCTTCCGGAGGTCATATTGGCATCCATGGTCAGTACTGCTGCTAGACACCATGCTGATGTCTGTGATCCATGTTGATGTTCCTGGTCTGTGCAGTCCTTTGAAGTCACGTTGATGTCCGTGGTCTATACTGAGGCCGGAAACCATGTTGAGGTCCATGATACCTGCTTCTCCTGGAAACAATGAGGAAGTCTATCATTAGTTTCTGCTGGCTGCTGTAGGCAAGGAAGCTTCTTTTGTAGTGGTATAGATGTCTGCAGACTTGTAACTGAGAATGAGAGATGTTGAAGGCTTCTGTGACAACCCCCCCTCCTTCTTCCCCAACAAAGAAACAGTCCAGAGAATGAGTGATTAAAGACATCCTTAGAAATTGTGATTAGGGATGAAGAAGTATATAGCTGGAAGTTTTCTAGGGTCACCCGGCCCTGTATGGTCCAGACAAATCTCTCTCACCCGCAGTCCTGCAGCCGCTTATAAAATAATCATTCAGAGACTTAATGTTATTTATAACTGCTTGGCCATAGCTCAGGCTTATTACTGACTAGCTCTTACACTTAAATTAACCCATAATTCTTATTTATGCTTAGACACATGGCTTGGTACCTTTTCTCAGTTCTGACTGGTCATCTTACTTCCTCTGTGTTTGACTGGCCACTCCTAACTCTGCCCTCCCTCTTCCCAGAATTCTCCTCTATCTGCTTACCCACTTATACTTCCTGCCTGGCTACTGGCCAATCAGTGTTTTATAAAAACCAGTGTACAAAAGCATTATCCTTCAGCAGAAGTGTATCTCTTAACACTTGATGGTTTCTGGCAAATGAGGGCTGGGGGGCACTCATCTTTCTTTTAGGGCTGGGTACTGGGAGTTTGACCATGGTCCAATGAGTATATGGGTAACACAAATTGGACTTGGTGGGGTTTTTTTTTGGAAGAGGGTAAGAAGGGGTGCAAAGTTGAGAGGATGGACCTTGGAAGAATGTGAAGCAAGTGTGATCAAGATGTATTGTATGGGATTCCCAAATAATTAATAAAAATATTATGTTGGGGAAAAATTTGAATTTGTGTGCTTTAATATATAATATTTTTTCTTATTTTGGTTTATGTACAACTTATAAGACATAAAATAAAATTTATTATTTTTTTAAAAAATTCACAATCATATGATTATAACTTCATTAGGAGAGGAAAGGTCCAGCATTCCGGTCATTGTTGGTCATTGTTATCCCATCTGTACATCCCTTTCACTTTGCTAATGAAAATCAAAGATTGACCTTGCACCCCTATATAGAGCAAAGAAGCAATGAGCAACCAGCTTCTTCAATGAAAACTTAATGAAGATCAAAGAAATGCTTAAAAATTGGGGTATAAACAGAATCAATTATTTTGTATCTTTTTTTGTTTGTTTTTTCGAGACAGTTTCTCTGTGTAGTTTTTGGTGCCTTTCCTGGGTCTTAGTCTCTTAATAAACAAAATCTACAAGAACATCTATGTTTTGTACTAACAATTTTTGAATATTATTTGTATCACATACTTTAAAAATACTACATGTATTTTCTGTATATGTGTGCATGCTCACATCATGCTCTAAACATGGAGGTCTCAGGACAAATTGCCAGAGTTGGTTTCTATTTATACTACATGAGTTTTGGGGATCAATCTCAGGTTATCAGGCTTGGAGGCATGGACTTTTATGCACCTTGCCATCTTGCCGGCCCAAGATATCACATTCCTTTAAACAGATGATAGTTTGAGGTTTAAAAGAAATGATGAGAAACTATTACTGCACTTATTCATTTGCTTGCTGCATATATTCACTTGATTTGTTATAAACGATTCTCTGAAAAGCTCTTAGATTCAGGAAAGGTTAATTAGAAGGCACCATCACAGTGACCTAATTTATTAACAACAGAAATAGGAGTAAACGAGGTAGTAGGTATCAGCACATGTTACTGCTAAGAATGATGTTAGAAACACATTAATTGTCATAGCAAGGGTCCCATGTATAGTAAATGATAACTGTATAGCACATCATAGTTCCCAAAATATGTGCAAAAAGTATGGTTTTTGTGATGGCTATACTTTGGTTGTCAACTTGACTGTATCTGGAAATACCTAAAATCCAAAATTGGAGGGCACAACTGTGATGTATTGGTGTTTTTTTTTTTGTTGTTGTTTTTTTTAATTTGAAGAAGCTAAATCCACTTCTAATATGGATCTTGAGGTAGGAAGACAAACCTTTACTCTAGGTCACACTTTCTGCTGGAAACCCACATAAGGACATTGAAGAAGAGAACTTATGCTCTTTGCCGGCATGCCCTCCCCTTGCTAGCAAGTCCCTTTCTTCACTGGCATTAGAGCCTATTTCTTCAGAATTCCAGTGTATACTGAAAACCAGCCTAGACATCCAGCCTTGGGGAGTGAGCAACTACTGGATTCTTGAACTTTCTGCTCACAAACAGCTGTTGTTGGATTAGCTGGTCTGCAGCCTGTAAGTCATTCTAATGAATCCACTTTCTATATATATAGAGAGAGATTCATTCTATAAATTCTGTTACTCTAGAGAACCCTGATTATTACAGTTTTTATTGATTTATACAGAAGTGTTTATGAAAAAACGAAAACAAACAAACAACAATACCTGATAATGCTTAAGGAAAACACCTCATTACATCTGTCTGCCATGCTGGTTTAAAATGTAATAGACCACTGAACTCACTGAATGTGTATGCCAGAGATGCAGTCCAGAAATTTCCATCATAGTTAGTGTCTCTATATTTTACACTCTACTTTGATAGCCATTAGTCAAGGTCAGAAACTGGAAGATACTATATGCTTCTTGTTTTTAATTAAATAGTAACAATAAGGATTCCTGAATGTTCATGCCAATTTTCAAGAGTTTAGATATTTCTAATATTTTTTACTAAGTCCAAAGATACACTAATATATTCTTTAAAAGCTGAGTTTAAGGCCGGGCAGTGGTGGCTCATGCCTTTAATCCCAGCACTTGGGAGGCAGAGCCAGGCGGATCTCTGTGAGTTTGAGGCCAGCCTGGTCTACAGAGCGGGATCCAGGACAGGCTCCAAAGCTACACAGAGAAACCCTGACTCAAAAAGAAGAAGAAGAAGAAGAAGAAGAAGAAGAAGAAGAAGAAGAAGAAGAAGAAGAAGAAGAAGAAGAAGAAGCTGAGTTTATAGAGGTCAAATATATAAAGTATGGTAAACTGCAAATGAAACCAGAGTAGAAAATATCTACATCAACTCAGATTTTCTGTTAGTCCTACTTTTTCTGTGTAACTATATCTTTCACACACATACACACACACACACACACACACACACACACACACACACACAAACGAGAGCTCACACACTGTCCACCTATATTAAATTGGTTTTACATTTCATATGGAGAGAAGCTGAGCACTTTTAAAATGCATTCCTTCCCCACATGGAATCATGGAATTAAGCAAAGGGTTTTAATTATAAAAAAAAAAACTATTAAATTTCTTGCATCACAACTTCATAGCCGTTTCCTCCAAAAATATACTAATGACCTTCCAGCTTAATGAAAATTAATTACTGTTCTACCTTGACAATTACATTGTGATCGATCAAGTTTAAAAAATCTGCAAGGGTCATTTGCTGCAATTCTGTTGCAATCCATTAAATCTGAAGCAGATGATAACCTTTAGCTTATTCACATATTAGGGAATTCTGATGGCAGCTCTGAGCGTCACTGTTTATATAAAAAGTGATACATCAAATTACTTTTTTCTTAGCTAGTGAAAGAGGTTGGTGTCTGCTTACATAAGGCATTCCTCATTGTACAACAGTGTCTTCAAAGCTCAGACACTAACATTAACTTTCAAAAATAATTCCATTTTAATTTTTTATTTTGTATGTGCATCATGTGCATGAATCGGAACATTAATATAGATTTCAGGGGACAACTTGCCAGAGTTGGTTCTCTCGTTTACCATGTGGGTTCTAGGATATGGAAATCAAGTTCCCAGGCTTGACAGCAAGTGCCTCCACCCACGGCGCCCACGCAACAGCACGGGCATTAACTGTGTAGATACAATGATTAAAAAACAATGCAAATATACCATTTAAGACAGTATCAGACACCATAAAGTAACGTGACAAATTTTGATAGGAAAGCTGGTCTACATCTCAAGCATGTTACGTCAAACAAGAAGAAAATAAAATTTGTACCCATTGAGAAGTATTAATTACAAAAAGGTTAATAATATTGATAGAATGTGGAGAGAAGATGAGCACTGTGCATTGGGTGGGCAGTTACACCAGTAGAGGCAGTCTACAGAACCTCTCCTTACCTGAAGCTCTGGGTGAAATGCAGACCGGTGCATGACCTGTGGCTCTATGCTCTGACTCTTTGGTTCATGTCCCAGAAAAATGCCACACAGTCCAGACAAAGGGAGAGGTAGAAATGAATTTTCCAAGTCACAGTCTGTGTCAACTAACATTATGGGAGCACTTCTAAGAGAATAGATTATACACCCCAAAGAGTATAAATTGCAAAAACAATTAAATAAAATAAACAAAATAGGGAACTTCACTCTATGACTACAAGACTATTAGACTATTACATAAGTATTATGTCTGTCTTTCAGTTAAATTATCACAATTACTGAGTACTTTTATTGCCTTTACATTGTGGTAAACCTAACATTCCATTAAACTGTGGGAAACTACTAGCCACTTGGAGATGATTCAGTCAATAAAGCTTGTGTCCCACAAGTACAAGAACCCAACTGTGGAAACCCAGGGGTAGCAGCACACACTTGCAATTTTTGTGGATGAGAGGAGGCAAGAAAGGTCTCTAGGCTCATGAGCTAGTTAATATAGCTGGATCAGTGATCTCCAGATTGAATGAGAGATCCTGTCTCAAAATATAAGATCAAGAGAGCTTAAAGGAGACACCTGATCTCCACCTCTGGCCTGAGTGTGTGAACACCTTTACAGATGTATACAAATATTCAAACATATAGACACAGGGACATGCACACAGACCAAAGACTGAGATAAATGTTAATAAAATACTAAATAAACTGAGAAAATCTGCTAACATTGTAGTTTTCACACTGAACTATATTTTGTTCTTTTTGAGGCTTCATATTGTGTCATATTATAGCTGTAATTTATTTGATTTCTCAAATGAAAGATTGTGCTAGTGTTTTTTTTTCTGGGCACACGGGCACACATACATACACATATATAATTTTCTCAGAGTAAGCAAATTTATCTGTTAAAGTTGAAGTCAAAGTCGATATTCTTTATGGTGCCCTTGGTTCTAAGGCTAATATGGTAATACTACCTTCCATCCAGTGGTTGTTTGATACAAGATGACCTGCTAATGATTTTCTACTTATTGTGTATTTAAAATTGTTCAAATTAAAATAACAAATATTTAACTTTAACACATAGCCAATTTCATTGCCTTTATCTTGCAGTCAAATGCTGCCTGCATGAGAAGACATTTGATAAGTTTCCAAAACTTTCCAAAAGTTTCCAAAGTATCTTTTCAATTAATTGCCCTTGCACCTTGTGAAAGGATATAGAACTTGTTTATATACAGTCTTGTAAATAGGTCACACTCCATAAACTTCAGAAAAATCTAAGTGGCTATAACATCCTATCACAGAGTTATTAAAAACAAATGCCTGAATAGGTTTGAAAGTAAGACAATCTTTGATTTCTACTTAGATACAAAGATTATTGTATCAGATTAAGTCCTATGCACTCAAGAATATTATAGTTTATCCTTCCAAAAGATAAGGCCATTTATTCCTCAGCGCCCCCCCCAAAAAAATCTTTTGCATTTCAGGCAGAAAGCAATACCTTTATTCTTTTACTGAATTGTCTTTTATCTCAGGAGCTAAAAAATAGTTCATGAAAAGCACAGTAACACTACCCTTTATAATGAAAAGGGGTGAAGATGGGCTTGCTTTGCTTTGGGGTGCCTACCAGGGTCTGAAGCCGTGGCTACAGGATTGAGTAACCCAGACCTCAGAAGCGGTGCAAAGTTACATTCCCGCACATTAAATGGGCATTGTGGTCACAGTTCATGCTTCAGTCAGTTGCTCTCCAGCTTATTTTTTTATAAAGCCAAACACAAATCAGTCTTGAACAAAGGATCTGTGCTTTTCAAAAGTGGGCCTTTAAACACAGATAGCAGAGCTGTGATAAGGATGGTGAGGTGCACCCAAAGAGAAGAGGTATGTGGGAAAAATGCATGGGAGAAAAGGAATAGGGAACAGGGTGCCCAGTAACCTTCAATCAAAATCATCTTTAGAAATAATTGTTTTGTTTCCAAGAACTGAACAACAGTAGGCTTCAAGCTGGATGTGATTTGTATCATGGGACATTTGAAACCTTTGAAATACTGCTCATCTGCCATTGCACACTGGTGTGTTTCTAAATTTTCTTAGAAAATCTTTTGTTAGAAATGTAGTCAGGATTTTCCCACAAAAGGATTGTGATTCATGACAGTCAGTGGATTAAGTTTCCAATCAAGGCAACATAAACCTCCTATGCACTGAAAGGATCAAAAGTGATGCCCATGTGACTTCTTTCCTTTCCTTTGCCACTAGAAGACACTTGGAGACCCTTAGAGGACTCCTTTACATTTATTTCAAGAAACAGTGGAAATCTGGGCCAGACTTTTTTTTTTTAAAAAAAGACATTCTAAATGGTCAACAATGGGAATATGTGACTCCCTTTCATGACAAGGTAGATAAATTGTCTGGTCCAGTTCACAATAATAACTGCTTGGGGTGATGGTTTTCACGAAAATTTAGGAAGGGTAGAGTAATGAGAGTCCTTTAAAAGGCTATGAATGCAAATGATATTATAATTTATATCCCTAACCCTCCCAAAAGCTCATATCATGTGACTTAGTAGTACTGGGGATAAATAGCCTACATGGCTATAGGTTTGCTACTGAGTTTGTATCCCAGGATATTTGACACCTTTGAAATACAGTTCTTCTGCCATCAAATACTCATGTTTTTTCCAAATTTCTTAGAAAATCTTTCATTGAGATCATTAGTAATAATTATAAATCAATATTTAATTATAAAACTTTATATGTCATAGTCCATTGTAGTGATCATCAATACTATATAAAGATTCATTAATAGTAGTAGCTACCTCTTATTGAGTGCTTACAAATCCCCACAACTTAATTTACTTTCTACTTTATCTTCACAACAACTTGGAAAAGGAAACCTCATTCAATTGTAGAAAGGGGATAACTGATGTTTAAAGAGAATCAGCTCTCCTGAATCACTCAGCTCTGAAGCAGTAGATTCCTGTCAAATGCAGCTTCAGTTTAGAACTGCTGCACCTAAGAAATTGATGACTTCATTAAACAAATGTTCCTTTCGGGTCTACCGTGTGATAGGCAGCCTTTGAGAGAAAGACAAAGGTGCTTTAAGGAAACTTCATACAGCCAGCAATAAAGGGGCTTAAATTACAAAAAGATGTAGAAGCAGATTTGATTATAAGAGTGGAGAACATCAAAGGTTGTTAGGCCACTCTTGTAATTCAAAGTATCACAGGAGTGGAAACTTTCAGTACAATTGTATGTGTCCATACACACACATACATATTGTATATATAGTTACTTTCTGTTGCTTGGATTCTAATGGCTCCCTCAGGGAAGGGAGTGAGGTTGGCACAGCGACTCAGACACCAGGAGTCCGTGGAAAGCAAATAACAAACTCATTTATTCAATAACAGGGAAAGCCTTATATACCCTCCTCCGAGCACCCAGTCTATGTGGTCGTCCCTCATTGACTGGGCACAATCAGGAACTCTGACAGCAACTGTTGCCAGGCCTTCAGGCAGACTCTGCAGGATCAGGAACTCTGACATTGACTAGGAACTCTGACAGCTTCTGTTGCTAGGCCCTCAGGCAGACTCCAAGTTGGCTCTTAAGGAGTACGTTATGTGCATGCCTTGGCTACTGGTCTGAGCCAATTTACTTGACCCTATGGGCCTGTCCTCCTACAACTATTAACACATGATAAATCTTTTCTTAGATATTACAGATTTTTCCATTTTAGCCCCACATATTTGAAATCACAAATTGACTTGTAGGAAAAGTTATCAAAAGGTAAATAATGCTACTGAATGTATTTTCCTATTTTATATAGCCTCATAGTGGGGGTTTGCTTGGGGATATCTTTCTGTATGCTGTGAATGTGTTGCCATGATTGGTTAATAAATAAAGTGCTGATTGGCCAGTAGCCAGGCAGGAAGTATAATATAGGCAGGATAAGCAGAGAGGAGAATGCTGGGAAGTGGAAGGCTGAGTCAGGAGAGAGTGCCAGCCACCACCGCCAGGAGAAGCAAGATGTAAAGTACCCATAAGCCACAAGCCACGTGGCAACTTATAAATTAATAGAAATGGGTTAATTTAAAATATCAGAATTAGATAGCAAGATGCCTGCCACGGCCATACAGTTTATAAGTAATATAATTCTCTGTGTGTTTACTTGGGTCTGAGTGGCTGTAGGCCCTGGCGTGACTGGAGAAATCTCCAGCTACAGGGATTAGTGTACAGCCTTGCTCATAGTAGACAAGCAGTCTACCACAGAGTTATAGCCAAGTCCTCTACTTTTTAAAACTTTTACTTTCTATATAGAGGCAGTGTCTCTGTAAGAGGCATAGGCTGGTTATCTATTCACTCCTGAACTTGGGCAAGTGTTGAACTTGACATTTTTCCACCTTCGTCTCTTGAACAACTGGATTACAGCCCTGCACTACAGTTCACTGATTCTGTTTCAGTCTTTAAGAGAAGCCTGTTAATCATAGAAATGCATAGTGCTATCAAAATAACGTACACCTCATCTGGTGTCTTTAATCCTAACACATGGGAGCCAGCAGTTAGACATGCTCTGTAAGTTCAAAGCTGAGGCCATCCTGATCTACATATGGAGCTCCAAACAGGACTACATAGAAAGATCTTGTCTCAAAAATATAAATAAAATAACTTTATGCCAAACAATATGTTGAACTTCTGACAAAAATGAGACATTAAGATATAAATTATCTATGCTGGATATAGATAATTCCTTCTGGCTTCTAATTAGTAATGTAGCACACAAATGGTAGTTGACAAAAAGAAGAAAAAAATTACCTGCCAAATCATGAACAAATTTCAGAAGATCTGTGACTGGAAAGTATAACCTAGGCTGAAGAAAAAAAATAGCCTATGCATACATGAACCATGGTACTTAGAATCAAAACTGTAGTGGTTGGATTTTAGAACTATAGGTTTATTTTTTTCTGTCTATTTGATAGTGATTCAGAAGTATCTAGCAGATACTCATGGAAAATTAAGTGTACTGTGGTATTCTCTGCCACAGCACAAATACCAAGTCCCCCAATAGATTAGTATCATGGCATTTTTATAACTGATATTTATGACTTTTGAAACAAAAACACTTGCCTGTTTCATGCCAAGATTTCCCACATAAGCAGCACTATTGGGCATCAGTTAAAGAGTGTTATTTTCATACAGTCTTCATCATCCAGATAATATAAATAATATAAATAACATATGTATGCATATTATTGAAACTCAGGAGAGCCAATGCACAGCACTTGACAGTTTCCCATCTGATTTCTGAGACAATTCAACAAAAAGAAATAGAAAGGGGGGGTATATAATGTCAGTTTCCAGTGTCCTAGTCTCTGGGTGTGGATGCCCTTACATTCACCTAAGAATTTGGCAGATACATCTATACCAATATAGGAATAACTGGAGATACATTTACATGAGTGTAAGGATAACTGGAAAGGCATCTACATCAGTGCAGGGATAACTGGAGATGCAGCTACATCAGTGAAGGGATAACTGGAGATGCAGCTACACCAGTGCAAGGATAAATGGAGAGCCACAGGACTCAGTGCCCGGCCCCACTGCCACCAAATTATCATCAGGAGCCTTTCATTCCCAAGCTCACTAAGAGAGGGGACAGACCTGAACAACTGGGTTCTGAACTAGATCCCTCAAGTAGGTGAGGAGGGACATTATGTGGGAGAGCATGCCCCCACTACTTCCAGAGTGAACTGTTGTTTAAGTTACTTCAGCTCAGTAATGGGGAGAGCATTCAGGAAGGTGTTTCTAATGGATATTCCTCAGAAGGAAATATCAGGACTGGGAATTGTCTCCCCTCACAAAAAGAATGCATATGTTACTTTAGCATGCATATGGTGAGGGGTCAAGAGTATGAAAAATGATAACTTTTACTCATTCTGAACACATTAGCAGAGTATCTATATAGCCTATTATATAGAGCCTTCTCTTATCCCACATGCTAACTCTTTCAGGTCTGGAAAACTCTCCAGAAAGCTTTAATGTATATAATGAAAGTATTATTTGCTTACAACACAAAATAGATTATTTTCACAGTCACTAAAGTCTATACTCTTAAAAATAGAATGTCTATTTTTGTGTGAATGTTTATATATAACACTAGAAATAAAACAATACCCACTCAGTGCTCTCTTGTGGCTATTATGCATAAGAGTGTTAGATATGCTAGCATGGCCACAATGCTTAGGAGAGTCCAGATAGTATCTAAAATACAAAATATATAAAGTGCGGCATTTAACTGTAAGTAGTTTACAGCCCATAGTGGCTCGGTATACTTTATACAGACATTTAAAAACAATTGTAAACATTCAAGAAACAAACATCTATATGTCATTGTTAGAATCTGTGTTAGTCAACTTATGAAATTATCAAGATAATATAGTCAAGAAGTTTTAGACAAAGTCATAGAAAACAGTGTGGGTGGCAAGGCAGAGAGGTTCCGGGAGGGATTGTGAGAGAGAAAAGAATATGATCAAAACACAGTGTATGAAACTGTCAAAGAATAAATCAGTAAACAATTTTCATCAAATTTAACCAACTTTAAATATCCAATTCTTATCTTATGTTCTACATTCCTAAAGCTTTAAATCAAAACTTGAACTTTTTTGCTTTACTTAATCTGGAATGCCTTTTCTTTTTAACACCCAGACATATGATGCCTATCACTATCTGTCCTCCATTTATTTAACAAATGTTTTAAGAGTTCTATGAAAGTGAAAACAAAAGCATTTTGTTCCATTTTGCCCCTAAGATGGACTTCATTAAAACATGATTCTTTGGGGTTTTGCCAAGCAATTGAGATACAGATAAAATAGTATAACAAGAACCTTCTGTTTTTTTCTTCAGTAACAAGCACCAATCAATAGGATTATGCTAAATTTCATGCTATAGCAGGTCATATTTTATCAAGGTTCCACAGCATTTACCATGAACAATAGCCTACTATACAGAGTCCTTTGTTAACCCGCATGGTAACTCTCTTTGGTCTGGAAACCTCTCGCCAGAAACTTTAAACTACGTAGTGAAAGTATTACTTACAAAACAAAATAGATTATTTCCACAGAGCCTCTGTACTCTTAAAAAGAAAAAAGTTATTGTTGTATAAATAACTATTTATACATAACACTAGAAATAAAAAAAATGTACCTAGTAAGTGCTGTCTTGTGACCATTATTTTTAAGAGTGTTATGTATGTTAACTCAGCTTAATTCATCGGAGCATTACATTTTAATCTCATATACAAACTTCACCATGTTGTTCTGGAAGATGCTATTGCTTCTTTTTGATACAGGATGAAATACAATCTTAAAAGAAACAAACATACTTTCAAATTCTCAAGGGTAAGAAATTGTTCAAAAGCACAGTGAGTAACTTTGAGTGAATCTGGTTATGAATGAGGTCCAGAAAACCTTAGTCTACAGTATTAAATAGCCTAAATCTAACCGGGCAACCAGTATCTGAGTACTCATTTATATAAAGTTCATAATGTGCTGATAAAGTCTACATATGTAATACTTAATACAAATCATAGCAATATACAACATAGTCACATAGCATGCATTATATTGATTACCATTCACACACACAAATATATAAATTATACACAATTTTCTACATAGAACCAGACAACATATCTTAATGAAAATTTTTAGATAGTGTGGTTTATACCAGTTATTTAATCATTCATGTAAATTATACCAATTTCACTGTCAAAACATAAGTCCAATATGCAGTGTGTATATTAGCAAAATATCGTTGAATTAACCTATATCATACATATTATTGCAAATATATTTAGCATATATCATGTGTTTGGGTACACATACCCTTAGGAGACTGACTGATAAAATTAAAAATGAGGAGAATCTTACCACAAAGCTGAATCTGTAGGACCTGAAACATAGAATGAAGTTTAAATTATATATGCCTTCAATTGTGAAGTCTACAAAAGGAAGAAGCATAATTTTGCACATGAAATTCCCAATGGAAAGTCCAGCAGATTAGAATGCAACATTGGTTTCTTTGGACTTTTGGTTAAACTTCAACTATGGTGCTTGTAAGATTCAAGAGTCAGGCTTTTTAGGCCACTGTTAGCTGTATCCTATCCTTGGAATTTCTTATATAATAGGCCTAATTGCGTCAGAACTTACATGTCTCACTTGTCCCCAGATGATGTTATTGATGGTTAGGGACCACCACCCTTTGAGAAGCCCTCTTCAATGTCAAATCTTGGCTTCTCCATTTACCTCATCTGTGACAGATCAGATTTGAGTAGCAAGAGATGTGAGAGGGCATACACGTGTAGCTAAAAGAATATTTTCACCTGATTCAAAATACACTCAAACTATCCAAGAGCATTTTAAAACCCTCTTCTCAGGTCCTAGCCCAAACTGGTTAAATCAGAATCTCTGTCTATAGGATCCTAGGCTAACCTGCTCAAGCAGTATCTGTGGTCAAGTACCTGGGGCACTAACTCAGCGTTTTTTTGTTCAACTTCAGTGTGGCAGTCTATGTACATTAGAACCCAAGGATGTAGGACTTAAACTTGAAGCTGTCAGTCATTACCATTTATTTTTCTATAGTTTTATAATTACTTATAACTCCATAAAATGCTTATTGTTTTATAATTTCACATAGTATTTATGAAACAATTTTGGTTTCCCTATTAATCTCTTTGTCTCTTTCTCATTTTGCTTCTTAAAACTTTTTCTGAAATTATGAGTTAAATTGGGATCACACCATCACCCACATGACATTGAATAAGATTCCCCAAATTTTTATATACACATTTACATATGTATATATATTCCTCATATTTATATACCCCCCCCCCCACACACACACACACAGACTCACATACCATATATGTATGGTTTTCCATTGTGGCTCAACCTGCTTTGGATCCCATGATCCTCTTGTTATAGTTTCCCAAGGGTTAGGATTGTAGCTGTGTGCCAGCATACCCAATGTTTTTCTCCAATGTTTGGTCTGTAAAAGTGACTAGCAATACACTCTTTCTAGGACTCTTGTTTAATTTAAATAAATAGTGTCAAAGACAGTTAATGTTTAATACAAACTCAAATAAAAACAGTTTCATATTAGTTTATCAGATACTCTAATTGGTATGACATACAATTTAGCTAATATAAACATAATATATTGTTATTAGTGGTTTTTACTCCTTTTGGGGGGCCATCATCCTGCTCCCAAATAAATCACACACTGAGGCTTATTCTTAATTATGAATGCCCAGCCTTAGCTTGACTTAGCTTCTAGCCAGCTTGTCTTCTCTTAAATTATCCAATTTGTCTTTTTCTCCTGGGCTTTGCCATTCTCTTCCTCCTATAAATTTTATTCTTACTCTTACTGTGTAGCTGGGTGGCTGGCCTCTGGAGTCTTCCTCCTTCTCTGGCCCTCTCTTCTTTTCTTCCAGATTTCTCCCTCTATATATACTCTGCCTGCCAGCCTCACCTATCCTCTCTCTTGCCTTGCTATTGGCTGTTCAGTTCTTTATTAGACCAGTCTGTGGTTTAGACAGGCACATTAACACAGCTTCACAGAGTTAAATAAATGCAACATTAAAAAAAGTAACACATCTTAAAATAGTATTCCCCAACTGCTGTGGATATCACTCTATATAAAAAAAACACTGATGGCCAGTGACCAGACAGGAAGTATAGGCGGGACAAGGAGAGAGGAGAATTGGGGAAACAGGAAGAAGGAGGAGAGACACTTCAGCCACCGCCAGGACAAGCAGCATGTAAAGATGCCAGTAAGCCACCAGCCACGTGGCAAGGTATAGATTTATAAAAATGGGTTAATTTAAGATATAAGAACAGTTAGCAAGAAGCCTGCCATGGCCATACAGTTTATAAGTAATATAAGCGTTTAAGTGATTATTTTATAGTGGATTGTGGGACTGCGGGGATTGGTGGAAGCTGGAGAGAAGCCCTCCAGCAACACCCAACAATTCCTCCTTTTTGTCTAAATAAAAATAAAGGTTTTAACTTTCACATAGTAAAACTACATACAACAAAAACAGTTATCAAGTAAGCATTACATTTACAATATTCTGTCCACTTGTAGTTAGCATATTTAAAGAAAACAATGCATCATCTATCCTATTTTAGTGAATCCAAAGTTTTATACCTAATTTACTTTCTATAAAGTTTTACACCTAACTTACTTTCTATCATAACTAAGAAAACTGTAACTATAATTATTTAGTCTTCAGTTCCATCAAAGGGCCAGAAGGATGTGATATTATCCAACAGCAGAGACACTTGGCTGCCTGGACAGTCACCTAAAGTTCCTCTGCAGCTTTGAGGCATCCATCTTCAGCCTACAGGTCTAGAGTGTCTGACAGACTTTTCTATGAAGCAGAAAATTTGAAGCATCTTGTCTTGTTTTGGCAAAGTTTAGCAGTCGTTTTCCTGTGTGTCTTGCAGAATATCTGGCAGACTCTTCTGTGAAGCAGCAATTTTGAAGGACTGTCCTGCATTGTTTTGGCAAAGTTTAACAGTCTTTTTCCTCTGTGTCCTTCATGTTCAGTCTGCATAGCACATTGTCAGCAGTCAAAGGCAAGAACAGTTTCATTGCCCAGAGGCTAACCTTGCCATAGTGAAAGTAAACTCCATATGGAGTTTCTTCAATCCCATCATTTTCTCTGAAGTAAATTGGTGCTGCCAGGAGCAGATGTGTCTCATTGTCATAAAAAACTTTAAATCAACAAAACATTTTAAATGCCATATACTGTAGATTCTTGAAAGTTTTGAAGACCATCTATCTATCTAAAATATATCTCTTTATGATCTGGATAGCATACCTAACAAATTTTATTGCTATAAATGACTAACCACTAACATATGTTTCCTGATTATCCTATATAGTTTATAATAACAGCTTTCAAAAACTAGAATTTTACCCTACAATTTTAAATAAACTACATAGGTACAATATATTAAACAAAAATAGAAATATACATAAAGTATGTTGTAACAAAAGTAACCTTAATTTTTTATCAATATACAAAAGTCCTTTAAACAAGAATAGAAACATATATACAGTGTAACAAAAAAAAAACCTTTAAATTTGTATCAATAGTCGATATTCCCCTAAATGATAACAAACACTATAACCTACCAAATAACCAAAAACCACCCACAGCCCCCTAACTCTTGGGGATGTGGGCATAGTTTTCTCCATACTTCTTCCTGATGTCTATGGACAAAGTATCTTTAGGGTCCCAGAGAGAAAATTTGAGATAATGTTCTTTATTAGACCATCAGGTGTTTTACACAGGCACTGTAACACAGCTTCACAGAGTCAAACAAATACAACATAAACAAAAGTAACACAGCTTGAAATAATATTCCCCAATAATATATATTAATTTTTATGACCTTTTTAAGAATTTCTTTCAACTTGCTTTTATTATATTTACTCTCCTCCTCAAGTCTTCCCAGATGCATGCCTCTTATCTACTCATACTGTGTCCTTTCAAAAGACAAAAATGCCTCCCAAAACTAATTTGTGCTGCCTACAGTGTCTTAAACGTATGACCTTCTACTTTAGCATGGGTGAGTAACCAAGGACTACAGTATTAGAGACAACTATCTCATCCTCTTCCAACAGCTAGCAATTGCCAATAGCCCTTCTGCGAGGCATTGGACTTTGTATCCACCTCCCCTTACCATGCTGGGATTTCACAAGGCTTGGACTTGCACAATCTTTGTAGATATTGTCACAACTTCCGTGAGTTCATGCGTGCGGCTTCCCTTCTGTGTCCAATACACAGTCTCCTTGTAATCATCCACTGCCTTCATTTTGCAGACTTTTCACGCCATCTTTTTTGTTGATCCCTGAGCCTTAGAGGAAGGGTGTGCAGTTCATACATCTCTTTTAGGTCTGAAAATTCTGGAGTCTTTTGTTCTCTATATCTTAAGAGATATAGACAAAAATCATGTTGCTGCTTGTAAAGAAATCAAATGTACATGGAACTAAAATGAGGAACATGATGGCCAGGAGATGCTAGAGTCCGTGCACAATATCAGCCATTGGCAGGGAGGACGATATCTCCTGAAGAAGGTTAAAGGTATCCCGTAAGGTGAAATTCCCAAAATTTAATAGTGAGCTCACTATTAAATTTAGCTTATATTAATTGAGTCACTAAAGCCAAACATACAAATTTTGATTTATTTAGTGATCTAATATTTTTTGAAATGTTTATGACTTAATTTGACAACAAAGTGAACATTTCTTACATATCAGAAATAGTAATACTTTCATTGCAATATAACTTATAATATTATTGTACTCATTTTAAAAACCAATAATCAAATAATACACCCAGAATATTTTATAACCTGTATAATTATGCACTTATGTTGGAGATACACATTAATTTAAAAAATATGTCTTAATAATGATTTGCCTATTCCTATATTATGAATGATAACATGTACCATTTTCATCAGGCATATAAATATTAAAGATTTCAGAAATTACTGTTTTATAGTTATGTCAAACTTTTTTATTACAACCTTAAAATAAAAATCAATTAAAACACTAGAATGAATAAGAATACATAATACATTTTCTTGATTTATAGCTATGAGCAAAATATGACAAGAATAATGAATAATTATGCAAGAATATAAAATTGGGGAAAGACAATCCTATCTTAGAAAAGGATGAATGGTAATTTAGCCTCTTCTCTCTATCATAAAGTAAGTATTAGGACAAAATTCCTGGCTCACAGTGTTTCTTTAACACTAGATTACAGAATAGCAACACTACCAGACAAATAGACAAAAAGCCAAAAGTAAGGACAGCTGAGCCTGATTTAGATTTAGTCAGAAAATTCTAACCATATGCCAAGAATCTGAATTATGAGCCAAGTAGGAAAAGCTGCAGACTTCTATTAATAAAGTATCATCCACAGAATGGGACAAGAACATGTATAGTACATTCATGAAGAGTGCACAATAACATCGAACAAATATATTTTGTAAATCAATAACCAAAACATATGCATAGCTTTAAACCTTGCATTGTTATTATGACTATTGTTATAGGATAGAACTTATAACCTCAATAAATATATTTAAAACATTCTCACATTGATATAAACACTGTTGATTCAATAGAAGTTTAGTAGAGAGTACTTCACTAATAATGTTCTGGATGAACAGTTTAAATATTGCTTAGCTACTTTTATAAGAGCAAATTTTTGTTAGTGCTGTTCTATGAAAGAGTTCAGATAAAGCAATTATGTGGTATATATATATATATATATATATTCCATTCATGCATGCATTTTAAGGAACAAGGGGCTTGGAGTGAGGATTTTTCCTGGAAGACTTATCTTTACTCTTGCCTGGAAGCTGTAGGGGCTATTAGCAATCTATTCCAGAGAGGAAAAAAACCACCAAGAAGAACTATTTCAAGACCAATTGACTTTATTGCCTACATACAGACTTTGTAGACTTGTTTGGGAAATGAAGCAGAAGGGAGCTGCTGAGAAATCACTGTAGGAACCCACAGAGAAAACAGTAATAAGGAATAAATATATCTTGGTATATTATACAATGTTATGAACTTTATGTATATTTCACAAAAATATATATATACTCCAACTGCTGATAAAACATAAAAGAGTAATAGTTACATTTCTCACCTTATGCCTATATGTCATATGCATATAAATATTATGTGTTATGTGTAAGATGTTATAACTGTATTATAGAATGTTATATTATGAAATATTTACAGTCCATGTACATAGGCAAATGAAAAATATATACTAAAATATATAGACAAAGATTTCTTTTTGCTACCTTTGAAACATTTTCTAAACATTGTAGATCTGCTGCAGTTTGTCTCATTAAAGAAATTTATAACCTGTTTAAAGTGTGATCAGTTAGCCACAGTTGAGTATTTAGAACCCAGTGAATTAATTGCCTGCTAAGACCAGGAGGCAGCCATTGTGGATTCTAATGGAAAGTTTTTTGTGCCTGCCATATATTTTCACAAGAGTAGTTTTCCTTCACAGAAATAGTGAGAGGAGAAATGAGGCACAGGGCCATATTGATCATGAACTGGTCACAATACAGATATGAATGTGAGCAGTGAATATCTATTCTCAAACCTTTGCTATCCAAAATAGAATCTTATGCTCTTTAATGTGGTTATTCACACAAACACCTACCATTTGGTGAAACTGAGCATATTTTAAGTTTTAAAATGAGCCATTTTCTTTACCTGTTATTTTTCAAATTCACCATATCTAATATCTCTCTAAGGAGACTGTAAGTCAACTTTCAGTCATTAATTGTCTAATTTTGTGAATGGGTTACTTAATTATTTTCATTTACTTGTATTGTCATCTGTTCGCTATTTGAATAAGGGCCTGCAATTTTGAGGCTGTTGGTAATTGATTGCTGCCTGGGAAGGAGAGTTAGTTTTCTTTAAGGGTGTGGCCTCTGGTATGTGGAACACAATCCAGTTGACAGCAACATACCCAAGGGTATATAGTTAGCACTAATTAAACTGGGTGGGTTTATGAGAAAAATGAGGACACAAAGCTGAGTGGGTATAGACTACGGGGTGGAGATGGGAGTTGCTGAGTGAGTGGGGTGAATATGATTAAAATAAAATGTATGAAATTCTCAAAGAATTAGCAGAAATATGTACCGAACATAAATCCGACACTGAAACTGCATGACCCTTCAATGTCTGTAGTCAAATTCTTGGTTTCTCTTCTACAATAAAACCTTAGCTGGACTCTTTCCGGTACTGCAACAGGGTACCCCAGCTACAATAAAAGTGTGCTAAGTGTTTTGGCAACAGGCATTAAGGGGTATTATTTATTTGACAGTTAAGTATTTATATTTCACGTGCTGTGTTAAGGTTTACTTTTCAAATCTTTAAGGCTTTGTTAAACTTATTTTAAGTGTTCCATTAGAAATACAAGCTATCTTCTGAAGACAACTCTTTAGGTCCAAAAAATTCCTTCAGTCTTCATAAAATTGATATAAAATTAACAAAAAGCTCCTTGTCTGAAAATTCTGACTTTGTTTCTGAGAGAACTATCAACATCCATTCTTTTTCAATTTTAAGGGCTATTTGAAGAACAACATTAAAATATGTTTCACTAGCATAATCTCAGGATTGAAACGACAGTTCAGTGGTTAATATCACATACTGCTCTTGCAGAGGGTTTGAGTGCAGTTTCAATTCCCTTGTCAGGAGCATCACAACCGTCTAATAGGAAGAAATGTACTAGAGAAAGCATGACCAGTGAATTAGGGCCTTTAAAGCCCCACTGAAAATACATCGCTATTCTATTGGTTAAAGCAGACTTCTGGTTGATCTCTGTAGCCAAGGAATGGATGAATGGAGAAGCCCCCTCTGTCCTTAATAAGGTATCAATAGTTACATACTCAACGCCATTCACAGTGGTAAGACGGAGAATTTGATCTTTGACAAAAGTCCACCAGAATATTATTGGGAGATTCTGCTTCAGCCTTTATTTAAATTGCACTGTCACACTGAAGAAAGTCCTTCCATAATCTCCATCATAAAGATGTAATTTCCCTCACCCTTGCCCCTTGCCCCCTGTGGCAGGTGAAAGGGCTGGTCCTGCCCCTCACCAGCTACAGCACTTGGGAGAGCAGGCCCTGCACCTTGCCTGGGAAGTACAGTAAAGCTGCCCTGTTGATGTGGGCATGGGTGAGCCAGCCCCAAGAATGTGAGTGTGGCCGAGGTGGTCCTGCCCCTCAATTGTCATGCAGTGGCGTGGGCAAGGAAGAGATGCCTTCCCCACCTCCACCCATTTCCACCTGTAGCAGGTAGGAGATCTCATCCTGCCTCTCACATGCAGTAGCACTTGGAAGAGTGGGCCCTGCACCTCACCTGAGCAATATAGTAGAGCTGGCTGGCCATGGTGGTGTGGGTGCAGGTGAGCAGGACGGGAAGGCTTGAGAACATGAGAATTGACCTAGCCCTTTGCTGGATGGTACATTTAGTGAGCTAGCCAGGGCAGTGCTGCAGAGCTCCTCCTGGTGCTGATGATAAAAGAGAGCTGGAGGACAGACCAACTCAGCTACCTCCCAGGCCCAAAACCAGGGCTGAGATGGCTCATCCTAATAACCATCCCATCTATGAACTGGAGGAGCACTTGAAAGGGCCTGTCCTGAAAATCCAAAGCTGAAGAATCTCCATGACACAGGGCAGCAACAAGAGTCCCAGTGAGGGCCCAATAATAATAATGTAGCAGAAGCCAGAGACCTTGAGCCAGACCAATGACTCATTGCAGTGAACGTTTGCAAGTAGAGATGTATGGACTAAATGGTAAACTGTGAGACTCACTGTGTCATACTTCAGCTTCCACAATTAGACTTTTTCTTTTAAGTTTATTTTACTTTATTTGAGAGGGAGGTTGCAAAGGCAGAGAGTGGGTACAAAGGGACAGGGAGATGAATGGGATTGGGATGGAGGATGTGAAACCCAAAAAGAATCAATAAAAAGTTAAAAAAGAATGTAATCACAAATATATCCATCAAAATATAGTTCCATGGATTAGAAACACTTTTTAAAATTTGAAAGTTCAAGTTCTTGTAAAGGATGAAGTATTTGGGATTTAATTGATTTGAATTGGGTTGACAGAGCTAGAGCATCATTGTTTCTGTAGAAACCTCCTAGGAGATTCCAATGAACTTCCAGGATTGACAACCAATGACTACAATTTGTTGGGTCCACTTTTATATTTATTCACAAAGAATATACAACAACATCAACAACTAGTTACCAAATTAAAGATAAAGAATTTGATAGTATTGGTCAGACAGTAACTATGAGATCAAGTGGACTTAAGGATACAAGTTGTGTGCAAGCCTTACCTTTCTGGTTTCATCCCTCTGACAGGTGCATGACTCTCTCCAGCTCTACCCTCAAGAAACAAAATAACTACAAACAGCTGTGGGAATACAGCCACATCTCTCCTCATTCATATTAAATACAAGGAGAATATTTAATTCATCTACATGTATCAGAGAAGGTGATGTTTCTTTTCAGGAACTATAGTAAGCAGAAGTTACAGCTCTTGATTATGATATAAAACAAGTTTCATCAAACAACCACTTCAACAACAGTGAACAAAATTTGGATTTCTAGTTTCATTTAAATTAGCTACTTTGACATTCACAAAACCTTAGAGAAATTATAGTTATTGTTCACATATACACTTAGCAGTATCTTTATGGGGATATTTTCCAAAGTAGAATGCCTAAATATATTTTCCAATGTTAAACGTAAGTTATAATAATATCTTAGTAGATATATGAACATTCTCTGTTTTATTTAAATTCTTATACTAGCCAATGGCAGTTAGATAGACCGTTGTTACAAGGAGTTTATGGCCAGGTATGATGCTATATACATAGGATCTCAGAACTCTCATAGTAAAGGCAAGAAAACCAAGATTTCAAGGCCAGATTCAGCTAGATACTGAGTTCAAGGCCAACCTGGGATATATTAGGTCCCAAATAAAAAAAATTTATAGAAAGGGTAGGATTAGCCGGGCGGTGGTGGCGCACGCCTTTAATCCCAGCACTCGGGAGGCAGAGCCAGGCGGATTTCTGTGAGTTCGAGGCCAGCCTGGTCTCCAAAGCGAGTTCCAGGAAAGGCGCAAAGCTACACAGAGAAACCCTGTCTCGAAAAAAACCAAAAAAAAAAAAAAAAAAAAAAAAAGAAAGGGTAGGATTAAAAAAAAGCAAAAGAAGAGAGGAGAAGGAAGAAGAGGATGAGGAAGAGGAGGGAGAAAAGAAATAAATACAAAGTTAAATATTTAAATTAATTTTAAAAATCAAAGTTATATTTTCCATAATTCAAATAACTTTAAATAGAATTAACTTACGTTGACTTAATGGATACATGTTTTATAAGTTATTCTACTGATTCATTAACTAAAAATGAATTTCTAGTTTGAACCAACAACTTAAATTGTACGAAGTGTTAAAACAATTAGTTCATGAAAACTCTTAAAAATAGAGTAGAAATATGGTATTTAACTATAAGAAAAGTCAAATGTACATAAATATGAGGTGAAAATCTAAGGTAATATAGGTAAAGAGATAATATTAAATGCATACCAGTTAAGGCTGCAGAGTGAACCCCCTCCCTCACGAGGATGGGTACCAACTGTGTAGAACTTCCCAGGTCTGCATTATGTAACTTTCCAGTTCATGATAGTCTCTGAACATTTGATAACTAGAGCCATTACACTCTATGGTATATTTTAATACATCATGATAAGCATTATAAAATATGAACACAAAGATAATGTGCATGGCATGATGTAGTTAGCTGTTATTGAGAAAGAGAATCTTCTGTGTAGATCTTACTAAGTAGTAGTATGAATCGTACATTATGGACTGAATATTTGTTTACCCTCAAATTTATATGTTGAAGGACCAACTCCTAACATGATGGTATTTGGAGATAGGTTTGGGAGATCAAGAGGCCTAGGGGTGGTCAGGAGGCTGGTGGATTAATTACTTTATAGCAATAGTTAAAGAGTGTTACTCACTCTCTTTCTACCATGTGAAATCACAACAACAAAATAGGAATTTATAAGCAAGAGCAAGATCTCTCACCAGGAACCAAACAGGCCTGCCCTCGAGCTTTGGACTTCCTACCTCCATTGTTGTAACTGTTTGCAACTCAGGTGTTGTAACTCAACAGCTGTTGAATACTTAAGTAAGTTTTGATATGTGCAAACTAAGTCAGATATCAAAAGAATTCCAAGCATGGTATGGCATCTCTGTGGTGGGTGTGGTTGTGGTGTGCTTATGCTTGTGAAGATAGAAAGACCTGGTGATGGAATTTCAAAAAATAACAAATGAAGAGGAGTTGGATACACCCAGTCGAGAGATAGATCTTTTTAGCTCATAGAAAACTTTAGTCTTCTATATGTGAAATGAACAGCCACTGAGCATTTTAAGCTTTGTAATACATTCATTAAATGTGTAGCAGAATTCTCTAATAAAGTGATATTTCTTGAAGAAATATTTTGTGGATGAGTTTTGATTATGTTCAGTTTCTCTTACATTTCAGAGCATTCACATTATCCACTTTGCATTTAAGTGAGTTATAGTAACTTATACTTTTTGAGAAATTGGTTCATTTATCGGTTATCAAATTCATGTGCTTTACTTGTTCATAGTTTCCACGTGTCATTTTTATGTATACTGAGTCTTTGGTACAACCCATTTCACTCTTGAAATTGCTTCTTATGATTGGATGTTGTGCTGTATCGATGGGGATTTAACCCCGAGTTTTAACCATGCCAGTGTTATAACCCCAGCCTTAATTATGAGATTAATAATTGAGACCTTTTTTTCCATCCTTTAATCCTTATAGTTTTGTCAATTGTATTAAACTTTTTGAAGAACCAAGTATTGCTGTGGGATGGTCTGTATGTCAAATCTGTTGCTCTGATTGGTCAATAAATAAAACACTGATTGGCCAGTGGCTAGGCAGGAAGTAGGTGGGACAAGGAGAGAGGAGAATTCTGGGAAGCAGAAGGCTGAGGCAGAGACACTGCCAGCTGCCGCCATGACCAGCAGCATGTGAAGACGCCGGTAAGCCACCAGCCACGTGGCAAGGTATAGATTTATGGAAATGGATTAATTTAAGCTATAAGAACAGTTAGCAAGAAGCCTGCCACAGCCATACAGTTTGTATGCAATATAAGTCTCTGTGTTTACTTGGTTGGGTCTGAGCGGCTGTGGAACTGGAGGGTGACAAAGATTTGTCCTGACTGTGGGCAAGGCAGAAAACTCTAGCTACAAAGTATTGGGTTCTGGGAGATCGTTCAGTCTGTAAAATGCTTGCCTCGAAAACATGAGGCTCAGAGTTTGATCTCCAGAACACATATTTTAAGAGCTAGGAATGGCAGCACATGCTTATATTTGAACAATGAGGAGACAGAGATGAATGGATCCCAGGGGGTTTGTTGGCCAGCCATTTGGACTACTCCATGTGTCCCAGGATTTTGAGAGATCTTTTCTGAAATAATAAAGCAGAGAACTATTGAGAAATATACCAAAGGTTGTCCTCTGGCTTCCACATGCAACTGTGCACACACATTTGTGCACCCACATGAACACACACACACACACACACACACACACACACACACACACACACACAATTGTCTCATGAACTCTCTCCCACTTTTTTTTTTTTAATTTTATTGCATTCTGCTCCTCTTTTCTCTGTTTCCTCTATTCTGTTTGCTTTAGGTTTAATGTGCTTTATTTGAACTAGTCTCTTGAGTTGGATGGTAAAATTATTATTTGGAGATTTTTCTCTTTTTTGGTGCAGTTATTTAATCTTATCGCAATCATGTGGACTTTAACATATTCTATTTTAATTTTTATTATGTTCAATAAACACACACACATATATACATATCTTTTCTCTTGAGACAGGGTTTCACTACATAGCTCAGGTAATATACAAACATAATCTTCATGCCTCAGTATTCCACATGCTACAATCACAAAAGTGTGGGACATATGGCTTGTTCTTTATATTTTCTACCTATACTTCCATTTATAAACATGAATTTGTGCAAATGTTCTTTGTAGTTTCTTGGTGTTTAGAAAAACATCTTGTTTTAATTTTTTTTAGATTAATTATACTGTGGTATGAGAGTATGACTTATATTCTTCCAAAAAATAAAAACTTGTTTTATGATTCATTGATATATTTTATTTTGATGTATTCCATGGATAGTTGATTAAAAATTATTTGTGCTATTTTTGTTGAACAGTGTTATATAAATGTTAACTGGCTACTTTGGGGTGATGACAAAGTCCTGCCTTCTTCCCCGTCTCTAGCCTTATGTATGGATTGGTCCTTTTCATTTCTCGCAGCTGATGTTTCACATATGTTTCAGCTGTTTTTCACAGCATATTCAGGATTGCCATGCCATTTTGATGGATTGATCATTGCGTCATTACATCATGTTCCTTTCTCTCTCTGGTAATTTTCACTGCTCTAACACCTATATTTTTATATTTATGGAATCAACCTTCTTCCCATTTGATTAACGTTTATATGATATACCATTTTCAATCATTGCACTTTAAGTTATACATACAATGTGTTTATATGTGCGTGTTTATAGGCCATGAAACCAGGAAGGGATGATGAGAGGAGAGAAAAATACCTTAAGGAAATGGGGATAGACTCATGTAATCCAAGTAATAAGAACACAGGTGGTACCAATGGGGGACAGCAGTCGGAAAGCCGCTGGAGGAGAGTGGAGGGGTAATGCAGGAGTCACCTGGGAGAAGGAAACAAACGGGGACAAGGACTATTGATCCACATGTATAAAGAGAATGTGACAAAACCTATTTAAAGTTTGCAGGTATGCTGCAATTTGAAATCAATTTTCTAGAGACAGGATCCAGTTGAGTCACAATCTTTTTTTAAACGACATTTGCAATATATATGTGGAATAAAAATGCATTATATATATATATGTATTATATAATATATATAAAATACAAAGTAATGGTTTATATTTCAGCTTACATAGCATTTCAACAAAGAATGTTAAATTGCTTGAAGGTGTGTCAGAACAGTGGAAAAGGACTTTGAATTGCTAAGTTTGACAAACTATGGGTCAGCAAATATGTGAGAAATGATGATAGACAAAAGCAGAATATATCTTCAATAAAGTCTCTAGTGCCAGCAGCAGGCTGGTAATGATATAAAGCCTTTAACACACAAATACAAAACAGCCTTTTGTACATAAATAAATACAAATAAATTTATACTTTTTACTTGTTATTATATACAATATGTAATGATCAAATCAGGACACTAGTATTTGAATCTGCTTATGTGCTGGTATTTCTGTGAAGACACTTACTTCTTCCAGTTGTGGGCCTGGGAAGCCCAAGTCTAAGATGCTAGGAGATTTGGTGTCTGGTAAGGGTCTATTTCACAGAGACAGTGCCTTGCCTGCTGTATGTACATATGACACAAGTGGCCTGGAGACAAGCCTCTTTCACAGGAACTCATTTTTATCCCCTAGTCACCTTCAGGAGATCACATTTCTCAATGTCACACATAGAGTATTGGGTTCCAACATTTAAACTTCACAGTGACTCCGGTTTTCTTACAGCAGCATGTCACAATAGAGGTAATAGTCATATTAGTTTGATATAGCTTCCCTAAAAAGTATCATAAACTGCAGAATGTTAAAAGAGAAAATGCCTTATTTCCTTCTGACTAAAAGGTAAAGTCTGAAATCAAATTTTGATCAGGGCTGGAGTCAAGCCTCTGGCTCCTGGAGTCAAGTCTCAGGCTCCTGGACAAGATCTGTTCTCCTTCCTCTTCCTGCAGCAGCTGGGAATGGTGATAGCTATCTCTGGCTTGTAGCCTCAAGCTCCAGCATGACCCCCATTTTAAGACAGCCTTTCCTCAACATCCAGCCTCATCTCCCTCCACTTGCACAGACACCTGTGATGGCGTTTACATCCTAACCAGTTAACCCAGGTTAATATACTCATGCCAAAAATCTTCCTTTTCTGCAAAACAACACTAGAGTATAAGGCAATAGTGAGAGGCAACATGGTTTGGAGCATTAAAAATGCATTTTACTGCTAAATTCATCCTTGTCCAGGACATAATACAAAGAGATAGAACATAGTAATCATTTTTTTAAGAAGGAAGCTGAATAGTAAATGAAATAATTCCTGTTTCCTCAAAATTCTAAAAGACAGTGTGGTATCAATTGTGACAAGAACCTTGTGTACCTAAAATAAAATATTCCTAATGTCGCTCGCAACATATGCTACTGCTGACCTAGCTGAGAAATGCTTGCTGGCATTGCAGAGATGCTTTAGAATTAATTTAGAGGAAAATATTCCAGTGAAATTTCCCTCATAGAAGCCAATAAAGAAATTAGAAAAGAAATATCCAAAATGTTGAAAAGGCTGAATAAAACTGGAGTTACAGAAGCATGGTGGTCCAGAAGGGCGGGAAGAACACAACAGAGTAGGGAGAAGCTTTGTTTTTATTTATTTATTTTTTATTTCTTTTGTCATGACACAGCTCCCCCTTTCCTTCTCATGCTGATTATAAATTTCACAGAATGTTTATAGAGAGCATGTTCCTCTATGACCGACCTATGTGTCCTCTCAAGCATGAGTATCCTTTCTTAGAGCTAAATTGCCTAAGCAAGACAAGATTAGGAAAGAAAGGGCCAGAAGAACACACAGAACTTCCCATGGGTCTGATGAGAACAACAGACCAGAGCTCATTTCATCCTGAATGAATATGACCTGAGCAGAGAGGTGCCTTATGGGTTGTGTAGACTCATCAGTGTGTTAGGTAGGAGATGGAGGTAATGGAGGTATCTACAAAAGTAGAGAAATCCAGGACCAAGAGAAGGGAACTATCAGCCCAAACTCGAAACTTCTCAAAGGGAAGCTGTGTCCATCCTCAGCCTTCTCCTTTTGCCTATCTGAGCATCCTCGGAAGAGCTGAAGCAGCAGGAAGACTTATGGCTAAGAAGACAGGAAGGACGGCAGGCAACTCTCAACACACATGGTCTCCATAGTTTAATAAATTTCTACCAAGCCCAAGCTCTTCTAAACTTGCTATGTTTAAAGATTTTGCGTAGATTGCACTTTTAATGTATAAAAGTGAGTTTTCTAACACTGGAAGTACCTGCAAAACTCTAAGAACCACTGAATGAGAACAGGGAATATTTAAGGTTTCTAAATGGAGCTGTTCAAATGAACAACTAACCCTTTCCAGTTCAGACAGCATATAAATTGATGTATAGCAGTAACGTGTAGATAATTTCATCTGTGTATAAACCTACTTTCTTTGTTATGGAGAGCCCACCAGAGATGACAACTCACACACAGTTAATAGCTAACTAAAAGTCTTTATTCCATCCAAATGCAACTATTCTCAGGTATTTGGGGATCCAAGTATAGCACCAAATGTTCAGAGCATGAGGTTTTGAAGGCAAAAAAACCACATCCTGGTATCCCACTCAGCAGCTGCAATGGGGTACTTCACTAAGATAAGCAGTTAGCTGGAGAGGGGTTCTGCACAATCAGGCAGTTTAATAGAAGCTAAGATAAGTTAGCTGGGGCATCTTGACCTCCGGTTCCCGGAATAGAGTTGGGTAATTTTCCGTGAGGCCTCCCATCAAGAAGATCAAATTCAAGTCATGCTTAAAAATGGCCTCAGCAAGAATTCAGGATGAGGAACCTCTGGACCGCCTTGTTCTGTCACATCGTTCTCCATTCCATCAGTCAGTGCGTTGATTTAGGATAGGATTCTGTGCACGAAGCAGCTCAGCATTTGGACTCCCTTTGTACCATGACCCTGCTCTTTACCGCTTTCCTCCTGACGCTGACTATCAATTTCCCAGAACTTTCACAGACAGCATGTTCCTCTATGACAAAAGAAATGCGTCTATCCATCCTGCAAAGCTATCCAAACGTCACTGTATTTGCCGTGTGTGATGAAAGAGACACTGAAAATGCCAAAGCACATCAGAGATAATTGAAGTGATAAGGGGAAGAAATAGAGGCTTCCTTCCATTTAGAACTGCACCAACAGCCTTGGTGTGGACTTTCATCCTGGAGTTGGCAGAGGCTGGAATCTTTACAGCAGAATCTCAGACCCACAGCCCACACATTTTGCTGTGTGAAACGGTGCATGGAAAGAATCTGTAGTAACGTATATAAGAGCATTAAAAGAGTCTCTCGATGTAGCAGAAATTAGCAGTCAAAATAAGCTTCGCTGGTGATTTGTGTGATTGGGGGGACACAGCTGCCCATCGTGCCAACTAAACCAAGCCAGGAAAGGTGGGGCAGCTGCTTCCCGTGAAGACAGAAAAAACAGGAATTCTGTTCTGGGGAGACAGGAGGATTAGCTGGTGATGATCCCAGTTGTGTTCAGGACCACCCACAATTCAATTCAAACAGAAACTTAAAGTGCAGCATTTGTGTGCCGGGCTATTTATAAAACAAGAAGTAATCCACTAATCTAACACACCATTCATGGAACAATTATAAATAGAGCAATACTACCAACCTTATTTTTAGAAAGATGAGTTTAAAAATCTTCTGTGGGCTTTAAATTGCTTAGACGGCAGTTCATTTTATTATGTTAATGACTCATAAAACATTCAGACTGTTTTCTGTAAAGATACGCTTTGGAGTGAGCATGTGTAGGAACAATGACTGCCTCAGTGGATGCCTGTGAGGCACTGTGGTGTTAGCCATATATGTGTGTGTATGCATATGTGTATATTCAATGTATATATTTCATATTTACATTCCCTTCCATCTAATGTGCCTTTAAAGGAAGAAAAATTACCTTTTTCCAAAGAATCAACATTCTAGAAACAAAGATAGAAAACACATCAAGCCATACAAGAGATCAGGCTGAACTTTGGGTTTTGTGTCCTTACTTAAGCTGTTTCTTTGGATCTTCATTGTTTATAAGACAAACTCTTCTCTTGAGTGAAAGTCTGTTTCCACAGCCCGTTTTCAGCCACTTCTCTGGTAGCTTCGGTAAATCGTGTTTTAGTGCCAAAATTGTCAATTTTTAAAATTCCGGTGTGGTTTTTCAGATACAGTGTTTTCTGCCAGTAACAAATTATTCTGCAGACTGTGATTTACTTTTTAAAAATCTGTGCATTTTGGTAAAGATTCAGCTCACTCTTCACGTCATTTGGTCAACTATTATTTAATAGCTTAGTCAGAAATCTCATGGACATGCATATTCCTATGGAAGTTGTATCATACTTTATTATAAATTATGGATGACCTTTACCTATGATTTCAAGATCTTTGAAAACAATGATACATTACTCATATTAACGTTTTTATTCTTCTGTCTTAATATGTTGATTACTAGTGACCGACATTATCTATTTCTTTTATTTAGAAAAACTTGATGAGTCAATTAGCAAATATTTCATGTTATTGTTCAAAGCCTACCACAGCCTTTCTTGTGATCCGAATGTGAAGCAGAAAATGCATATTTGACTTGAATATAAATTCATATTTAATTGAAACAATTTATACAATATATCCTGACCACAGTTGCCCTCCGCCAACTCCTCCCAGATGCTTCCAACTTCTGAACCCACCCAACTTTCCATGCATCCAACTCCATACCCTCCCAGCTCTCCATCCACCCAACTCCACATACTTTCTTTCCCTAACTCTTTAGAAAATAAACAGGCAAACAACAAAGACATACACACACACAATCAAAAACAACAAAATTATAAGAAACACACACACACACACACACATGCACACACACACGCACACACACACAAAAGAGTGGAAAACTTGGTTAATATGAACTAGTTCCATGCATTTTTTTTTGTTGTTGTTCCACTGGTCACATTTCCCTCCGCCAACAACCCATTTAAAAATAGAAATAAAAGACCATTGTGCCTGATACCCAGGAGAGGGGACTGGACTGCCGAAGTGTCTGGTTGCTGCTTTATTGTAGAGAATATTGTGCTTTGTGGCTCTTAGTACAAAAAGTATGTTACTATCATCTTGCTTTTGTTTCTGGAACATCTTTTCCTTTCACACGAATTTTATATTTTTGGAACAGTCAAAATAGTACAGTTATCTCCAGAAAACAGCTCATATGCACATCTAGTCCCACCCTCAGGCTGGTCAACTTAACATGGATATTCACATAGCATTCCCTTTTGTGTTGCATGTGTGGTTTAGGAGTGTTTTATTGATGATGCTGAGATTTCGATATTATGGAACATGTTTAATTCATACATTTCACTCTTTGTTTGCAATTTTAATGAATCTGGGAATGCAGAGGAGTAGAATTTCTAGGTGTCAAACATTAGAAGGCATGAAGATGTTCTTCCTTGCTACTTAAAAATGGAATGTAGCACACATACTTACCCAGCCTGTGGTTCTTCAGTCCTTTGTCTACAAAATAAGTGAAATAATAGTCTCTGTACCTCAAATAATGACATTATACCATTTTACACATGCACAAACACGCAAACAAGTCTGACAAAGCATTATTGGGCACATATTCTTTCTCTCTCCTTTCATCTCTGGTTCTCTTTCTACCCTGCTTATACTTCCTCTGTTTCATCTCTAAACACATGCACTCTACCTAGAGAGATTGATTCAATTTATCTGTTAAAAATTTTGTAATTTCTCTATTACCACTTTTAAAATTAGCTTCCTTGGAGGAAAATTTTATTTAGTGAAGCAGAACTTATTCACCTTTTCAAAGTATGGGCCATGACAAATGGGTTACCATAAGCAAATGGTTTTGACATATTGTAAGTGCGAAGTAAGTACTTGTTAAAATGAGTAGATTATTTTTATTACATCTTTCTGGATTCATCTCTCTTTGAGGATTAGGAAATCCAGGGTCTTCAGATAGATCTACATTATCTTTTCAGTTATTAGCCAAGATTTAATTTCTCAAGTACTCCCTACTGATGTCATAGTAAGCCAAATATAATGCTAATAGTAATTATTAATTTAACTTTTTTTCTGGAGTTTTATCACAAATAGCTTTCTAAATATGTATGACACCAAGTTGAAAACACTTTTGAAAGACATTCACAGTTGTTTTCTTTGCTTGTGTGTATTGCAACTTAATTATCACCTATTATTCTTTAAAGTTCAAATCTGTTTCAAGTACAGCGTTTCAAATTAAAAATTTATAAGCCTGTCCCACCAAAATTATACTTTTTCTGTGTATTCTGAAATGTATATTTACATTCCTGTGATCTAATTAAGTGAAAATGAAAAAAGACACTTCCTCATTTAAAAATATTTCATAGCTGAGGAAACTGAGATCAAGCGTCTTATGTACAATAAAGTCTAGTTGGAGCAAATTCTAACATGGATGTCAGTCCAGTCTGAGTATCTTCCTTTATGCTTCATTTTCTTCAAATAAGGTTAGAATCTTTCCAGAGTTACTTAATATGGTATCATTGAGCTAGCATTGTGTTAACTTAACATTAAATGCTTATTACAAAAAAAAGGAATGAATATTGTATGATTAAGAGTAGGAAGTACAGGAGGTAGACCTGCCCTATTTGTTACAAATAAAAATATATTCTGCAATGTGGAAAGCTTCATATTTTATATAATAATATGTAGGAATTTAATAAATTTGATTAACAGTTTGACTGCTAGACTGGCACTATCATATTTATAATAAGGTTTCTAAATAATGCCCAGAAAATCATATCCATTCTTATCATGCCAGAAGAAAGAAATGGGGTACATTGGCCCTTTCTCATGAAGCACAATAAAGTAAGCGACACACATATATTAATGGCTTTAAAATTATTCTCAGATTTGCTGAAATCATTTTCTACGAAGCTCCAAACACTGACACCCAAGAAAACAACTGTAAGAGAAGATAACATATATTACAATTACCATGGGAATTTTTTATATTATCTAAATATTGTATATTAAACCAAACGGATTTACTTCCCTGTTCATTGCATTGAAGGTTCAGTTCTGAGTAAATGTTCAATGCTATGTTTTAACCAGATGCCTGTATCAAAGTTGATGTCTTTCCATCACTTCTACTCTGAAACTATTGAGCTTTTCCAAGGTGCCCACCAGGACTGCTAACTTTTTAGGGAGAAGGAGATGTGGCAACACAGAAATGTTTAAAGTTAATAAAGTAGAGAAAATTTATTAAGTAAATTGATTCTAATTTTAAAATTTCAGAAAATTTTTTCCTGTTAAACATTTTATATACATGTGTGAGTGTACATGATATTGACAGTGTCAACCTCAGACAGTGGCCCTATAACTTTAATAGTTATTCTCTGATGACCTATGACCTTTCACTAGCCAAAATGTATTACCAAATATTTCAGTAGCATCAAGGACAATATAATTCATGATGAAGAGCCAGCACTGGTTCCATAAGGGTCATCCTCATGGATGTGAGGTAGAAACGCCCACAGTATAAAACATTCAGGAGAGTATACAAAAGAGGTTGTTTCTAGTCTCTTTAGGAAATAAGCAGGGCTGAAGGAAAGGATCCCATCTAAAAAAATACTGCTTCAAAAAATGCAAACAGCATAAAGTGCTGTTTTACATTGTACTCTCCTATGGAATCTGTGCCATCTAGTTTCCAATGCACTGTTGAGAATTATGGATTGGAGACTTTTAAGCCCAAAGTATACTTAGGTATGCTCATGAAAGCTAAATCCAACTCCTTTAACTGTAGCACCGAAGATCAGTCACATAGTTACTGCCTAAATTTAGCTCAATTACCATGATATTTGTCTTTATTTTTATAGTAGTCAAAACAATGCTGAGAAATGACTACTGATTTTGAGAAGCAATGAATATTTTGTTAGTTAATATGAAAATATCAAACAATGTAACTGTTTTGTAGTACTTATAGACATGCAATATGCAGGTTGATAAGTACAGGCCTTCAAAAGGGAGGGTCTGTGGTTATTCAACTATTCTTAAAGGCTAACTACAATTTTTTTTGTCCATTAAACTATTTTTAGTATATTCAAGAGATTTGATTATGTGCCATCCTGATCTGAAAGACAAAGAAAATTTTGAAATGGGTGGTTTGCTACATATAAGTTATGTTGTAAACGTTTCCTGAGGGAACACACTTCACAGATGGAACTTTAAATTTTTAATATTTAAAACATATATTTATTGAATATTTTACTAGGTAATAAATTTTCAAAATGTGTATTAAATCAATTAAATATAATATTCTCATGTTATGTGTCATATTATTAGACAGATAGCTAAAGCATAATCTGTTGCTTTATACACTTATCAGTCAGTGGCACATATGTGTAGATGTGGTGCATGGATATTTGATATATATGAGTTCAAGGAAGCTATGCCAAGAAATATTTGCTAGAAAAAAAGGATATTTGAAAGGGGATGAAATCTAATACATAACAATATAATTCATGTTACAATAATATATATTTAACCTCATGCAGACATTCAGGTGTCTTTTTCTGATTTAAAAGTAATAAAACCTTGCCATGACCCCATAAAATATTTTGATAGAGATTTCTTGCAATTTATTGAATTATGTAGTTTTATAGTAGATTCAAAAAAGACTCATTGTTTTTGCTTGAGTATTTTAATGTGGGGAATACAAAGATTTTTAGCACAGATACTCTGAAACTTTATAAATTAGTTAAAATAAGCTTTATACCTTAGTTCATGTAAATAGTTAGGCATATAAAAAGGAAATGTTTTACTATGTATCTCTTTAAAAAAACAGAGTGGGTTAGTTAACATGACTAAGTAAATTCAACTTTTCAGTAAGTTATTAAACAGAATCCTTCAATCACTTGACAAGCCTGAACAATTAAAGGTCAAAGCTCATTCAGTTGATGTATATGCCAATTCATGATAGGACATGCCACTTAATTCTTGGGAAGCTGATCAATTTGGAGCTGGAGTAAGAAATGCTATTTTAATTTTGTATATTCTGAAAACCGATTATGTATATTAGAGACCATTTGTAGTTCTCAACCCTCTTCCACCAACTATCCCCATTTTCAAACTCTCCACTTCCTCTTCCCAATCCTTAGACATTTTTTTTCTCATTTCCTTATCAAGTCCAATTTATATCAACCCACCAGTCTTGGAAGAATGTGTGTAGTTTATAGACTCAGTCATTCTTTTGAACAGGAACCTTGTGCTACAAACCAGCTTCTTACTTTGATCACAGTTTAGTGATCATGAAACTCTGTTTCGGGAAGCACTGGAAGAGGCAGACATGGTAAGGATACACATATTTGCAGACAAACCTTTTACCTGAATCGTATGACTTTATTATGTTACATTCAGACCACCACTTTCATTCTGCATACACCCAACTCCACAATGGCTTACAACAGTGGCTAATAAGGGTACACTGCACGTCTCTAGGAATATATTTCATTTCTCATTTCTAGTCTTCATGCTATGGCAACTGAATTTTACTAGTTGACATATAGAATTTACAATCAGCACTACCTCAAGAGGAGTTCTTTCAGTGAACATTAATGAAAAATGGTGAAACCCAAGGAGTAAAAGCACGTTAGACTCATTATTTTTTTCATGTTTAGAAAACTATCAAAGTACCAGCACTTAATTTGATTATATATCTTCCTCCAAAATTGAAATTAATGCCCAGACAATAACAACTTCCAGACCCAAACATTCAAGCTGAAGGAACTCCTAACACTGATGCACAATTCTTTCCGTGCTGGGTGGTGATGCAGTTAAATCACTTCTACTTGGTTTGTGCTTTGTACTCCAAAGCTTTGCAGTTGAGGATCTGCTCCCTGTTTCTGACTTTAATGATGATGTAGTCTTTTTCATTTTCTGAATAACCACCACAGAAAAGACATTAGACAAACTCTTCTTTATCATGCAATTGATTGCATTCACTGTTGAGGTAAAGTTTACATACTATCCACGAACCAACTTTTCCTCACACATAGTGGAAAACTACTTTATTCCAAAAGACAGAATACAACCATACTTACAACAACTTCAGTCTTGAAAGACTACATATTAGACAATATTTGCAGACCGTGAGTTTACACACCTATAATTCTAGACTCAGAAAGCTGGGGAAGAGGCATTGATGTCAATCTGAGAATTATAGGTGGACAAGGCTTTAAAAATATTTGGAAAATATATGTATGCTTTTTAAAACTCTTCAGTTAAATATGAAAATACTCTTTCTGAAATAAAGCAATAAATAAGGGGACATACAAATTGTTCTATTGCTAAGAGACACCATGATTATAGCAGCTTTTATAAAAGAAAGCATTTAATTTGGGCTTACTTACAGTTTCAGAGGCTTAGTCCATTATACACATGGCAAGGATCACAGTGGCACACAGACAGACATGGTGCTTGAGAAGTATCTGAGAGCTCTACATCCAGATCCACAGGCAGTAGGAAGAGACACAGGGCCTGGCTTGGGTTTTTGAATCTTCAAAGTTGCCATCAGCCATGACACACTTCCACCAACAAGGCCATACCTACTTTAGCAAGGCTACCGCTCCTAATCGTTCCCCAGTGGTGCCACTCCTTGATGACTAAACATTCAAATATATGTTTGGCCATTTGGGGGCCATTTTTTTTTTTTTTTTTTGGTTTTTCGAGACAGGGTTTCTCTATGTAGCTTTGCGCCTTTCCTGGAACTCACTCGGTAACCCAGGCTGGCCTTGAACTCACAGAGATCCGCCTGCTTCTGCTTCCCAAGTGCTGGGATTAAAGGCATGCGCCACCACCACCCGGCCAGGGGGGGGGGCATTCTTATTTAAAATACTTCAGCATCTAATCATTATTTGGTATGTTTTTTTATGATCCTGATAGTCTAAAGACTGCATTATCCTCCAGCATTCTGGAACAGAAAAAAACTGGGTAGAAATTAAGGAAATATTAGTAAATAATAGGTTCAATCTGGTAAAACTGTGCCGTTGTAACTTCACAAATGTGCAATGCTAGGGTAAAATGACAGTAACCTGGGAAATTCACAGAACGTCTGAACACCGCATTCCCTTGACAACGTTCTCTGTAAATCTACCAAGGCTACTCTGAAAACAACACTGAGCGAAGTCCTGGGAGTGTACAGAAAGCTACCCATGACTGCATTTGGACGAAAGGTTAATCGAAGAAGCAACTACAATGTCTTCATGGAGAAACATAAACACATTTAAATGACAGAAAGAAAGTGCTGCCCACTTGGAAGCTTTGTAGTGTGTGTGTGTGTGTGTGTGTGTGTGTGTGTGTATGTACGTTTGTGTGTGTGTGTATTTGTGTGTGTCTGTGTGTGTTTGTGTGTGTGTTTTTCTGTTTCTGTGAGTGTGTTTTGCCTGTGTGTGTGTGTGTGTGTGTGTGTGTGTGTGTGTGTGTGTGTCTGTATATGCTCTGTGTGTATGGAGGGGAAAGCTAATGAGAAATGCTGCCAGGACTGCCAGAAGGCATACAGATGACGTGTTTCCTTTGTGTCCTGATTAGGATTCAGGATCTTATCTTGATGAGTCTGAAACAATTCAAAGATTTTTGACAGCACCAATCATATATGTGTCTATGACTAATACTGTGATGAAATGCCACGCCTAAAGCAACTTGGGTAGGAAAGGCTTATGTTTCCATATCACTGGTTCATCATTGAAGTAAGCAGGGAGAGGAACTCAAACAGCAGGAACCTGGCGGCAGGAGCTGGTGCATGGGCCGTAGAAGGTGCTGCATAAGGGCTGACTCCTCAGGCGTTCTCAGCCTGCCTTCTCGGAGGTTTCTCAAGGTTTCCTGTAGTTGATGTACCATTGGACGAAGGCTCCTTACCTTCAGCGGCTGTCTTTGTGGGTTCTTTTAATTAGAGTATTCCCGGATGCTTTCCTTGTAATTGCTACCTTATTTGAGATAATTCACTTACTACCATCTGCCCAGTATTTGTACTTTTTTGGAACCCAAGACCACCAGGCCAGGAGTGACCCCACTTACAATGCTCTGAATCTTCTCACATCAACTTACAAATTTAAAAAAAAAAAATGCTCTGTGAGCTTGCCTACATCCCAGTTTTATGGAAGCATTTTCTCAGTTATGGATCCATCTTCTCTGATGACTCTAGCTTGTGTCAAATTGACATAAAACTAGCCAGTACATTGTAAATTCATTTTTGACAAGACACCTTTACATCTTTTTATAGACCAGACTTGGAGACAAATTCTGATGTTACTGTGTTAGCTTCTAGAAGATTGACACTCATCCAGCTAATAAGTCTACATTTGACACAAATAACAAAGAAACACAAATATCTGCACTTTTGATAATCTGAAACATGGAGCAAGTTTGAAGGAAATGTTTTACTGGGGGTGGGTTTGAGGTTTCAAAAATTCCCATGGCAGGCTCAGGCTCTCTCACTTCCCACTGCCTGCAGATCAGGATGTTCGGTGTCCATCTATTTATCCATCACCAGGTGGGCTGCCATGACCCCAACAATGGTCTACGCCTCTAAAACTGCAAGCAAGCCCCCAGTTAAATGCTTTATTTTATAAGGACTGCCTTGCTCAGAGTGTTTCTTCACAGTACTAAGATAGTGACTGAGACAGAAGTTGGTACCAGGAGTGGGGTATTGCCATCACAGGCCTTACCAAGCTGTTTGTGGGCACAATGTGGACTTGGAGATTTTGAACTAAAAATATGTCTGTCCAGTTTAAGCAGAACTCAGTTGTAGTAGAAGCACAGAAAACAGGGGTACTGTGGGTAGTATGGAATGCTGGGCCCTTCTCAAGAGGCTTCAGAGGGGAAGAATGTTAGTTGGTGGCCTAGAGATGATTCTGGTGATAGCTTGGCAAAGAATGTGGCTGCTTTTTGTTCTTTCTGTAAAAATCTACCTGAGGCTAAATTGAAGAGTTTTGGATTAATAGTTTTGGCAAAGGAGATAACAAAACAGCCTAGTGTTGAGTGTCTCATGTGATCATGTCCGTCTCTTACTTCTCTCCCTCACATTTTCCTCATGCCTCCTGACTCCTGTCTTCTCCTACATTCATAGAGATTGTCTTGTTAAAAAAAGAAAAATCTTATAAAATGGAAAATGTGCCTAGTGACACACCAATCTTCCTGAAAATCAACTTTATGAAATGGTTACTTTCCATTAGCTATCAGAGACAAGACGGACAGAAGTGGGCTTGAGCAAAGTAGCACAGCTCACTCTAGGATAACTCAAGTGGGAGATGTGATCAATATGAGGAAGAACCCAACGGTCAGACGGCGTGTGAGCCTGTTGACGAGTAAAGGAAGAGTAACTGAGAACAGAAGTTTAAACACAGGAGCCAGGAACACAGGAAGAAATCAAAAGAATACCCTGGCTTCAAATTAAGACAAAGTGCTTCAAATAAGAGAGAGATGTCAATGTTTTATTTATTTATCTCACTTTATTTATTTGAGGATGTAGTTATAAGGAATAGGACAAAAATAGACTAGGTAGAAGCCAAAGTGCACAGCAAAGAGTGTTAATTTCAAGCCCATGCTCCTAAGTGTCTCAAAATTAAATAATCTTCTTTGATTGAAATATCAAGGAAGTTAGCAAACTAATGCAATCAACAGATTTGAATAATCTAATTTCTGATCTTATTTGTATAAATTTGTTTAAACTTGTAAGAGAATCCAGAAATGACTGGAACACAGCAGGTGACTTCAATTTGTTTATTTTTTTCCTCTCTCATTTGCTGTGAGGAGATGAATGAACTCACACTCATTTGCTATTTGATGGAGTCATCTCATTATACAGACAGAAATAATTACTATCATTTACAATAGATGGAATTGTGATTTTTTTTTGTCTTTTTGGTGGACATGGTATATGTACATTAAATAGTACATTGTTTTTTATATATTTTTAAACTTAGAAAGACATGAACCTTAATAATATATTACATCAAGACCAAAAATATAAAATTTTAGTGACCTGATTTGTCTAGGATCACACAAACGGAACTATACAGCTCTCTTTTTTCATAAATAATTTTAAATTAATATATGTATGTGTGGGTAAGTTAAGTATTATGTTCCTAAGGAATTATTAGAACTATTTCTGTGGGGTCATAAGTCAGTTACATGAATAGAAATCTAGAATTTTGTAAGATTTAAAATATAATTATTAGCAGTAAATTAAAAATAGTTTTGTTTTTTAAATTACATTTCTGTATGAAAACATATAATAAACATTCAGATACCATTAGATTTACATTTTAATGAAAATATTAAAGATAACTGTATCCTATAGTTTAATATATTTTACTACATTTGAGAAGTAATATTATAAATTTTACTAATATGTAGTTATATGAACTTACTTTAAAAATAGTAAATAACAGCTGGGCGGTGGTGGCCCATGCCTTTCATCCCAGCACTTGGGAGGCAGAGCCAGGCGGATCTCTGTGAGTTCAAGTCCAGCCTGGGCTACCAAGTGAGCTCCAGGAAAGGCACAAAGCTATGCAGAGAAACCCTGTCTCGAAAAACCAAAAAAAAAAAAAAAAAAAAAGTAAATAACTATTTGATTTTCTAAAATAAGCCTATGTATTTATGATTGATGATTAACTGCAGAAGTGAAAATTAACAATTGATTTTTATTATTTCTATAAATATTTAAATTTAAATGTACTATTATATTTGTGTGATGCATGTGGAGGTCCATGTGGGGTGCATGTGTGCCCCTGCACATGTACAGAGGTTGAAGGACCACTTTGAAGAGTCGGTTATTTTCTCTCCACCTTAATATAGGTCCTGAGGTCAAACTCCCTTCCTCGGGTTTGCATGGAAAATGCCTTTCTTTAGGCACTGAGCAATCTCACCTGCCCTATACTTCAATTTCTTTTTTTTTTTTTTTTTTTTTTTTTTTTTGGTTTTTCGAGACAGGGTTTCTCTGTGTAGCTTTGCGCCTTTCCTGGAACTCACTTGGTAGTCCAGGCTGGCCTCGAACTCACAGAGATCCGCCTGGCTCTGCCTCCCGAGTGCTGGGATTAAAGGCGTGCGCCACCACCGCCCGGCCTATACTTCAATTTCTATAAAACTGTTTCAACTCTATATTTCTCTGGATATAGCATGAGTCTCAATATTCTCACCAAAGAAGAATGTTCCATATAAAATTGCACAAAATAAAAATTTACAAGTCCTGCAAATCAAACCATGTTTTAGCCTCTGTAGTCCCCAACCCCATCTGGAATTTATAGAATTATTTAAAACATATTATAATGAAAGATGAAAACATTACTCAAAAGAAGAAATTTAGAGTGTTTATTACAGAATTTTGTGGATTGCCATTGCTGGATAAATCACACATCCATATTAAGCCTAGTTTAAATAGTAAACATTTCTTTCTAAAACCAGCTACTTCAGTGTTTATATGAAAAGTGATGCTTCTCATGTTACATGCACAGGTTTTTGGCTGCTGTCTCTGCAACATCCATGGGTGTCCTCTTTAGTGTTTACATCAAGCATGGTGGAATAATACTTTAGCTATGCAAAGGTGTGTTACATTTGTTTGTGCTGCATTTGTTTAAGGATGAAAAGATGTGTTGCTTTGCCTGCCTAAGGTACCTGATTGGTCTAATGAAAACCTGAGCAGTCAATAGCTACGAGTAGAGGGATAGGCGGGGCTGGTGGGCAGAGAATAAATAGGAAGAGAAATCTGAGCAAGAGAGAGAGAGGGAAGAAGGAGGGAGAAAGAGAGGGAGATACCTGGGGCTAGCCAGCCAGGCAGCCACCAGCCTGCCCCGAGACAAAACGTAGATGAAAAGAAACAGGTTAACCTAAGTTATAAGAGCCAGTGAGACAAGAACAAGATAAGGCCAATCATTCATAACTAATAATAAGTCTCTGTGTCATGCTTTCGGAGCTGGTTGGTGGCCCAAAAGAAAGCCTGTTACAATCAAGTGAGCTTTATCACCAATGATCAACCTCTGGTTCGCAGAATGAAACCTCTCCAGCTAACTCTTAGTCTATGGGTGACTTCAGTTTTCATTTGATAAGTTTGCCATTTAGAAACAGAAGTATGACAACTATTGTATTTTTCAAAATATAAAATTTAATTATAGGATTGCATTGATTTTGCAGACATAAAGCATAAAGCCTCAAGTATAAAAATTTGTACTTATAGAACTTCATCTTGAATAGCATATTTCTGTTACATTTATAAAATGTTCTTTTCAGAAATACAATAGCATAAATCTGAATGCTACTAGAATTTTATGGCCATATCTAAGGTAAAACAGTGACGTGCAAATCAGATCACATTTCATTGTAATATATAATTCTATAAAATACCCATCTGGAAGAATAAGCTTTATTCTGCAATTCATAAATTGCATCATGTTTCTGAAAAGGAAAAAAAATCTTTGCTATAAGTTTACAAACTCTTGAATCATTGGCACACAGTAAGAGGCTGTGGAAGGGCAAGAAAAAGGTTTTCAAGCTCTGTGATGTAAACGGAGTGGGGAATAGCTGCTTTTCCAATCAGACTAAATGCCTCTGCGGGGCTCATATTTCAGGCAGGAGAGTTATCTGAAGCAACAGCTCCCTGATTAGAGCAGCAGTGATAAATCAGCTTGCCTTCCTCTCAGGAGCCGCACACTGCAGCCGCTCAAACAAAAGGAAACTCTCCCCAGGCTTAAAGTAGGAGCAAGTGGTCCAGTGAATGTGGATTCGGTAATCCACAGAGGTTAAGGTGGATGTGGATATTTCATTTCTTTTTCTTTTCCTAAGTATTTTAATTTCCCCCCAAAAGGTTTCAACAAAGGACTTAAAGTTTTCTCAAACACACTGTGTTATTTGATTTTAAATATTTATAAATTATTGTTTTTAATATAAGTAATTGGTAGCCCAGATCCTTATTCTTTGAACTGTGTTTCCAACAAAATCCAGATGATCTTCTAATGGGAAATACAAAGTTTATCAGAGAATATTGTTGCTAGGCTCGGGGGTGGAGGAAGAAAAGAAAAGAGGCCAGGTCTACGCAAGCAAACAGAAATAAGATCAGAATTGGCTAGTGGAACCCATGTCATCTTCTGGGGAAGTAATTTTTTAATCATCTAAATAATTATTTTTTTAACCAAGGAAAAAAAGCATAGGGCATAGAAGATCATTTTGAGGTAATTTTACAAGAGAAAAAGACATTTAGCTAAACTTTGAGATGCTTCTTATTATAATAAAAGGTAAAACTGATCCTTCTAAATTGATTTTGGCATTATAATACAATGTTTAATATTAGAAATTAAGTTAGCATTTTCGTGCCAGTAATTTGTTTAAATTCTCAAGGAGCTCTAGTTAACCACTAACAAGTCTTTGTCTTGTGTCACCAAGGAAAAGTGTCACTCTCCAATGTAGTTTCAAGACAGCAATTCCTCTGCCACAAAGTACAGACAACAGGAAAACCTCCACCAGCTTCTCACCTACCCTGTGTGCAATCACAGTGCACCATGCCAGCCTCATGCCTGATCTGTGGTCTTAATGAGACACATGCAATCTACTTGTCACACTTTTTTTTTGGTGTGATGAAATCTCAATAGAAATTTGATTACTTTGCTTAGATATCAGAAAATAAATCTTTAAAAATTGTAGGGAAGACTACGTCTCTGGATCTCAATATTTATCAGTTGCAATAATTCTGTCTGTAGGGTTGAGACCTCCTGGATGCCCACTCCCTCTTCTCCCTCCCATCTCCCACCCACATTAACTTGTATTGGCGTTGTCTCTGGGCAGCCATGTTGGTGACATGCTATAGGGGCATCTTTGGGTATTTCTAGAGGATACAGTGTCATAGCAAACACCCTTTTGTCTGAGTCTTAAGATGCTTCTGCCCCCCTTTCATGATATTCCTGAACCTTGGTTACAGTAGTTGTATTGTAGATGTATCAGTTGGGATTGAGTTCCACGACTCTGCATTTTGATTGGTTGTGGTTTTCTGTAGTGCTCTCTGTCTGTTACAGAGAAAGTTTTCTTAATGGGATGGGGGAGTGAAGACTACCCTTATCTGCGGGTGTAAGGACAAATATTTACAATTTGTCAGCCTTGAGAACATACACATAAAAGTAATAATATACGTACTAAGCAGGGTGTATTTATATATTTAGGAATACACACAAACACACAACGAGAGAGAGAGAGAGAGAGAGAGAGAGAGAGAGAGAGAGAGAGAGAGAGAGAGAGAGAAACCATTAATTTAAAAGAGGTAAGAGAAGGTTCATGGACAGGTTTGGAGGGAGGCAATGAAAAGGGTAAATGAATGATACAATTATATTAAAATATCAAAAGTATTTTAAATAGGAAAATCAAAATATAAAAGCTGTAGGGGAAAAGCATCACCAAGGGCATTTGCTGGCCCATCTGTAAGAGAATGAGGAACCTGGGCCGGGCGGTGGTGGCACACGCCTTTAATCCCAGCACTCAGGAGGCAGAGCCAGGCGGATCTCTGTGAGTTCGAGGCCAGCCTGGGCTACCAAGTGAGTTCCAGGAAAAGGCGCAAAGCTACGCAGAGAAACCCTGTCTCAAAAAACCAAAAAAAAAAAAAAAAAAAAAAAAAAAAAAAAAAAAAAAAAAAAAAAAAAAAAAGAGGAACCTGGACAAAGCGGGAAAGTAGAAGGGTTGGGAAGACAGACAGTCCACTTTGGAGATGAACTTCTTATTCACTGCAATTGCTTCACTTCGTGGTTACTGAATGGAGGAACTGAGCTCAGGATAATACTGGATAGAGGAATAATGAGTCAATCTGGGAGACTCAGTAGTTATGCAGAGGGCCATGCTCCCCAAGCTGGGAGTCTTGCATGGGTCTTTTAAGATTCCCCAAACTCCTACTACAACCTGGCCATTTAGCTCCTCTTAGCGGTTGAATCGGTAATGTCCCGACACACTCATGCTTTCTCAGCAGCTGTGTATACCTGGGAAGGCTATGATACCTTTAAGAGGCAATGGCTGGCAGATGGAGAGCAGTGAGGAGTGGACCTTAGGTTCACTAGCCTGCTCTCAGTACAGAATAATCTCTACACGTAGGCTTATGTCTTTCCTTCTATATATCATGGACTGAGATTTCTAAAATTAGGAGTCAAAGTAAATCCTTCCTGCCTTAATATGCTCTTGTCAAGTATTTCAGGTACAATAATATGGTAATTAATTTTGTTATTATACAAATCAATATCTGGGAATACTATAGCTTAATCTTTTTGTAATTTAGTGATAGTGGATGAAGATCTTCCCTCCTCTCATCATGAACTTTTATTATAATACGAAGACAGGTGATGCTGCTCTGAGCAACTCTGGACCCTTCTTCCCTACATGAATTCCATCACTTGATCATTACTCTTTTCTCACGGAGCATCCTCTTTATGCACAAAAGTTTACATGCCAGTTTAAAAGACTCCCTAGATTTCCTAGGTCAAGACTCTGGGAAGGGAAGGGACAAGACAGGAGAAATGGAACTCTACAAGGCAGAGAGACTAGAGTGGATTTTGATAGGAACTGTCATCTTGTCATGGTAAAATTCGGAAGACACTGCCCTTAAGGTTTTGCTCTTAGCATAGGGCTAGGGAGGTAGTCACACCTGAACTCCTAGCTGCATGTCCTCTTTCAGCTTCAGAAATGTCTTACATTGGGAGGTAAATTGAAAAAAATAGTCCCTAGTTATGGAACAAACTGAAGGTGACTGTTAACTACCTACGGGCAGGACTCAACAGGCAATCTAGTCTCAGAGTCTTTCCCAGCTCTTCCTCCTTCAGCCATTTAGTTTCTTCATCTGTTAGCAAAGTGAGGGAGACTCTACTTCATTTCTACCTGGATTTGTGTTCGTTAGTGGACTAAATCTTCCAAGCTTAAGGGTGAAAATAGATAACAGGAATTACAAAACAGAACTCAGAATCAGGTTATGAACTGATTATGTGACTGGACAGGAATTGCAGGGCGTCTTCTTATGAAGGGATTAGAATATGACACAGGGAGAGTCTCTGGTAAAGAGGGAAAACAGTGCCTTGCTTGAGCTTCTGTTGTTCCCACATTTGTTGTAAGATGTCACCTACTTCCTCCTGTTACCATATGGTAGGAATGCCATTAGCACCCTGGACAGGCTCTGCAAGCAGCCTAGTGTAGTCAATGACACATGAGGACCACTGATTCACTTTTGGTATAACTAAATGATTAAAATGTTAGCATTTGTGATAGATTAACTGTTTTTGTTGTCACACACATGCACACACACACACACACACACACACACACACACACGGCTACTAGAACTCTATTTTGCCAGTGGAAGCTGATCTCCCAACTTGGCTTCTGAAGTCCCACCACATTAAATAAAGCTTCACACAATACCAACTGTAGCAGTCAGGAATACTGAATGTGCTTGAAAGTCCATCAAATAGTGAGATTTCTTACCACAGTACAAAAGCTAACAAAAGCCTTCAATATACAGGGGGTTCCTTGGTTGGAGTTAAAAAAGATTTTGATAGAATGGCCTGCATAATTTCACTTCTACAAAAAATTTCAATGTACGTTATATGGAAATAGCCAATAAAGAAAAAATATCACACAGAATAGGTCATGATTTCTAGCAAAAACATGCCAGTAGAAATTTAAATGCCATAAAAGGGACAGTAAAATGAACAACTATTCTCAGCTCTCTATTAACATGAACTCATGTATAAACCAGAAGACAGCAAACAAGGAAGCGTGAGCAGAATCTCTGAGATTTCAGTTAATTTTACAACATGTCAGAACCTAGTGGAAGCCTTAAGAAGTCATTATGAATTTTGTTCTGTTTTTCACATAAATGGATTATTTATTTATTTGTTCCTCTTGAGTATATTTCTGGGAATTGAGACGGCTAGAATGCATAAGATTAACATTTATAGCCTTTGTATTTATTGCTATAGTAATATGTAGCACAATAATGTTACCAATAAAGAACAATCGCTGCATATTATTTAGATTTATTTGCATAGAATTCTGATTAATTTTCAAAAACAATTTTTAAATGTTTTTATAAATTTCCTGAAAAGTCATTTTCCTAAGTCTTATTGGCAAGTTTCCTGATATATATGAAACTCACAGAGTAGATGCTTAGTTTGAAGCTAAAGACAGCAGGCTATAAAAGACACATTAATGCAGTTTAAGGTCAATATCAGTCAGGAACAAAATTTAATTTTAGTAGGCTATGTGAAATAAGCAAGTAAATAATATCAAGAAAAGACTATCAAAAACAAACAAGAAACAGCCATCTTTATTAGAAAAAGATAGTACAATTGGCAGTTCAGATGGTTAAAATATTAGACTCCTGACAAACAAGATATAGGAGATTACCTCGCGTTTATCTTTGTGAAATTTGTTATGTAGTGATAGGAAAGACATTTCATTTCACCAACAGTTCAGTTTGGCATGGCTGATTGCTTCTTTAATCATAACACAATGTTCCCCATTTGTCTTCTACATCATTGTGTCCCCTTGGCTCCCTCCTCTCCTATTATGTATCACCTCCTCCATGGATGAATCTTTCCATTCTCTCACATGATTTTAGAATTGGAGCACCCTTCTCTCAGTACCCACCCCTGCTCTCTGTGTAACTCATTTTCGGAGTAGATACACCCAGTCTGATATTTTCTAAACAACAATAAAACTACTCTGTATATCAAGGAAGATCTCTATTTTTCTCTTGTTTACACATTTCTTTTTAGCTTTACTCTTAGATTAAGTAATTTTCCTACACCACCTGACAAATGTTTCAAATACAGTCAAAACTCAGTATCATTCTGCCATGTCTGCTCTGTCCACATTCATTTCTATCACGTGACAGTTGTCTATTCAAAAATGCTTGATGGAAGACATTGATGGCACCCTTGACCTCCATCTAGGGTTCAGAATGTCCATAAATGCCATTTGCTCTGCATCTAAAATTCACCTAAGCATTTTACATCTCATCACCTCCACTGTGAGCCTCTGACCTTTGGTGGTTGCATCAGTTCTTACTCCAGCCCATTGCCCTCTTCTGTCTTCTCCATAATCTATTTGTGAATCATCATCTGGACTACAGATTCTAGAGCGGCTCTTTCAAAGAGTAAGCCAGATTATGTAACTCCTAGTTTCTAATTTCTGAAGTTCACCTAAAAGATAAATTCTTACAATGGTCCATGGTATGATCTACTTACATGATGTGTCTAAAGCTCATATCATCTCCTGTTCTACTTGTCACCTCCCCTAGCAATAATGTCTCTCCTGCTGCTGCTTTTGTACAAGCTAGGCTTATTCTCTGTTTCCACTACTTGGAGAATTCCTGTCAGAACCACATGACAAGTTCTCTTCCCTCTCATGACAAGTTACATTCTCTCTCAGGTGCCTTCTTCAGTATACTTACCTGAAGCATCATTAAAAGAGATGGTAGGCTTCCTAGGACCCTCCAGTACTGTCCAGTTACAACAGTGAATACTCAATAACATTTTTAAAATAAGCATTAGTTTACTAAATTTTTATGACTGGGTAGATTTCATCAAAGAGAAGAAGACAATGAATTCTAATTAAAATAATTTATGCAGATGAAAGCATACAGAGATGAGAATGTTAGCTTTAAAAATAGTTATTTGCTTTGTATGACTTGAATATTAGGAGAAACTAAAATCCTGGAAAGTTTTGCCATATCTGGAGTGAGAATAAAAGAAAGAAAGGAAGGAAGGAAGGAAGGAAGGAAGGAAGAAAGAAAGAAAGAAAGAAAGAAAGAAAGAAAGAAAGAAAGAAAGAAAGAGAGAGAGAGAAAGAGAGAAAGAAAAGTATGGTCATCTGCTGTAGGACACAGCAGTTTTACATGAGTCTTGTCTTAGTCCCACTTTCCAACAAATCCATTGATTCTGTCAACAAAGGGTTTGAGAAATCAGTTATTGTTTTAAATCCAATGAACAATTGTCACTAAGTTCAAGTTAGTTTGTTCCTCTAATGGTATACACTAGAATTCAAAATATCAGGCAGGAATGGATTTCAAAATGTTAAACACATTCAAAAATATGATAAATAAAACATACCCAATTACATTGAGTAAGTCATTTCAAGAGATCTTGTTGGTATATATAGTTGGAAACATCCAGTAAGCTATTGGACTGATACAGAATACCAAACCAAGAATAAATATTTTCATATTTAAATATTCATATTACAAAAATTATGAATTTAGTTATAACTAATTTAATTATAAGTTATATATGTTACATTAATTATAGTCTGTAACATGAACTGTTAAACGGTCTTATTAATAAAAAAAAAACCCAGAGCCAGATATTGTGGTGAATGCTGAAAGATCAGAGAAACACAACAAGCTACAGCCAGCCTTACCTCGCCTACTCCTCAACTGATCCTGTTTTCTCAATCTGAAAGCCCCTGAGTCCTCACCTGAATGCATCTCAGCTGAACTGCTGCTAAAAAGCCTAAAAGCTTAAAAGCCGGTAGTTCCTGGGCCTCACGCCTTAAGAGCTCGAGTTCCTGTTTCCTCACACCTTAAATACTTTTCTGTGTCCTGCCATAATACTTCCCGGGATTAAAGGCATGTGTCCTTCCCAAGCAAAGACATGAGATCTCAAGTGCTGAGATTAAAGATGTGTGCCGCCATGCCTGGCTCTGTTCCCAGTGTGGCCTTGAAATCACTGCCTCCCAAATGCTAGGATTAAAGGTATGTGCTACCACTGCCTAACCTCTCTGTTTAATATAGTGGCTGTTCTGTTCTCTGACCCCCATTTAAGTTTTATTAGGGTACACAATATATTGGGGGACAGAATATATCACCACACTAATCAAAAAATATTAGTTAGAAAGTCATAAATAAGAGCATTTCCAAAATTATGGGAGCAGTAAAGACAGATAGTACACAAGAAGTACACATTCAAGAAGCTAAATTTAAGAGATAAGGGAAAGATAAAACAAGAATGATGATCACTAAACAAACATGTTTAGAGAATGAATAATGATGGAGTTAGACAATAATGTGGACTTTACTAAAGCAGCCAAGTACCATACAGATTAAATGCCATACTGTGTCTGTGATGAGTGTGTCATTTGCCACCGGCAACCTCCTCAGGAATGACAAGTCAAATCTTAAAAGTCAATCTATAGGAAACTTTTTCATGACACCTGTGAGAGGTGAAGGAATCAAAACTGAGAAGGTGAGTGTAAAGATGTGTCAACTGATGTGTGAGGAATGGTAGACTTCAGGTAGTATTTTCTAGCTGTAAACCTTGAAGAAAACATCCTCAGTTTTCATAATAGATCCTTTAGCCATAAAACATAGGATATGGGGTAGAAGCTAACACCTTGGGTTTAGAAGTTCTGTGGCTTCCCTGTTTGTGGCCAATTCCTATGAATTGAGAGGGATTAACTTGATATTCATCTGCTGCTGAAACTCCAGAACTTGGGAGGATGAGTTCTTCATGAGAGAAGGGGAGACCTGGGCACCCCTAGAACAGTTCAGCACAGAAAAGGTTATGCATATTTGCTACACATGTTAGTCACTTTGGGATTTATCAAAACACAGAAGATTAATAAATCAGAATAAAATGTAGGATAGGGCCTAGCAGTTTTAATTTTTATAGTCATAAGCAATGCTGATACTGCTACTTCAAGAATCACACATTGAGAACAGATTTGGTACAATAATTAATGCAACAGTATTAGTAAAATGGTGAGTCTTATGCCACAGTGTGAGAGGGAAGGAAAAGTGAGAAGAGGAGGAAGATGGGGAGGAAAAAGAGGTGAAGAAGACCAATGAAACGAATAAGACAGATCTTCATATTCTGTTTGATTTTAGTGCTGCAAAATGGCAAGCACTTAAAATGATCAAGACATCTTAAACAATATTTCAAAAGCAATTTCTCAGACAGAAATTGGATGTACCTTGTCCTCATTGGCAAATGGCACTACTCAGCTGCTCTGGCCAAAAGCAGTGGTTATCTCCAACAGGCTTATTCGTGTATTCCTCCATAATTATCTGACTAGTGAATTTTCTAAGATACATTTCAGAACTAAATCTCCTATCAATTGACCTGTCCTGCTCCTACCCTCACAGTCAGGTCACTGCCTACTTGCCTGGGTTAATGTTATTGCTTCCTAGTCATTTGTTACCTTGTTTATTCCTTTTTTCAGTACTAGGGACTGAATTTAGGGCCTCTCACAGCTAAGCAAGCAACCTGCCACTGATCTATGTCACCAGCTTTCTTTGTATTTTCGAGATAGGAATTCACTAGGTTGCCCAGGGTACCCTTGCATACAATTGCTTCTCCCACTACAGTCAAAATGGTCTTATATAAATATAAATCACATAATTCCACTCATGGGCTGAGGAAATGGCTCAGCTCAGTGGTCAAAAGCAGTTACTGCTCTTGCAGAAGACCAGTGTTCGGTTCCCATCATTAGGTTCCCATCATGCATATCAGGCAGGTCAAAACCATCTGTAATTCTAGTTCCAGGGATTATATGCTGTCTTCTGGCACAGGGGATCACTTGCACATGTGTAGTATTTATAAACTCATGCAGGTACAAAGACATACACCTAAAATTATTATTATTATTAATATTATTATTAATAATAATAATAAAATTCCCTTCTTGCAATGCTTAAGTTTCTTCCTTCTATATTACTCCAAAAGCAAAACTCCTCATGTCTTCCATGGCTGTACCGTCTACTGATCTTTTTCCCGTCTTTAACTATTTTTGTCCAGCCTCATGATATCATGGAACTCATAGCATCATGACATTAAATATTTATTTATTTTTGGTTCTTCATCTGTTTGTTGGTTTTGTTTTCTGCACAAAAGCCCTGTCTTTGGGGTTTCAAATACTTCACAACTTTTTTCCCTCAAATCTACAGCAAAATGTTCCCCATCCAAATATCTTTGAAAGAGTGACAGCCAAGGAATCTGTGAATAAGAAGGTGAGAATGGGTGAAACTAATGGGTGTCTCATTGGTGACAAAAGCTTAGAAAAGAATGATGGTCTTTCCACTGTATTTCTCTGGGATATTGAATAATATATTGAAAAAGCAACACTGAAGGTGGTTATGGGATCAACAATCTCAGACTGCAATGTGAGGGAAGCATTACTCAGTGAAATGAGGCTCTTGGAGAAGTGTTAACAGTAGGACCACAAAGCTATCAAACTTTAGGGGAACTAATCCTAAGCGCTATGTAGTTCTCTTCAGAAATTCACAATAAAATAGCAAATTGCACATATTTTCTCTCTTATTCAGGTCCCACATTTTAATTTTATGCATGCATATGAATATATGTGTAGGTAGGGTGAAACCAGAAAGGACCATGTGAGGGGAGGAGAAGTCTTCAGAGACAGGGAGAAGGACACAAAGGATAATAGAATGTACATCACATAAAAGCATAATGGGTACTACTGTAGATAGCAAAGTGATCAACAGCAGAGGCAAGAGCTGCAGAAAGAATATGGGGAGGAAAATTAACAAAAAGTAAGTATTATATAAATGCCATCGAGAATGCTATTACTAATTTAAACAGTGTCACTAATAAATAGAAACTAAAACAAATAGCAACTATCTGAAAATGGAGATTAGCTTGGATATTGATTTGAATGATCCTTGATTAGAGTTTTCTAAAAAAAAAAGTTGGAGAAAAGTAAAGAAACAGGTAACATAAGATCAGCAATCAAGAAAGGTTTACGTCTGCTTTCCATCCTAACCTTATTTATTGATGCTGTGGAAAAGGATCTCCCTCCTTAGAAGATACTCTGGATGGGGAACATTTAGCTGGAGATTTGAGGGAAAAAGTGTTGTGAAATATTTGAGACCCAAAAGACAGGGCTTCTGTGCAGAAAACAAAACCAACAAACAAATGAACCAAAAATTAATAAATAAGACATAATGTTATGATGCTATGAGTTCCATGATGTCATGAGGATGGATGAAAATAGTTAAAGATGGGGAAAAGATCAGTAAACAGTACAGCTATGGAAGACATGAGAAGGATGTTTAACTTTTGATGTAATACAGAAGGAAGAAATTGAAGCATTTCATGAAGGGAATTTTATTATTATTATTATTATTATTATTATTATTATTATTAATTTTAGGTATATGTCTGTGTACCCGCTTGTATTTGTGTATGCCACACATGCACATACACCACACAAGTAGTAAGGTGGAATTAGCAATCCAGGAGGAAGAGACAAGGATGCTAAATGACAATAGGAGAGCATAAGGAGAGACAAAAGTACTATCTAAAACAACAGGGGTGGGACATAGAAAAAATGTGTAAGATTTCACAGAGAGAAGGGTGGAGCAGCTCTTGGAGATAAACAGGGAAATAGAGAAAAGAAGGAAGAGAGTGAAAGGAGAACTACTCGGGGCTGAGAGGAGCAGTGTCAGTGAAGTCATGATCTAGAAGATGCAGTGCCAGGAAAGCCAGGGTCTACAAGGAGCAGTGCAGGGGAAGTCAGAGTCTAGAAGATGCAGTGCTGGAGAGGCCAGGGTCTACAAGATGCCCTGCAAGGGTGACCAGGGTCTACAAGATGCAGTGCACAGGAGACCAGGGTCTATAAGATGCAGTAAAGGGGAGACCAGGGTCTACAAGGTGCAGTGCACAGAAGACCAGGGTCTACAAGATGCAGTGTACAGAAGACCAGGGTCTACAAGATGCAGTGCACAGGAGACCAGGGTCTGTAAGATGCAGTACAGGGGAGACCAGGGTCTACAAGATGCCCTGCAAGGGAGACCAGGGTCTACAAGATGCAGTGCACAGGAGACCAGGGTCTATAAGATGCAGTGCAGAGGAGACCAGGGTCTACAAGATGCAGTGCAGGGGAGACCAGGGTCTACAAGATGCAGTGTCGGAAGGCTAGGGTCTACAAAGATAGAGTGCTAGGGAGGCAGGGGTCCAGAAGACACAGCCACTGCTCATTCAGAATCTATTGGAACCTTAACTGAGAAAAGTGACAGACAACAGAGATTTCCTGCATTGGTATTATTTAAATCTGTAAGGCTTAATAATCATGGTTACAGAGCTCAGTGTTTTTCTTTAATAAATATATAGGATACAAAATGTTTAAGTCAAGCTAATTAATCAGCTACATACCTACCCATAATTCCCCTTCTTTGTGGGCGGTAAGAGATTTAAAATTTACTCTCAACAGTTTTGAAATATGCTATACACTGTTATCAATTGTGGTTCCTATGCTGTGCAATATACCTCAAAAACTTATTCCAGTCTAGATGAAACTTGGTACCCTTTGACCAATTTTTCTCCCCTTAAGATGTTTTTTTTTTTTAAATATACATGTTAGAGTCTAACATAATGTAATTTTATTGCAAAAGGTGTCCCAGGGGCATACACTTGTGTTCTGAAAAAAGAAATTTGCTTTACCCTACTTCATTATCATGTGGAATACTTCTAAGGGACACGACCACCAGCACATCTGTCCTCTCTCTGGCTTTTAGATCAGTAGACCAGAATGCCATAAATCCTTCAGGTCTAAAGTCGGGTGGGTTAACCCATGGCAGGCAGTGTGTCACTGTAGAATATAAGTTTACTAACATATTGTAGGCCTCTTTGGAGGTTAAGAAAAGCCGGATTCCTTCAAGTCGGCATCCAGAGGAAGATTTATCCTGGCTATAGTAGAACGTATGTGCCTTCACTTTTCCTAGCCATAATTATGAACTCTCCAGTTTGGCTTTATCTTGCTTTCAAGTTTCCCAAATTTGAAAGGCTTACATAAGGATAGGTCAGTTCATTTAATGTTTCATCTTTACTACATAGTTAGAACAAAATAACTCTCCCAGAGTAACTTCTTCAAAGACAGAGCATTTTATTTCAAAGACTAGAAATAAATAACAAAATCTGGTGACCCTTGTTTTTAAAGTATGTGGTAATGATAAATTTTGATATTGTTAATGAGCCCCATGTTACTGTCTAATAGTTTTAGTCAGAAATTTATTCTCCTTCCAGAGTTGGATTAGATACAGCCTATATATGTTAGACAGTTTGATGATGTTGGTTATTAAAAACATAAAGTTGGTAATAAATTTACTGTGTATTAATGGAACTATTTTATTTTGGTAGTTCCTTGCAGTAAGAACTTTTTTGTAGTATGTAAGGAGTTGGTTTTTTAAAAAGTCAGTATAATGCAATATATACTAAATGTGAGTTAAAGATTGAATTTAAGTTTTTGGATTTTCACGATAGTCTTCAAAAATGGCCCAATGAAAGTACAAAAAAAAAAACATGCTTATAATCTTCCTAAAAGCACATATACAAGTCTTCCTTACTTTGTATGAATCAGAAATGACAGGATGGAGGATCTCATTAAACTGCTAGCCACTTATCACTCACTAAATTTGATCAGCATGCTTGAAACTGGGAAAATTCAAGAAAGATTTAAAAAAGGAAATGACTTTCTAAATAAGAACATATCCCAAGGACTTCTGTAAGAAATTGTAAGGACTGGCTTCAAGGTGTTATGTGGATTCTGTATTAAATATCTTTCAGATATATTAATTATGAAGTGTGTTTATATTCTAAATTCATTCTGATGCTTGCAAAATGTTTAAACAGCACAAATAAATCACCTTTGTAAAATTTCAGAAATCTAACAGCAGCAATGGGCTTAAGCCTCAAATTCCCCAAATACACCTTATCTTCTTCTCTCTATATTCACTTTGAAAAGATCATTAGCTATCTCTTCGTTATCCACAATTTTTTAGCGTATTTTAATGTGAGATATGCCATATCATAGGGAATAAGAACATATCTGTTGCATATGTATGTGTTTAACTACAAGCAATATATATGCTACACACTTAAGTAATGTATACACAAAATCATGATGATGTACACACTGAAATTATCAGTAAGGAAACCTGTAAAAGATATCACTATCTTTTACTATCTAGTCCTATTTGTGTAACTTAAAAAGAGAACTTGGAGCAGTTTCTCTGACCTTGAATCTAGTTTTCTTTCTAAACACCAAGCATGAGCCTAATACTTGGTGTATATATTATCTCATTTAAACAAAGACATATTTTGGAGTAGTCTATCTCTTCTTAGTTTAGAGACAAATAATAATTATAGCAAAATTCCAAAGTACAAAGCAAGTAAACATGTAGTATCATTTCTAATACTAAACTTTACAAAGAAACAGTGAGGTAATAGAACTCAAGTTAAATTTTATTATGAGCATCTAACACACACATATATATGTTAAAAAGTTATTTCTTCTATTTTTCTATTATAGTTATGTAATTTCCCTTTCCCTTTCTTCCCTCTAAACCATCACATGTACCCCTCTTTTCAAATTCATGAACTGTTTATTAATCAATTTTGTTACATACATAAATGTATATGTATTTACATATATATGTATCTATACAAATACACATAACTACATACTGTTCAGCCTACATAAGTTTTAAAAAGAGATTTGAAATCATGCTTTTCTTTTCCTTAAGTTTCAGCGTTTCACATATTTTTATTTCATCTTGCCAGATAGACCACATGAACATAAGTCAAATAAGACTCAGGTTGACAGAATTTCCAAAGATTACCAGTTTCATTTTTTTATATAAGTCTGATATGCACATTTCTTATAAGAAAAAATCTTGACCTAAGTGTGCTTACACAGATTTTAAATATTTCTAATTAAACACAAAGTAGAACTGTATAGATCTAATAGGGTTCCCAGTTAACAGGTTTATTGAAACTTCCCATTTCAGGAAGTTGTACAATGGTAAAAGTACATTATTTTCACTTCTAAAATATTTTTCACTGTTTGATAATCATCAAGGACAAACTAAATTCCATAAATAAACATTCATCATTATCTTATTTATCATAATTTAGCAATATTAATTTTTTCCAGAAATATTTACCACAATCCATGATAAATTTGTGTCTATTTGTGTGTAGATATTCTTACTATAATTACAAGAATAAAATTGAGAGGAATCACTCCAAAATGCCACCACTGTCTTTTTTCTCCCATTTGTTTTTCCAAAAGTTGAGCTATAGCTGAAAAGCCAACAAAAACAAACAAGTGCATTTTCAAAATGTTAAGATGGAAACTAAGCGCATTGACAAGAAAGAAGGTCTGATATTTCTCAGTATATATGATATGATATTTTGAAACCCAAGCAAAGCCAAAGGGGAATAAATTTGTCATGGTTTGTGGTATTAAGACATTGACGTTCACATATATATTTGGTGGTTTTTAAGTGGCCAAAAGTTTGTTCATTTTCAAAAACATTCTTCAAGGGATGCTTAAATGCCAGCTTAGTCTGTAATTCTGTGAAAATTACAACTCTCCCAGATGGAAAATGTGTTAAAGTATATATTTCCATATCTCTAATTTTTTCTTCAAAAGCCAAATATTTTAAGAATGTTTATAAATCACAAGGATAGAGGGTGACTTAGAAGTGCTAAGGAAAATGCTAATTTATTCCACATAGTCAGAGTCTTCCAACAGATGGAATAATTTCAATAAATAACACCTAAATTATTATGTCTCAGATGATCAACACTTAGAGTAGGTGGTTAGACACATATGTAGTTCAAACATGGCCTGTGAGGATAGAGATACCAATATTTTAAGACTTTCATGATTTTTGTAATTTATTCTTATAATAAATCTATATAAATTATAGGATTTATCTTTTTATTATTATTAAGACATTTTCTATTCATTTTACATACCAACCACAGATTCTCCTCTCCTCCCTCCTCCTGCTCTTCAGCCTTTCCTACTTCCTCCAAAGCAAGGTCTCCCATGGGGAGTCAGCAGAGCCTGGTACACTCAGTTGAGGCAGGTCCAAGCCCCTCTTCCCTGCACTAAGGCTGCACAATTTAGCCCTTTGAGTATGATACACATTTTTGCATATTTATATAATATTTAATGACATAAATATCTATAAAGATTATTTTACATTATTATCTTATTATAAGTAATAACATTCACTTGTACTTAAATAATGAGCATGATACAGGTTGGATTGATTTTACATGTTTAATTTAATTTAGTAAATATTTATATTGTAAATTTTAATTAATGTTCATTGACATTTTTAACCTCAACATTTTTTCTGACATAGTGATCTATATGAGAAATTTTTTGATATAAACAAATATCACAAATAAGAATTTATATCCCAAATGAATGTACATTTTCACCTAAGACTCAAAGTATGTACATCAAACAAAAATTCAATCTCATTTTGAAATTACAAATTTACTTTGCCAATAAAACAGATTACATTCAAAATCAATTAAAGTAGTTAAATTATTTTAATAAATATATTAGTTAGACATGGCAGCAATAAGTGGTAATATTTATTTATTCTTTGAAAATTGAATATATGTATACAATGTATCTTGATTATTCTCCCTCCCTAACTCCTCTTGGAAACACTTTCCAGTATTCTAGAGTCAATATCTCACTCTGAATTTCATGTCTTCTGTTTATTTTAAAGAATGTTCTAAGTTCAATTAGTACTACCCATATGCCCATATGAAGAAGGTAGGGACATATCCAGGGTGTAAGCAATCTACCAATGGACACAGTCCCAAGAGAAAACTGCTCTCCCTTCCCAACATACAATAACTCTGCAGCGAGGGGTGTGGCCTCAGGACCTGACTCCATGCTAGAACTGTTAACTGCATCATCTTATGGAGGTCTCGTGTAAGTTAGGGCAGCTATTGTTTTGGTCTTTTTATTTCTTACCTTATGGATTCTTGTTTGCAATATAACTATTTTACCACAAAATTTATCTTTTAAAAGTATACATTTTTCATTTACTAAAAATAGATTTTATTTCATATAATATATTCGCCTTGTGGTTTCCCCTCTCCCAGTGCCCCTCAGTTCCTTCCCAAATCCCCTCCATCCAGATCCACAACCTTTCTCTCTCTCCTTGAAAACAAACAGGCATCTAAGGAATAATAAAATAAAATAAAAGGAAACAAAAACAAACAAATCAGAATAGAAGAAAACAAGCCAAAAGAAAAAAAATTCACAAGAAACAAATATAGATACAAAGACACACATGTTCACACACACAGGAATATCATAAAAACATAAAACCAGATATCATAATATATACTCAAATGACCTGTGACACTAAAATAGTTTTTTTTTTTTTAAATCTCTGACATGACATTATGAGATGAAGAAATTTCAAAGATGCCTTTGAGTTTGTTTTATGTTGGCCTTCTACTGCTGGGTATAGAGTCTGTTCTTAAGAATGGTTTGTATCCCCAGTGAGACCCCACCTGCAAATGGTTATCATTGGAGCTAGCTCCTGAATCAGGGATGGAAACCTGTGACTACCTTTCCCCTTAGTGCTAGGACATCATATAATACAGCCACAGGCCCTGTGCATGTGGCCGCAGTCTCTGTGAGTTCATTTGAGCACCAGAATAGCTGTGAATGCTTGGTGTCCTCCATCCCCTCTGGCTCTTACACTCTGCCTTCTCTGCAGGGTTCCCTGACCCCTGAGGGGAGGGATTTGATGAAGACAGCCCATTTAGGGCTGAGTGTTTCAAGGTCTCTTCACTCTCTGCATATTGTCTGGCTATGAGTTTCTCTGTGTCTTCTCCCATCTGTTGCAGAAAGAAGGTTCTCTGATGGTGGCTGAGCAAGGCACAGATTTATGATGATAGAAGAATGTCAATAGAAGTCATTTTATTGTTATGGTCCTTTAGCAGAACAGTAGTGTTTGGTTTTCCTCTAGGTCCCTGGACTATCTCATCTCAGGTATGCAGCGACCAAAATAATGTCAGGCATGGTTCAATCTGATGCAGTGTGCCTTAAGTCAAACCAGTATTGGTTAGTTACTTCCACAAGCTCTGTGCCACTGTTGCATCAGCATATCGTGAAGGCAGGACACCAGTGTGGAATGAAGGGTTTGGGCCTGGATTGCTGTCTACCTTTCTCCTTTGGTGGCACATAGAGTACCTTGCAGTTCTATGAACATTAGTCCAAAGGGGTGAAGGCTTTATGTAGGCAATGGCTCAATATCGCTGTGTTCAATGAGTTGTGTAGGTGTCTCAGCAACAGCGCCTTACTGTCGCTTTGTGAGGAGCAACCAACGGTCTAGACAATGCCTGGGTTATGACTCTCATAGCATTTCTTTGGCCAATAAATTGACTACATGTATCCCATTCCTGGTACTGAAAGCTTCATTTTGTTAAGAGAGGTGTCCAGTTGGGGCTCAGTCTCCCCATTATTTGGTGATTTTATTTGGATCACCTTCATATATGTATATATTTTTAAAAGTTTTCACTGTATCAGGTATTCATATTATTCTTCAAATAGCCCTTAGGTTTAGATGTCACTTTCTAAATTCCCTCTTTTGTCTCTCTCTTCCCTCCCTTTCCCCAACTTATCCTCCCATTCCAGCCCCCACCTTTATTCATCCATAAATATTTATTGTAGTTCTCCTTCCTAGGAATATGCATCCTTCTCCCTTAGTGTCTTATTCCATACCTAACCTCTGTAGTTATACAGATTGTAGCTCTCCTATCAATGCCTTAAGAGCTAACATCCATATATAAATGAATAGAAATCACATTTGTCTTTCTGGGTCTGGGATACCTCACTCAGGATCATTTTTTTGTAGTTCCACCCATGTACTTGCAAATTTCATAATTTCCCTTTTTTGACAGATGAGTAATACTCCAGTTGAGTAAAACTCTGTTGTGTAAATGTTCGACATTTTCTTTATTCATTCATCTCTTGAGAGATAGCTAGGTTGTTTTTGGATTCTCACTATTTTTATACCGCAGCAAAGAACATGGTTGAGCCAGTCTCTGTAGTAGGAAGGTGTCCTTTGAGTCCAAGAGTGATGTAGTTGGATCTTCAGGAAGTCCCTGAGGAACTGTCATACCGATTTCCATAGTGGATGTACAACTTTGCACTCCCACCAGCAATGTATGAGCATTGCCTTTTACTCCACATCATAGACAGCATGAACTATCACTTGTTTTTTTTTTTTTTTTTTTTTTTTTTATCTTAGCCATTCTGGCAGATATAACACAAAATCTCAGTATACTTTAGAATTTTTTTTCCTTAATTGCTAAAATTCTGAACATTTAAGTCTTTCCTGTCCATTTGAGTTTCTTTTTTGTGGACTCTGTTTAGATCTGTACCCCATTTTTCATTTGTGTTATTTGTTTTCTGGATGTCCAGATTTTTGAGTTTTTTTATATATTTTGTCAATTCACCCTCTATTTGATGTATAGTTGATAAAGCATTTGCTATTCTGTGGCTTGTTGTTTGTTTGAATGGTGATGTCCTTTGCCTTACAGAAACTTTTCAGGTTCACAAGGTCCGTCTTATTAACTATTTTTCTTGGTGCCTTGCTATCAGTTGTAGCTGGAGAGTTTCTCTCTGGGTCCCGCTGATCCCCCACAGTCCCACAGCCCAGTTATAAAATAATCACTCAGACTCTTATATTACTTATAAGCTGAATGGCTATGGCAGGCTTCTTGCTGTCTGTTCTTATATCTTTTCGCATTTCCATTAATCTATACCTTGCCACATGGCTCGTGGCTTACCGGTGTCTTACATCATGCCTCTCCTCACATTGGCTGGCTTTGTCTGTCTCACTCCACCTTCCTTTTCCCCCAATTCTCCTCTCTGCTAGTCCTGCCTATACTTCATGCCTGGCTACTGGCCAATCAGCATTTTATTTATCAATCAATCATAGCAACATATATTTACAGCATACTGGAAATCCCACAGCCATCAGTGTTTCTTTAAAATTAATTTTTATCTTTGATACTTTTCTAAATTGAAGAGGTGCATTTGTAAGTAAAATATTTTAAATAAGAGATTTTTAAAACACAGAGGATGTTGATAAGCCAGGTAAGAAGAGAAAAGAAAAAGACAATTACTAGTTTAAAATACTTTACATTGGATTGGATTGTTTTATATTGTATACAAATTTGAAACTGATATTGTTAGAAAATGCTATATGTATATTTGTAATTGTATTAATACCATTCATTTAACGATGTAATGCAATTTTCTGATCCTTGAATGTTATTATTACCAACTATTAGGATATAAAGAAATGAAAGTTAGTAGTTAGACATTACAATAGAACTTGTAGTCATATTAGATATGTTTTAAAAATTGAGCAGATATATTTTAGACAGGTCATCTTCAAACCCTTCAGAGATCTACAGAATATGGTATTTAAAATGTTTTAATAACTTAGAAAATTTTTCTTTTTTGAGACATGTTGGCTCCTGGCAGTACCAATCTACTTCAGAGAAAATATGGGCACTGAAGAAACTGCATCTGGAGTCAACTTCCATTGTGGCAAAAGTTAGCCACTGGACAACAAAGTATCCTCGAATCAACAGGACAAAATGGACAGACAGAACACGAAACAAAGGACTACTGATTCTTGCCAAAACAAGTGTGGTTATGGCTTTATCAAAAGGCATCTTCTGAGGCCAGGACAATATGGCACCATCCCTGAAGTGGCTTTTGCAACCCAGAAAAGGTACAGTGCCCTTTTCTTCGAAGGCAGCTGAACAGGCAGTGGGCCGATGGCTTCTGTTGTGCAATGGAACATCAGCTGAAAGCTCACGCCTCTCAATAGTAGACTGGCATTTAATAGAAGGTTGTGGAGAAGAACAGGATGCTGAGATGAAGCCATATATACACAGCCAAGAAGAATGGACAGCTGAATTCAAAAACTGTCAACAATTTCTAGAATTTAAAATTCTGAATCATGACAGGACACTAGTGGAATTCAGATGTTTCTGGTACATGGACTGCTCTCACCCAATGTGAGGTTGAACTGTTGACCTTGTGTACATCCTACTTCACAAATGAGTCTGTCAGATACACTAAGCCTATAGGCTGAAGATGATGCCCCAACACTGCGGAGAAACCTCAGGTGACTGTCCAGGCAGCTGGCTGTTTCTGTCAACTCACAAATTTTTTGGAAGTTGCTTGCATGCACTTCCTGTTTTTATTTTTGTTAGCTAATATTATTTCCTTCTTGGGTCTCTGAGGGAGTTGAAGATTAGTTAGTTATAATTGAAGATTAGTTAGTTATAGTTGAAGATTAATTAGGATAGAAAGTGAATTAGATACATTTTGGACTTACCAAAATAGGATAGATAATGGAATTATTTTCTGTGATTTGTCAAATACAAATGGACTAGACATTGTTTAGGTATTTGTTACTTGTATATATTGTATATAGTTATTGTACTTTTGTATATAGTTTTTCTTTTGTTAGTTATAACCTTTAGATTTTTTTCTTTTTATTAAAATAGAAAAGGGGAAATATGGTGGTATTTTATTTGTACTGAAATGTGATTTTCATTGTATGTTAATAGATAAAGTTGCCTGGGGGTCAGAACTATTAGAGCCATAGAAAGAGCATGGCGGTGGTGGCGCACACCTTTAATCCCATAGATCTCTGTGTGTTCAGGGATACAGCCAGCACTGGAGACATATGCCTTTAAGAACTGGAGGGCGGTACTTACATGCAGTGATGAGGCAGTCATGTGTTTGGGTTTACAACCAATGAGAAGGCAGAACAGAAAGACACAGGAAGTAGCTCTTTTTCGGAGAGGTAGGAGCATTGCAGGAGGTAAGATTTTAGCTCTGAGCTCTGACCTCTTGGCTTTCTCTTTTACATTGGTTCTGTGTTTCTTATTTAATAAGACAGTTGGTTACATCTACATCCTGTTTCCTTATTAGTTGTCTCACTATTCACAATAGTCAAAATAAAAGAAGCAGTCAAGTGTCTATCTGCTAGTGGCTAAAGAAAATGTGACATGTACATACATACAATGACATATCCTTGAGCCACAAAAGAGGGTGACACCATACCATTCAAAAGAACACAGAACTGGAGAGCAACACTCTAGTTGAATTAAACAAGGTATAAAACATTATATGCCATGAAATTTTTAATGTATATCCAATCTTCAAAAGGTGATTTCATAGAAGTGTAGATTAAAAATTTGTTTTCCAGTGTCTAGAGAAAATAAGATGACCAATAAGTAGTAAATTGTATTTAGGAGTAAGAAACGCTTGTGTGCTACTTCATACTGAACCGACTTTAGATAATGATAATATATTATAAACCTGGAACAAAAATATTGAAAGCAAAATATTTTAAAATCTAGGAAAAATAGTTTGGAGTGTTTTACACACACACACACACACACACATCAAGACACAGAGAGAAACACAGAGAAGAGACATACAGATAGAGACTGAGAGACTGAGAATGAGACAGAAAAAGATGAAAGAGAGATAGGTAGATAGATGATAGATAGATAGATAGATATATAGATAGATAGATAGATAGACAGATAGATGATAGATATAGATAGATGAAAGAAAGAGAGAGAGAGGGAGGGAGGGGAGGGAGGAAGGAAAGAAAGAAAGAAGAAAGAAAGAAGGAAGATAGATAGATTTAAGGAGATAGCCATGTTTGCCCTGAATTTCTAATTTAAGCATTGTAAGATGTGTGCATGCATCAAATATTACAAGGTCATCACAACTTCGAACAACATTAGGCTTTTATGCCAATGTTAAATATTAAAGGTCAATATTTGAGTAATTGGGAGTGAAAAGTGGTCTCTGCTTTCTGGCATACATTATTAACTGTTTTAGTTTGCTGGGATAAAACACTGACAAAAAAACAAGTTGAGGAGGAAAAGGATTCATATCATTTTTGCTTTACAGTCTCTTATCTGAAAACCAAGGAAGGAGGTCAAGGCACAAACCTAGAGGCAAGAACTGAGCTAGAAACCATGTTGCTTAGCTCCTTCTCAATGGTCTTTCCCATTCAGCCCAGGCTTACTTACTCAGGCACTGCCCACATTAATCAGCAAACAAGAGAATGTTGGAGCAGGTCCTCAGTTGAGATACTGTCTTCTTCAGTAAGTCTGTGTTTATGTCAATTATAGACAATGTTGTCACTGATCAATCACACATCACAGCTCACTAACTATACATTCATAGCTGTACCAGATCCTGCAATTGCCCTGTCGAGACAGTCAGGTTTCTGGGTTTTTGTATTCTCTTTCTGATATAAACTTTCATAAAACTGTTAGCAGGCAAATAGCATGCAACACCAGAAAATAGCAAAACAAACATTTTTTTTCTAACACTAAAATTGTAGACAATGAAATATAGACCAAGGTGCTGAACATTCTTATTTTCCTTTTGCATTAATAGAGTGCAATATAGGCTAGGTTCAATTACAGACAAGCCCATTATGATCTGACACATAGTTCTCTAAACTATTGTTTAACTGAACTGGTGGTTGTAGATTAAAAACCAAGCATTTTTTTTTAAAGTCACATTTTTTCAACTTAATAGTTTCATTGATTATTAGGGAATTTCACATCAGGCGCTCTGATCACAATCACTTACGAGTCCTCCCAGGTCTGACCCCTGACCCTTGTGACCTCTTCTCCTCAAGGAAGAAGAAGGAGGAGGGGGAGAAGAGGAAGAAGAGGGGGAGGAGGAGGAGAAACAGGAGGAAGAGGGAGGGGAGGAGGAAGAGGAGGAGGAAAAGGAGAAGGAAAAAAACTAACCCAATTTTTGTTGCTCATATACTCACTGAAGCATGGTTAAACTCCCAGTGACAGGCCCTTAAAGAAAAATGAGTCCTTCTCTAACCCAACCACCACCAGAAGACATAAACTATGGAGAGCTACAATTTAGCATCCTTAACACAATTTTTAAGAATTCTCTCCTATGACTTCATCTCTTGTCTGTTTCTTTCTTTTTTGGGGAACAGGGGTTGTCCCATAAGTCTTCCATGTCCCTCTTTCTCAAATGTGTGTCTGTAGTCATTGATATTATTGTGAAAGTAGCTTTCTTGCCCTTTACAATCAACAAGAGTACAGATCATGAACTTCTGGTTTCTGACAACAGCATAGTTGTAAGTTGAATAATCAATGTGATTCTATTGTTTGATTTATTTGAATTCTCATTTTTGCTTTGTTTTCAGAATTGTTTGCTTTTGAAAAACTTTGTTTAGTTTTGAAAAACTAAAAACTGTCTTTACCAAATGGAGAGTTGAAAGATGGACATTTGGCAACTTGCTGATAACCACAAAATGCCTTGTTCTTTTGAAATAGTTTGTGAAGATGAATTTTTTCAATACAAGTTATAAACAACTTTTCTTTAGCATCTGCCCATCTGTAATATGTGGGGTAAAAGAAATTTAGCAATTATTCATCAAGTCTTTGTGGCTATTTAGTATCATCAATGAGTCCACCAGCTAAAAGACAAACATTTCTGGCCACATGCTTTTCGATCATATTTCTTCCCTTTCTAATTAAATACATGTTGTATTTTAGTGTCTTATGTTCCAATTTAATGTCTATTATGTTGTATTTGAAGATGATGAATTGTTTCAGGATATTGGATTATAAATTATGAGTAATGGGGAAAGGATAGAAGATTGCAGAGACAGGGACCCTCCACAGCACGAGGCTTCTGTCACGTGTAGAAAAGTTCTTTTTGCTTCCTATGGCCATTTTCGGACAGGGAGCTATTTTAAGTTTATATATGTGTGATAATACAATTTTAAATAAAAATTGAAGTTAATCTATATGGTTTTAATCAATTTACTCCAGATGTATTCAAATATCTTAGGTCTTAGAGAAATAGTATGAAAGCCACCTCTTTGAAGTGGGAAATTCTGCTTTGACAATTGTAACACAAACACAAATTTAAAATTCTAAGTTAATTGCGATAAAGTGAACTAAACACTGCTTCCTTATCTTAGCCAAAATTTATATCTCAATTGAACAGTGATAAGTAGGATTAGATGAATTTCCCAATAATATTCTCATGAATATGTATATGAATATGATATATATATATTAGTTAATACAAAGCCCATGTGTCATTTAATTTTCTCTTACACAGTAATAAAATATCAATAGGTTGTGTTACATAGATAGGTAAAAATAAATAAAGCAAAATAGCCCTTAAAACAAACAAAAACAAGCAAAGTGGAACATTTCTTGCATTATGCATGTTGACCTCATATTTAATATGTACCTGATACAAACATGACAGTTGATGAGATCTGAATAGCATATAAGAGGAAAATATAATTGAACAGTAAGCATCATTTCATTCAAATATTACTTATTCTCATTCTTCACTTTCATGTATCAACTGTCCTTTACCTCTGTGACAATCTGATTGTTTTAATTTCATAATCTGTGCAGAATTTCTAGTAGTTCCTTCTCAATACAATTCAACCCATTTTCATTGATCATGCTCTGGGTTGTGTACTTCACTAGGATTTGAGTGCATAAGAACATCACCCCCCCCCCCTTTCCTAACACAACTGTAACATAACCCTGGGAAATGATGCCCATAGAATCTCAGGGCTGTGAGTTTTTTCTATGGCCAAGATGTGCAGATAATGATGATAGTATCATCGTCCTTACGAAATTTATGAAGTGGATGTTGGAACATCTTAAAGCCAATAGGGCAAAAAGAACTGGTCCATGAGTGTGTCTATGAAGGAAGTATTTAGTGAAGGCACAGACCTGTAGTAAAGACATCTGAAGAGACAAAGTTACCCTATATACGACAGCAGTTCACAGAAGTTTAGCTCAGTGAGATGTGTGCCAAATCCTAGACCTTTCTTTTAAAACTCCGGGGATTCATTATACAGAGGACTTTAGAATACTTACAAAGTGATTCAAATATCCCACTTTACTGAAGTTTTTTTCCTCCACTTTCCATGTTACAGTTAGAGATAAAGGGTGCTATGTTATCTTAGCAATAAATAAATAAATAAATAAATAAATAAATAAATAAATAAATGACAGAGGATACTTGAATGAAAAAGTAACGTAAGATCGCATGCAAATGGCAGTAGAATATTGAACAAGGGCTCACACCTTGTTAATGCACTCAAGAAAGTGGCATCTTGAATTCTTTGAGCATTTAAGAAAAAGTGGTATACCAAGTTAGCCAGTTACAATGTCCCCCATATTTGCTCTCCACACATGTATGTATAGAATTTCAAAGATTGGCAATTTAACATGCCAATCATCCTTTAACTGGCAATTGGTATTCATTGTGGCTTCAGGTAGGAGGTATCCTAATTCCACAAGAAAAGAATCACATGAAGATACAAAGTAAATATCCTATGGAGGCCCAAGACTAAATTAAAAATCAAATTATACTTCTGTGAAATTAGAAATCTAAAAGAAATAGATAAATATCTATATTCATCTACACCACCAAAGTTAACCAAGAAAAGATCAACAACCTAAACATGGGCACATAATAAATAAAGAGATAAAAACATTAATAAAGAACCTTCCAACAACAACAAAGCCCAGGCCCAGATGGATTCACAGAAGAATTCTGTGAGACTTTAAAATATCATCTAGAATTAATGATGCTAAAGTTATTCTGAAAAATAGAAAGAGTGAGCACTTCTAAACATCTTTTATGAAGCTAGTGTTGTCCTATACCAAAATCAGTTAAAGACATAACAGATAAAGTAAAACTCCATGTCAATATCCCTAATAAACCAGATCCAGAATTTGTTAATAAAATACTATATCATTGTGACCTCATGGGCCTTCTTCTGCCCATTTTAGTACGTCTACTATTGTTTTTGTTCAGCTCAGCGGTATATCAGTGGGTCTGAAGGGCAGAAGGGGAAGTGGGAGATGATGTAATCATAATCTCAAAAAGTAGAAAAGCAACAACAGAAGCAACCCTTGGAAACGGAATTCAGAAATGCTTAGAAAAGATCAACCACCATGATAAAGATGCAGAGACATTTCAACGTGTGTAAGTCACTAAATGTAAAAAATTATAAAAATAAAACTTAAAGAAAAAGAAAAATGTGGTTTTCTCAAAAGATTCAGGAAAGACTGAGTCAATGATCTTTCTCACATGAAACACTCCTCAACTTTGGAGTATAATTTTGAGTTCCTTCCTCAAACCACCAAGGAAGGAGTGGCTTATGTGATTACACCTATGGAGGTATAACTAGGTTCAAGATATGCAAATAAGCTCAGCCCTTTACGATCAACTGCATCATAATAACTATTCATAGTTTTGCAATTCATATGGATTTTGTCCAGGAGGATATCGGGGTGGACAATCTTGGGGACATTTTTGAATCTTTAAAGGCTTTAAAGGCCATTTCACTAACACTAGCAAGAACCCTGTAAATAAATTTCTGCTTTCAATTTGTGGCAATAAATATATTAGATGAATCTCTCATATCTTCCTATATCAAGATATCAGAGCTACTGAATTATATTTGTCTTACATTCAGAAACCAATTTTTAAAAGCACTTACCAGTCAAAGACGAGATGTGCATTTGGACATATTTGCCTATGTTTCAAGTTTTTAGTGGGGTCAATTGCATACATTCCATGTGGCTGAGCTGTAGGCTTGCCCCTCCAGGAGATGTGGGTTAATGTGTTCACTGTCAAGTTCCACCACACACTGGTATGTTTTCAAGACCCCATCATCAATCACACTGCTAGATGACTTGGTGGCTGAAGCGCTATGCAAACAAACACTCTTCTCAGGCAGGACACCTAGGGCCTAAGAGATCAACTCAGTAGCTGAGGGCAAAGGCCAGACTTCTCTTTTGTTAAACTAAACTTTCCACCACACAGAATGGAAATCCATTAGTTCACAGCAATCCTTAAAACAATGACATATAGTACTGATTAAAAATAAATACACGATGGAGTCAACTTATTATATTTTAAGATGATAATGGAACAGAAGTAAGTAAGCTATTTTTTACTATATAATTTATAATTTTCATGATAAATTGGTCTGTTACATATTAGTAATTAATAATAATTACATACTACTACCTTTTTTGAGTGAATGAATGAATGGATACATTGGGACCATGAATATTACTGGTTGTTTCCGAAGAAAACAAGTTGATTGTCATTGACAGAAACACACAAAAAGTGTGTGTGAAAAGTGCCTTTCAATAAAATCCAAACATTCATTTAAAGGGGACTGAGAGAAACACATAAGAATGTAACATATCTAACATGTTGAGTCAAGACTGAAATTGCAGCAGTAAAATAACCTGGGTTTCATCACAAAATGGTTTTGAAGTATCAAACAAATGGGAAGCACCACATGTAGACTTGAAAAGAACTGAATCCTAGTAACTGGTCTATGTGATTCCCTTTGGGTAAAGTAGTCCTATTGCATTTCTATTCGGGTAAAAATGCAGGGTTTTTTTCTTACTAAATGTTTATAGAAATACAAGGGAAATTATATACTTTCTGGAATTTGTGTTTCAAAAATTGACAGGGGAGGATAGAGATACATATTAAATGGCATTGACCACTTGGAGTGATGTTTTTATTTCTTTTATTTTTGAGATTACAATGTAGTTACATAATTTTCACCTTCCATTTCTTCCCTTCAAACCTTATAATTTACTACTTCCTGTACTTTTTCAAATTCATGGCCTCTTTTTTAAAATTAATTGTTATACTATGCATAAGTGTATATTTATGTCTCTGTATATAACTTAAAATATTACCTTCTCGTTCTGTATATGTTACATGTATATGTGTTTTCATGAATGACCATTTGGTATTGTATCCTTTCCTGGGGAAGACTATTGTTCCCAGTCCCAGCATTTTTTGTTTGTTTGTTTGGTTTGGCTTTTTGAGACAGGGTTTCTCTGTGTAGCTTTGGTGCCTTTCCTGGAACTCACTCTGTAGCCCAGGCTGGCCTCGAGCTCACAAAGATCCGCCTGCCTCTGCCTCCCGTGTGCTGGGATTAAGGGCGTGCACCACCACCGCCCGGCACCACCCAGCATTCTTAAGTTGCCTGTGGTTCTTTCTGTAGGGTTGAGGTCCTGTGGGCTTCCCCCATCCATTTGGCATGTCTATTGACATTGTGTTGTTCAGCTCATGCTTAGGCAGGCATGTCGGTGCGGCTTTATGAGCATAGCTGTTCACATTCCAAGGGAACACACTCTCACGGCATACTCTCTGCTGTTCTGGCTTTTACTATCTTCCCACCCCTCTTCTGCAATGTTCCCGAATCCCAGATGCAGTGGTTTTGTAGATGCTAGGATGTACAATTCACTCTGCATTTTAATTGCTTATGCTTTTCTGTAATGTTCGGTCTGTTGCAAAGAGTTTTCTTGATGATTGGTGAGGACTTCACTTACCTGTGTGAATAAAGACAAACATTTAGAATGGAGTTAGGGATTATTTTGGTTTAATAAAGTGGTGGTTGTGGGTTCTCCTCCAAAATCCATGGGTTAGGATTGGGATTAGGTGCCTTCTGGTGTCTTCACCTCAGAAACTTACCTTCTTCCTCTGGGGCCTACCAAGGGCAATAACAATAGTCTATAATGTTTCAGGACTCTCTTGGACCTCTCTGGGCAACAACTCAAAAGAGAGATTTTCATGACTGTTGCTGGGGTTTCTATGTTAGACGTACTTTGGCTCTAGAGGGAGCATTCTCAGCACAAATTAGAAGATTTCATTGAAACTATATATGTACGTTTATACACAGAGTTACATGTGTTATAGGGAGTTTTAAGGTGGATAGTGAACAGTATGATTCCTTGTGACTCTTCAGCCATCCTTATTGTTATTTTACTTTCCTTCTTCCCATCCCTAGTTAGACATCCCACTCACTTTTCCCTTTTCTCTGGGAATTCTTTACTATTCTCCCCTCTGTTGTTTTCACAACCCCCTGCTCTGGCAATGGTCCTTTTGTACTTTCCTGGTTTCTCTTGTTACTCTAGGTTATATACTCATATGTGAAGATTGCAGTAGAAGCTTCAGATGAGAAAGAAAATGCAACATTTGTCTTTATGAGTCTCAGATCTTTCATTCAGTATTATCTTTTCAAGTTCCATTCATTTACTTGCAAACTTCATGATTTCATTTTGCTTTGCAGTTGAAAGGTATATACCACATTTTTACTACCCATTCCTCTGCAAAAGAATAATTAGGTTCTTTCTCCTGCATAGCTATTGTGATTAGAGCATCAGTTAACATGTCTGAGCAAGCATATATGGAGTATAATGTCAAGTCCTGTAAGCATGTGCCTAGGAGTGGTGTAGCTGGTCACATGGTAGATTTGTATTTTGTGTTTTGAGAATTATCCATAGTAACTTACATACTGACTGTACCAGTTTTCAGTCCCACCAATAATGAATGAGGATGCCCTGTTCCCTTTACCTCCACCAGCAATTGTTCTAGGCAGTTTTGTAATGCTTATCTTTCTGACTGGGATAAGATGAAATCTCTAAGATGTTGTGTTTTGCATTCTTCTAATTGCTGGGATTATGAACATTTTCTGAGATATTTCTTAGCCACTTTTCTTCTTTTGAGAACTCTTTAGATTTCCAGCTCATTTTTGGAATCAGTTGATTTTTTATGACTTTTTGTTTTTTGAGTTCTTTATGTATTCTGCATATTAATCCTCTGTCAGATGTACAGCTGGCACAAATTCTCTCCCATTCTATGGGCTCCTTCTTCAACTGGCTGAAGTTTTACAGATGATTTTTAGTTTCATGAAGTCCCTTTTGTCAACTATTGGCCTTAATTCTCTGGGAAATGAAGTCCTATTCAGAAAGTCCTTTCTTTCACCTATTTTATGTAAGGTACTGCCTATGTTTTCTGGTGGTGATATTGTGTCCCCCAATATATTGTGCACCCTAATAAACTTATCTGGGGTCAGAGAACAGAACAGCCACTGAACAGACATAGAGGACAGAAAATGGTGGCACACACCTTTAATCCTATCACTTGGGAGGCAGAGATCCATCCGCATCTTTGTGAGTTCAAGGCCACACTGGAAACTGCCAGGCATGGTGACACACACCTTTAATCTCAGGAAGTGATGGCAGGAAGCAGAAAAATATATAAGGAGTGAGGACCAGGAATTAAGTTTGTTTTAGCAGCAGTTCAGCTGAGACCCATTCAGATGAGGACACAGAGGCTTCCAGTTTGAGGAAACAAGATCAGCTGAGGAATTTGCGAGGTGAGGTTAGCTGTGGCCTGTTCTGTTTCTCTGACCTTTCAGCATTCACCCCAACACCTGGCTCAGCGTTTTTTTTTTTTGTTTGTTTGTTTTTTATTATTTTTATTTATTTTTTTAAATTAATAAGACCTCTTAAGATTCATGCTACATTTTCTTTCAGAAGTTTCAGTAGTTCAGGTTTCATATTTAGGTCTTTGATGCATTTGGAGTTAGTTTTTGTGCAAGGTAATAGATATGGGTCTAATTTCATTCTTCAGCATGTTGAATTCCAGTATTCTCTGCACAATTTGTTGATGATGCTTTTTTTCCTTCAGCTTATGCTTTTTGGAATTTTTGTCAAGTACTAAATGGCTAAAATTCTGTGTGTTCACTTTTGGGCCTTTGATTTTGTTCCAATGTTTTATGTGCTTGTTTTTGTGCAAGCACCATATTGTTTTTCTTCCTGTGGGTCTGTAATTTATCTTAAGGTCTGGAGTAGTAAGCTTCCCAGAATTGACCCTTCTGCTCAGCATTGTTCAGGCTATCTGGATTTTTTTTCCTTGTGTGTGTGTGTGTGTGTGTGTGTGTGTGTGTGTGTGTGTGTGTGTGTGTTTCCATATGAATTTCAGGATAGGCTTTTCTTTGTGATGGTTAAGATGGAGATTTTGATTGGAATTGTATTGAACGAATAAACAACTTTTGGTAAAAAGAACATTTTCACAATATTACTTTTACCAATCCATAAGCATGAGATGGCTTTCAATTTTTACTGTCTTTTTATCTCTTATTCTTCATAGGCTTAAACCTTTCATAGTAGTATTTCTTCACTTACTTACCAAGAGTAATTCCTAGTACATTTTCCATACGGCTAGTGTGGATCAGAAGAGTGTGTCCATGATCTCCTTCTCTGTATGTTATTGGTGGTGTGTGGAAACCTAGTGATCTGTGCACTTTGATGCTGCATCCAACCACCTTGATGATTTTTTCTCATTTCTAGAATTTTGCTGATAGAACGTTTTGGATCTCTAATATATAGTGTCATGTTTTCTGCAAATTTGAATAAATTGACCTCTTCTTTCTCTGTATGTATTCCTTAAGTTTCCTTCTCTTGTTTTATTGTTCTAGGTAGTATTTTGAGTAGAATATTGAAACAGAATGTGGATAGTGGATATCTCTGTCTCATTTCTGACTTCAGTGAAATTGCTTCAGTTTTTCTCCATTTAAAATGATGTTGGCCTCAGATTTCTTGTACATAGCTTTTACTATCTTAAAAAATGTTCTTACTAGCCTTAAATCATCGAATAATTTTATTAATAAGCTTCATTGGATTTTGTCAAGGGCTTTTTCTATGTCTGTTGAGATGATCATGTGCTTTTCATCTTTTAGTCCATTTTTGTGGTTTATTTCATTAATGTACTTGTGCATATTGACCAATACCTTATAAGGGATAAGTCCAACTTGGTCATGATGGATAATCTTTTTGATATATATTTGTACTTTGTTTCTAATTATGACATTGAACATTGTTGAGTTTATGTTCATCAGGGATATTGGCTTATATTTTTCTTCTTTCTCCTCTTTTTCTTCTTTTTTTCTTCTTCTTCCCTTTCTCCCCATCCTCCTCCTTGATATGGCTGTACTTGATTTTGATATTAGAGTTAAACTGATTTTGTAGAGAAGTTTGGGAATGCTTCTTCTGTTTATTTACTTCTTATAATTTTAAAAGGATTGGCTTCAGGAGTTCTTTTAAACTCTCCTAGAGTTCTCCTGTGAACCCATCTGGTCCTAAACTTTCAGCTAGAATGCTTTTTATTACTATTTCAACCTCCTATTTGTTATGAATGTTTTTTGGTTATTGATTTCATCTTCATTTCATTTTGGTGGCTTGGGTGAATCCAGAAATTCTTTCAACCATTTATGTTTTCCAGTTTAGTGGAGTACACAGTTTTTTTTTTTTATTCCCTTATTATAATATTCTAAATTTTCTTAGTGTCTGTTGAGATGCTTCCCTGTTCATGATTGCACTGTTAATTTGGGTTCTATTTTTATTTCTTTTTGTTAGTTGGGCCAAGGGTCTGTAAATCCTGTTTGTCTTCTCAAAGAATCTGCTCTTAGATTGGTTGAAAATTTATATTTGTTTTTGTTGTTTCTATTTCATTGATTTCTGCTTTGATCTTTGTTATTATTATTATTATTTTTTACCATTACCTGGGTTTGGAATTGGTTTGTTCTTATTATTCAAATCTTGGATTTTGTTTGTTTTGTTTTGAATCAGGGTTACTCTGGGTAGCACTGGTGTCCCAGAACTGACTAGGCAGACCAGGCTGCCTCAAGCTGAGATCTGCTTGCTCCTGCTTCTGGAATGCTGGAATTAAAGACAAATGCCACCACATTCAGTTCCATTTTTCTAATTTTTGAGTTGCATAATTTAATCACTTATCCTTTAATTATTCTCTTTCTGACTTTTTTCTGAATTATTTTTATTATGTAGGCACTTAGAGCTAAAAATCTGCCTTGAAAGATAGCTTTCAATATGTCTGAGAGATTAAATTTTAATTTTCATTTACTTTCAGAAAATTTTTTCAGTCTTGATTTTGTTGGCCCACTCATCATTCAGTAACATGTTCAATCTTCATGAGTTTGCACACTTACTAGACTTCTATAAGTTAATTTTTAAATTATTTTTCTTTTTGCTTCTGCTTGTTAGTTAAATCAGCTACAATTTTTATTGTATTGTGGTCAGAAGGATACAAGAAGTGATTTCAGTATTTCTGAATTTGTAAAGTCTTGTTTTGTGTCCCAGTATATGATCTATTTTCAAAAAGGTTTTGTTTTGGTATTTGGGTAGATATTTCTATATCTATCTGTTAAGCCCATTTGATATATGATGTAAGTAATTCTGATGTTTATGATTAATTTTTGTTCACATGACCTGTCTATTGGAGGAAGTGGGGTGCTTAAATTACCTACTATTAATGGATTGAAATTAATCTGTCCAGTAGTAGAATATATATGGTGTACCAAAGATGTGAATGAAGTATTCCTCTTTATTTTAGTCTGAAGTCTATTTTGTCAGACATTCAGATAGAGACTCATGCTTGTTTCCTTGTCCCAATAGATTAGAGTATGCCTGTCCATCTTTTTACTCTATGGCTAAGATCTTTAAAGCTGAGATAAATACAACAGACAAATGGACTCCGTTGCTTTATCCATTCAGTCAATCTACATCTTTTGGTTGTATAATTGAGGTAAGTGATATTTAAAGTTATTATTGAAATATGTGTGTTTTCTTGGGCATCACTCAGGTGTTTATTTTTCCTAGTTTTTTCTCCTTGTTTTCTTGAGATGTTTCTTTGTATCTTTGTTAAGTTCCTTGAATTCTTTAATGAAGTTTATGATTGTCATTTTAAATTCTGGATGCTGGAGCTAATCTTGATAATACTCATTGGCAAATATTTCTACAGGACTGTTAGATTTTGGAGAGAAGATAGTAGCTTGATCTTTCATATTGTTTGTATATTTGTGATGAGATCTGGGTATGAGCAGTGTTTTTCTTATTGTGAATCTGAGAGGGCCACAAAGGTTGGGGCAGAGAAGAGACTATGTAAATAGATTGGGCCTATAGGTTCCAAGTAGTTTGAGTGGATGAAATCATCTGGACAGATGCGACTGGGCTGGTATACAAGATGTGTCTCCTGGTCCATGCCTGGATTATGGCAGGAGATTTGGCTTGGTAGAAAGATTTGATGTGGCATAGGAGGGGCCTGTCTGTGGGGGGTTCACAGGGTGCATCCTGATAGAAGTCCAGTGACTGGTTTTGATCCAAACAATGGTGGCAAGAATATGCAGGCACAGTGGATATGGGAACCCTGCCAAGATCTTCAGGGTTGGGGAAAGTGTGGGGGTTAGGATTCAGGCAAAGTCTCCTGATCCAGGAAACAATGTGGGAGATCTGGCTGGGTGGATAGTTGGATTGGACACTGGAGCAGCCTGTGGTTTGTGGCAGGTAGAAAAGATCCGAACAGAATCCTAGAAGTAGGTTGCCCCTGGCAGGTATGACCAAACTATGCTAGGTCACGAGATGTGGAACCTGGACTAGACCTTGTGGATTGGGGTGGGGGGTACATGGATGGGGAAGGTGCACAAATTGGGGGTAGAGGTCAGAGAGACTTAGCAGGCTAGACCCCAGAGAAGGTGATGCATTATTTTAAGTATAAATGGGAGGGTTTTTTTTTAATGTTTTGTCTTACTTTTGAAATTTTCCATGAAAATATTTCAACATTTAGATTTAAAGCATATATGATAAAGGAAAGGGACTTTCACTAATTATGGTGAATCAATGCATAAGAAACACTGAAGAGATGAATTAGTAAAAGCAGCTAACTGAGTAAGAGACAACTAAGAGGAGACAGATTTCCTTTCCTATTTAGTTGCAACTAATTTATTTCTGAATTTTCTTTGTTCTCAAACTTCATTTAACCAAAGAAAATATTACTAGCTGCATTTTTCTAAACTTTAAATTAAAAAAAAGGAAACCTATGTAGCTATTCCATTAGTTTCAATAAGAACCTTGGTTTTTTCACAAGGTAAAATATATTTTCTTCTTTGAATTGACCAAGATCTGTTATAATTTTCATTGTAAAGTTATTTTCAGAATCAGTTCAAACTATTTTAAAACACATGAATATAAACTATAAAAGTGTTACTACATATTTATAAAAGTGATCAGTTTTGTCTGTTCAAAAGCTGATTTTAGGTTTTGAATATATTTTGTCCTTTTGAGTATTATAACTTGGTTATAAATGATTTGTATATTTTGGAAGCTTTATGTATCAGTCTCCAGATTGGTAAAAATATCAGTCTTTGCCAAAAATAATAGCAGTAATTAAAAACATATTTAGATGTCCTAGCAAGTGAATTTTCAAGATGATTTTTATATAAGGCAGATGTTCTTTCAGGCTAACATGAAAGAATAATGTCATGATTGTAAACAATGTTCTGTGTACGTTTCTGTCCTCAGCTAAACACAAGTTTTTGTTTTAATTATTTTTTAATGTTACTTCCCTGGCTTATAAAATAAAAGATAGGCCCATTCACTGCTTTCAATTAGTATGTATAAATCTGGTAGAATAAGCATCAATGATATTTGTATTTCTGCAAAATGAATATCATTCTTGATCTGAAATTAAGCTAAAAATACCTTAAGGAAATCCACAGTAGATGTCTTCTAAAAAAATAACCACCATACTCAGAGAAAATACATTATTCAATCCCCTAATTTCAAAGAAGGGCATTCAGTAATGTCTCTTGGACAGTGAGCTAAATCCAAAATATTGTTTTTAAAAACTATCGGAGGGCCTGGAAAGATCTGGCTCACAGGTTAAGAGCACTGACTGCTCTTGCAGTGGACCCAGCCTCACAGAACCCACATGGTGGCCCACATCTGTAGCTAAGTCTAGAAGATCCAATATCTCTATGAAGACACAGACCTACATGTATTAAAACTACCCATATGCATAATATAGCACTTAACATTTCTATAAATAAAAATTGTAGGAAGCATTTATGTACAGAAACAAAAAAGTAAGCAAAATTTACTATTGCTTTGAACAAATACATTCTTGCAAACATCTGTGTCTTATTAAGATGGCTCAATATACATTTACAGTTTGCACATAGTCAGTTTATATCATCCTCCAACTTTTGGCAGACATTCTTATCATTTGGCATGATTTTTTAAGACTGTCTTTTTTTTTTCTTTTGGTTTTTTGAGACAGGGTTTCTCTGTGTGTAGCCCTGGTTGTCTTGGAACTTTCTCTGTAGACCAGGCTAGCCTGAAACTCACAGAGATACAGCTGCCTCTGCCTTCAGGGTACTGGTATTAAAAGTGTCCCCACCACTTGGCAAGACTATCTTTGTTTGTCTTCCTAGGTAGCTGACCTCAAACTGGACATGCTTGCATCAAGTTCATGATCCTCCTTCCTCAGCTTCTCTAGTGCAAGGAATACAGGCATGCATAGCACGAAGTCTAGTTGGTCTTAATAAAAACCCAGAGGCAGATATAGCTGTAAATACTGAAACATCAGAGAGACAAAGCAACAAGCCACAGCCATCTCTCACTCACCAACTCTTTAGCTGAAGGGGGGGTGGTGGTGGGGGGCTCCTGTCTCCTCCAACCTTATATTCCTCTTCTCAGCCCAGTCATATCACTTCCTGTCTCAACCTCCAGAGTGCTGGTATGAAAGACGTGTGTGCCTCCCAAGTACTGGAAGCAAAGGCATGTGCCACCACTGTCTAGCCACTATGGTTAACTAGTGGCTGGCTTTGGCCTCTGATCTTCAGGCAAGCTTCATTTGTTAGAGCACACAAAATATCCCCACAGGCATATTCACCATGTCTGACTACTTTGTCTTAATTAGGAAGCAATAAGATGAGCCCTGCATTCCTGAAGTACATCTCCCAAGCCCAACAATTTGTAAATAAAGAATTTTCACACAAAAAAACTAACTTCCAAAGATGGTTACTATTTTGAATATTTATACATTAAGATTAAATTTATGCCTAATATCTGAATAATAGTTTTAAGAGGGGCTCAGAGCTTAGTAGAGTAAAAGCATGGAGTCATATGGACACTTGCTACAAATACAGTGACTAAACAATATCACAGGCCTCCTGAAGAACAGACTCACACCTAAAACTGACAAGCTGAAGAACAAAAAGGTTCATCACAGAACTATAATATTTCTTTGTAGGAGTGATTTCAGTTTTACTGAGCCTAAGCTTATACATATTTTTTTTAAAAAAAAATAGGAATTCAAATCTAACAATAAAACACAAATCAAATTAAGAGTAGGAAATTAGGTTTCAGGATTATGGAAAGGTCTTTTGCAAATGGCAGGCCCTAAGGCAACAGTTAATATGTCTTTGTTTCCTAGATGTATAAAAACTAGTTACACCTTAAATCACAGTATAGCAAAACCATAAATAACTTCAGTGCTATCCCAGACACTAAGAAAAATATTTGGCGATTCATTTGCTGGTATCAGAAGATTAAATTTTTACTTACCATTTATTACTTAAATTGCTGTCATATTTTGCTTACACTGTTATGGATATTAAACACTCCTCTAAGCATAACACCTATCCCTTATTGGCATTTATCCATCTGTATATAAACTATTAAAAATGACAGCTATGCCTTTTTCCCTTTGAGCTGTCATTTCAAAATTAAAAGCATTAGAGTGCACGTATAAGGAAAAGTATTCAATTAGCAAGGCTTTATTGGCCATCTGTTATGTCCCAGGCATTTGTGGTCATGTTATAAAAAAGTAACAATGGAAAGTCTCAAAGAGCATGTTCACAGAGAAGCAAGTAAAAGCCAACTAAGGCTGTCATTACAATAGATTAAAGTCAATGATGCAAAATTAAGAGTCAAAGAAAGTGATGGGATGAAAAGAAGGCAGGGCTTTCTAGAAAAAAAAAATGTGTGAGCACTAGCTTGAGATTGGAACAATCAGTAGTAACTACTCTGTTAAATCTGCATACTGATAGGAAGACTGGAGAATATGTATGTGGTTTAATAAGGTTAAGAAGACGGTATGAAAGGGAAAGAAAATATGGGGAGATAAATTCTGAACTAAGGAAAACATAAATGATTCCTGAAGTTGACGTTCTGGAGAGAAAGCCTAGCACACTTCTACTGCATTCAGGAAGGCCACTTTCTAGCCAAACCTTGAGTTAGACTGTCTACATCTCCTGAACATGGCCCTGGATTCCACCTCCAGTGCTAACCAACATGTTAATGTCATTTATAATAAATAAATAATCAAATTGTTTTTAAGTAAAGAATTGATGTGATTAAGTCTGCATTATTCCTTAAGAACAAATCTATCTCTTCTTGGTTTTGTGCTGTTTGTAAGGCGACACTATGATTATAAGCAAATATTGGCAGGATGCAGACAAACTCTAGATATGCCTATGAGGCATCATCTACACTAGGTTAATGGAGATGCTGATACCCATCTCAACTGGTGATGCCACCATCCTGTGTACTGGAGGTATGAACTAAAAAAAAAGAGAGAGAGAGAGACAGTTGAAACAGGAGTGTGGGGCCCTCTGGTCATCCTGACTGCAGATGCAATGTGACCAAGAGCTTCTAACGTTTGCCGCCAGGCATTCCCCACAACCTTGGACTTAACTTTGAATTACTGGCCACCATAAACCTTTCCTATCTTCAGTTAATTTTGCCAGACTTTCTATCACAGAAACAAATATGGTAATTCACAAAATGGGCTACATACAACACTGCATATAGCACCACGTCTAGTACTACATATGAGCACCTAGTGGTACCCAGAGTTACACACAGCACTGTGGAGTGCCCAGTGGTACCCAGAGCTACACACAGCACTGTGGAGTGCCCAGTGCTACTCAGGACTGCACACAGCACTGTGGAGTGTTTTGTGGTACCCAGGGCTACACACAGCACAGTGGAGTGCCCAGTGCTACTCAGGACTACACACAGCACTGTGGAGTGTTTTGTGGTACCCAGGGCTGCACACAGCACTGTGGAGTGCTCAGTGGTACCCAGGGCTGCACACAGCACTGTGGAGTGCTCTGTGGTACCCAGGGATACACACAGCACTGTGAAGTGCCCACTAGTACTCAGTGCTATATGCGTTTGCTTTCAAATCTTTGAGATTTTTAACATCTTACTTCTCCACATTATACACTAGCACATAAAAATCTCAGGCAGCAATTATTTTCACATGTAGAGAATTGTGTGAACATGATACATAGGAAGAGAATACAATTTAAAAATGTTTAACACACTGACTGTTAATATGAGCATTTTAAAATATGATTTTCCCTTATATTTGAAGTATATGAAAATTATAGTTTCTGTTATTCCTTCACAAATCTATAGTCACTCTACCTAATTCAATATCTTCTCAATATCAATGCAACCTCTTCACTAAAGGCTTTTGCTCCTGTGCCATCTCATTGACAAATGTTTCCTTTGTGACATGAATAACAAAATTCATATGTGTGGACATACACACGCAGGCAAATACACGTACACAGAAATATAAATAAATTAAATCTTACTATCTCCATGTCTTACACTCTTAAATCTTTCACTCCCATTATTCATTCATTAGAAGACAAGAGGACAAAAGACTATCCTCTAGGCATAACCATATACTCCCTTTGTATTCCTGTCACATGCGCTGTTAATATTTAGACACTAGAAAATACCTGTTTTTCATCTGACTTCTTCTAATACATTACACATGGATTTTTCTCCAGAACTAATTTACAATAAAACCCCATCAGTGCTGTACATTACTATTCCAGGTTAGCCCCGGGACTTGCTAGGATGCCATACAAGTATCCTTGTAAAAAAACTGTTCATTCCAGAAGGAAGGTTTTGCCTAAATTATTATTTTATGAAGAAGGTAGTGAGAAAATCTTTTACGGGGCATTGTGGCCAGTGAAGTGGAATGGGAAAACAATTTAGGAATAAAATTCCTTGCTGGACACATGCCTATTGAAATCATTTTGATGAGAAGTAATTGGCTGTGAATATGTGCCAGATCTCTCAGGAGTATAGAAAGTGTGTGCATATGCAATCTTTGCTTATCCCAAGTGACCATATTCTCCATGCTCCATCTTCTCTATTCTCCATGCTCTATCTTCTCTTTTTTCTTCTGTTTTTCAGTTACTTCAAATTTTAGTTTTTGAAATCTTCAGAGACTCTGTGTCTTTGTGATTTATTAGTATCCTTGTTCCATTAATGTTTCCTTACTGGAAAATAAGAATTTCTTAAGCATTATGGGGAAGATTTTTCAGCATGATGATAAGGTTTTATATAGCTTCCTACACTATCTGAACTTTGCCCTATAAATAAATCGTATGAATTCCCTGGAGAAACTGAGGGATAGGGAGGCTGGGAATTTTTGGTATCAAGGTGCTTAAAAACTGATTCCAGAGGCAGTCCAATAATCTGCAGCACACAGATTTCTGGAGCATTTGGTTTGGTTTAAGGCTGAAGATTTCTTTTTTTTTTTTTTTTTAAATTGTTATCTTGAATATAAGGTATTCTTTTTTTTTTAAGTAAATTTATTTTACAACATCATTTAGTTCAACATAATAGCCACAGATTCCCCTGTTCTCCCACTCTCGCCCCCCTCCCCCTCCCCCATCCCACCCCCATTCCCACCTCCTCCAGATCAAGGTCTCCCCCGAGGACCGGGATCGACCTGGTAGACTCAGTCCAGCCAGGACCAGTCCCCCCCTCCCAGACCGAGCCAAGTGTCCCTGCATGTGAGAAGGCTGAAGATTTCTACACCATCCTCCACACCTCCTATTTCTAAGCATCTCCAGCTACAATTGACTATCAGGAGAATAAATATGTGTTAGTTGAACTCCTTAAATGTCAAAACGTCCCTCTTTATAAAATGTAGCTTGAGATTGTCCTGAGCCTTTATCTTCAGAGACTCAATGAAAAAACACAACAACTTTCATATGACTTTTTCCTTATATTTTGCTTGGTTTTTGGTTAACTTTTTGCTTAGCCTTGATTAACCCCTACTGTGGTTGTTTGGGCAGGAATCAAAACCAAGAGTAGAGCTGTGAAATGGGCTCAGTGTGAATTATGGCTTTTCTTTTTAGGACAAGAATGTATGAGTGTATCCTTGAGACCAAAGTGACGGGTCTAGCAGGTGCTTTTCTGGGGACTTGACCTAATAGCTTAGAAAGGCACTTGTTAGTGTATATATACTAACAAGGATATATATCACTCCATATAGCCAAAAGCAGAAGGTGGCTCTTGTGGTCATGGTTAGAGATTTCGACAGGGACATCATGGGTGAAACCTGAGGGTGAGAAAGAGGAAAGGAACTGAAGACAAAGACATCACTTCTCAGAAAGCCAAAGGTGTGAAATATACAAGGCACTTGCTCTTTGGGGAAGCAATGGCTTTTGCTATTTTTAGAATAGTAAGGTTATAATTTTCATGGAGTGAATTACACCCACCTCATGAGTTAGGCAAATAGCAAGCCCAGTCAAGGTATTAATATCCAGCAGAGTAAAGGTCACCATTGCTCCATATCCATTTTCTTAGAGTCTGAGGAGAGGAGCCATATGTGATTACTGGGGTGGTGGTCTCAGTGTCCCTGAGAAAGTTATCTCTGATGCACAGTAAGCTCCAAGGTCTTAGAGTATAGCAACAATTTCTGGTTAGGCAAGGTAAGCTTTGGCACTGGGACAGCACCATCTGCAATGTGGGCTGGGGATGTCCTTCTCAAGTAGATGCTTCTGAGCTTACTACAGGAGCAAGATGGAACCAGGAAATCAGATCTCCACCTCAAAAGCTTTAGCATCATAATGAACTATAGCACCAGATCCTACTAGCACAAAAGAAGTCAGTTGAGGCTACTCCAATTTTAGACCTAGCAAAAGTTTGAGGTTATTTCCTGTGGATGATGATACTTCAGGTAGTTTTTAATTGAGGGGCCAGATTTGTTTGAATGGATAATAGGATGTTAATTTGCTTATCAAAACAACTGCAGCTGAGGATGGAGTTGTAGCACTAGCTTGCAGGTCAGGATTTCTGATTTGAGAGTTACTGTGTAACCTCGGTTGCCAACATGGTTGATCAGTGGCAACTTGGCAAGTTATTGACACCATATGCTTCCCTCGGCCACTACCTGTCATGGTCACCCTCTCGTTTGTCTTGTTTGATTCAAACTTGTAACATTTGGATTCCAGAGTCCAAACCAATGATTGTACTATCACAGGAGATTCTCTGGAATATAGTATATATGACTGTAGTGGGTAGCTCTTCCAGCTTTGACCTAGAAGTACTACCCACGTTGAGGTTTCCAGTAACTGTCACGCACACGAGGCGGGGCTGAGAGAGGAGCCCTTGAAACCCGAGATCCGAATGTGCTGGCTGCCTTGGTTCCTGGATCCTGGATGCTGGATGTAGACTGAGCAGAGTTCTTCAGAGAACGCCGCTGGACTGCACTTTGCCTCTCCGGGACCCTGTAACCTATCTGTTTACTTGTAAGTTACCCCACAAAATAAACCTCCCTTTTAACTATGTGGAGTTGCCTTAACACTTCCACCGATATATGACTATAGAATAGTATGCTGAATCCATTTTTTTTAAAACAATTGTTTTAGATTTATTATTTTACGTACATGAATTTTTTTTGCCTCTGTGTACATATGTGCAACATATGCACGTCTGCTGCCTCAGAAGATGGCGTTTTATCCTCTGGAACAAAAGTTATAAATGGCTGTGAGCCACCATGTAGGTGCTGGGATCAGAAGTGAGACACTCTGTGAGAGCAACAAGTGATCTTTACTGCTGGGCAATCTATCTAGTACCTATTCTTTATTTGCTAAGTGATGGTATTTGTTTGGGGATATTATTGTTTTTAATGTTGTTTACCTCAGTGTTTAGTATCCTATACTGTTTCTGGGAACAGCCCTGGAGGACTAATTTTACTTTTCTGTAGGTATCAAGGGAGCCATGATTAATTATTCTCTCATGAGCCTGAATATTGAAAAATATTTGTGGTAGCAAAAGTTCAACCCAAATGCTTTCCCTATTGGATAGACAGGTGCCTAATGGGTGGAATAACTCGATTAATGGCATTAGAAAAATATGTTCTCTCTGCCTGGCCTCTAGCACTTATGATCTAGGGGTTGGATTAAAAATCCTTAAGGATATACAGATTCATTATTAAGGAGACTTATAGGTTAAAAAAATCATGTTTGCGTAGAAATAGAACATATCCCATTTGAATTTAATAGAGGACTGTGGAAGGCTTTGGGATTTCATTTTGTTTATCTTTGCTTTGCTCTGAATTTTTATTTGCATTTTGTTAAATGTTAAGTTGGTTAGTAATTTTGGTGTTTTGCTTTATTTGATTTTTAAAATAGTCTTAATTAAGGCCTGGGGTAACTAAGAGGACTTGAATTAAGAGTGATTCAGACCTGGGGCAAGACAGAACTCCACTTAGGCCCCCACTTTCATTTTATAGCTTCAGCAAGCATCCCTGAGAAGCTTGGTGCAGCTGTCAATTAAGCCAGCTGTGTGACCCAAGGGTAAATGACTGTTTGTAAAAAACCCTCCAAATGCCTGGAATGTACAGTCCCAGAAAGGAACTTGCATCTTGGTAATGTCTCAACTTCAAACGAGAAAAAGTTTTTTCCCAAATGAGGCTTGATGCTGTACTCCATGTATAGCAATACAGGTGATTTTGATTATACGTTTTAGGTTTCTAAGAGGAAACAAACTCCATCCTTCCTTATTTTACTCATGAGGACAAGTCACAGGCCATGGATGGCCACGTTCTAGTGAAAATATTCAGGCACGTTGATGACGAGGACAGCCAGTGCTAAGGTAACTGAAATTTGCCCAGTCAAGTCCAGTTCTTTATCAGAGATGGGCCAGGAAAGGAATAGGAAATGAAAATATTTAACTGACCTGCTTCATCAGTGATGATTTTAAAAAAGCCACAGAAACAGTCTTACAACCTTCTGTGGCTTTTCACTCAGTTAACCCTAAGGGACTTATGGGTAGAATAGCATCTTGGAGAGGGGAAACATGTCCTAGCAACAGGGTACTTGGCAGTAAGCTGAGGACAGAGAAGACCTCTCCTCTTGGAGTTGCCAATGCCAGGCAGGGGTCATAGGTTCGGCTCCATCATACATGACGTGTGGGGGTGGTAATAGCTATGCCAAGCTTTGGTGGCACAAGGCACAAAGGACAGGGAGAGTCACAAGGTGAGCATCATCAAAGGCTTCCTTTTCAGAAAGAATTCCTTAGAGCACTTTGGATGTTTAGATTGTTTTTTGATTTGGTATTACCAAAGTAGTTACATGTCAATTAACTATAATTTTGTCAAAAATATTCAATTCTTATTTCTAGAGAAAGAAATGTGTTCCCTAACAAACGCTTTACAATTATATTTCATACATGTTAGAGTTCATAGGTTATTTATCCTATCATCTCTACCTTAAGATTTAAATACCAAAAATTAAAATAAATTTCATGCATTAAAGCATCCAGATAGTTCACCAAATATACAGAAAAACAAAAAGGTTGAAAGTGGAAATATATTTCTTCCTCTCTCCCTCCCTTCTCCTCCCTCCTTCCTCCCTGTTCCCTCACACACACAAACACACAGAAACACACACACACTTTGGTTAGCATCAAGTATAGGCTAACCAAATATAGCTACTTTAAATATAGCTTCAAGTATGGGTTTCTCTGATAATCTTCCCTCAGATTATGAGTGAAAAATTGTTAGTATCACAAAGCTCACATAAAAAAGATTAAACTTCCCCTTGGCCCTTTAAATTCATGCTCATTAAATTTGCTAATAAGAATGATAATATGTTAAATTATTTATTTAAATTATTTATTTTTTTATATTTTAATGTATCCAGAAAAAATTTTCAATAATATTTGGCTGACCTTTGGAAAATTAACTTTGAGTGTTACAAATATCAATTATATGAAACAAAATATTTGATTTGTTAATCCTGAGAATCATGAGACAAGAACCAGTTTGACAATTTTTGAGCCAAATTTGAAGCAAATTTTAATTCAATACTGGCCAGAGTAGTGGTCTCTGGCCAGGATCATTTTGGAGTTCCCAGGAAATGGCAATGATTCACATTTTGCCAAGGCTTATACAGGCACACCCATAAGGCCACTGTATTTCCCCCAAGGTCCAATCAAGGGCAAGCGTACATCCTGGCACTTTTCCTGCCTAAGTACCGCCTGCCCACATGTAATTAAGCATATCTGTTGCAGATGGGTCAAACAAATATATGACAAATAGGAACTTATTCTTAACTGTCTTAACTACAAATAGAACTTTTAACCTGTAAGGTATATCTTTCCTGTTTTGGTCTCACACTTTAAAGAAAGATAGATAATATAAATCAGAAAAAAAGTATACTCACCTGACATTCAATGTCATGTCCACAGCTTGCCGGGTAGGGTTTATATTCTCAAAGGACTCTGCTGTAAATATATTTCTTTAGCATTACTATTTAGAGTTATCTAGGGTGAAATCACTATTAATTACTAAGATGAATTTCAAAAATATTGAACTGATTATCAACTCACTTAAATATAATACAAACCAGCTAGAATACATTTACAGATCACTTTAAAAGTTTCTTTGTTCAGAATAATTTGTTTAATCTTAGGTTAAACCTAAGAGTTATTTTCAAGTATCCCCTTCCCTGCCACATACCAACTCATCTTATAAATGTCACATAGTACTTCTGCTGTACAAGTAGTAACAGTTCAAAACTAGCCAGCACCTCAAGTAATATAAAGACTGTCTACATATCCAAGTAAGTGTCGTTATATGAAATAGATGCTGGAGACAGTTTTTAATATTACCTCATTAACCATCTTTGTTATACAAAAGTATGGTTGTCAAAACAATGTCTATAATAATGAGAGGTAAAAACTGTGTCTGGTTGGGTACATCTACACTGGTTACATTCAGGCATGAAGAGGACAAAAACATTCCAAATAAAAGAAGAAAGAGATAGAGACAGAGACAGAAATGGGGGGAAAGAGAAATGAGATCTCACTCTATCAATTTAAACTCCAAATTCAAGGCAATATTTGTAAGGTCAGAGTTGTGAAAGTATGTCATAAGATAAAATCACTTGCATATAAAGATACTGTGACAGTAGGTGGTTACAATATTAACTTTCAGAAAAAATGGTGCCAACTGGAAGAAATTTTGTCATAAACATATACAGAGGAACCAGAAAAAGTTTTGACAGTAACCATCCATCATCACAAGGAATGAGGTTGATCTGAACTGATAACCCACTTTTCATGGAATGAGAAAATAAATCTTTTGAGAAAATAGATACATGTGGCCATTTTAAGCCACGAACATTAAACATTCAAATAATATAATCACCCTTTGGCTCTATCTCTACCTGTCATGAACCATCTTGATTTTGTATTTATCCAGCAATCTTCTGATAATGGTCTCCTCATGTAGCTGGCCTGAAGGAAACGCGCTATGGAGGTAATAATAAGTTGGCATTGTGGCGTCCATGTGACACTCTTGATTTTAATCAACATGGGTCAGCCTTTTTAAGTCTGATCAACTCTACAATGCTGAAGTGTACCAAAAATTTATCTTTACAAAACTAAAGTGTAGGTCACCATATCTTGTGCCATTATTAGATAAACAAGGCAGATGTTAAGTAGTGTCTCTTTGAAAGTCTTGTAATTCCTTTCCTGTCACATTGTCAAGATCATATCTTCAAAATCAATAAAATTTATTTCAGTGTATTACATAATTGCAACCTTCCAAATATTGTATCTCTTTCCAAACCTTTCAAAATTATGTCAAAGTGCCCATTTCATTGCATTATGCCATGAAATATTCCATATCTATCACCTCCTCCTCATCAGAGAGCAATCAGCTTCTTCTTTCTTTGGGACATTAAATTTTATTGATGAAAATCTATAGTTACTAAAAGGCTGTGTACATTTTTTACTGTCTTATTAAAAGAACTCTATTTACCATGACTTTAAGGTATCATTGGGAATTCCATCCTTATTATTTCTCTCAAATTTTTGCTTCAAGCACCTGCATCTCAAGAGGAAGTACACATGAGAAATCTTACATAATTGTCTCAGAATAACCCTTGGGTTGATACTTAATCAAAAGCAGGAACCTTTCCATGTAAAGGGTCAACCCTGTTAAATAAAGACTGGATTAATACTATCTTAACAATAGCCCTATTACACATAGTAATGCTATACATGTTATTTTTCTAATAATTTAATAATTAAATTAAATTTCTAATAATTTTACTCAAGAGAGAGTAAAAATGTTTCAAAAATGCTGTCATGCATTTTGTTTGTACACCTTGATGCATACTCCCTATTCCACCTCTAAGTAAATATTTATAGAGAAAAATAATTGAGTAATAAAATCAATACCTTGTATTTTGGGATTTGGGGATATTGATCAATTTTTTATCCATTTATCATATGGCATTATTAGAACAACTAAGAAATACTAGAGTAGATTTTAAACTGGTAACAGTGGTAAATCATATACAAAAACACCACCAGGAAATTGGTATTTATTTGCCTTTGGAGTGTCATTTGATTTCAATTTACTTGCAATAATGTAATAATGTTTACTCAAGTATTGCTTTCACATGAAGAACACTTGAGATAAAAGCTAAAGAGTTGTATGATAAAAGATTGAGAAAAACAATTTTGTATAGAGTCTACACTATACTACAGACTGTATTCATATTTGTATGTAGGTTTTTTGATAGGACAGATTGGGAAGAATAACTATCTCCTTAGCCAGGGTAGAAAGTATTAGACTAAAAAGAAATGTAAATCAAATGGAAATTTTCAAGAAACAACTTGGATCTTAAATAAAATATAGACAATTAATAACCAGGGCATTGCAAATTAATGCGACATCATATGCTAAGGCACAAAAGGGTGCCAAGTGGAAGTGAGTGCTGTGGGAAGAGCATCCTGTTTAATGTCTCTATGGAGATGCTTGAATGGAGGGTGCCCTCTGAAGTTATGACTTTATTGATAACTATTGCTGATTTCGTTCAGAAGTCAGTTCACAGTGCCTTGCATAATACTAACTCCAGCCCTGGAAATGTAGAATTTATTAAACACGCAGTTACATCACCATCCAACTTAGAGAAGATGTTTAATGAAAAAGAACATGACCTTCTCCAACTACTAGCATTTGTGACTAGGTTAAACAAATAAACCTGTGAAAGGATCACAAAACTAAAAGCTTGCACACCAAAATGAAATAAATAGAAAGTAGAAGAGAAAACTCTGAGACAGTTTATTCATTTGCTAACATTGGCTCTGTGTTCTGTAGCATCTGAGAGTTCTAACAGGATTTCAAAGCTGAATGTTAGCATAATTTCATCTGCATTTTGAAAAGAAAATTTTTGTTTATTGTGGAGAAAAGTTTGAATATGTGATGACAAGCATTGAAGTCAAAGAACATAGTCAAATAAATGGCTCTGGTGATTGATACTCCACATCATGGTTGCTGAAGATTGATCGCAGTGGGTGCCTGTTAAGACAAACACCAAGAGTCAATGGAGAGAGACGTAGCTGCACAGCCTGTCATAGTGCCTGGTTGAATGAGAAGTAAGGGAAGTCTCCTAGATTTCTAGAATGGTGCTTGAACAGCATGTCATCTTGACTGGGTTTGAATTCTTGCTCTGCTTTGTGAATTAGACAAACCTGGGCCCCTTGGATTTATAGTCTATGAAATGGAGTAATATTTTTACCGGCTCCACATGATTCCTGTGGAAACTGGTGATCAAATATGTTTAGTGCTCTAGTTCAGTGTTTCGTCCTCAGTGGCAGGAGCGGGGTAAACAGTTACTGTTTGAATCAGAAGTAAAGTGGGGCTATAAAACACAGATCTCCAAAATCATTTGTGTATGGGTCATGATGTCATTGCTGAAGAAAATGGAGGCCTTAAGATGGACGTTTCTCATGGAACTCAAGCAACTTCTAGTCAAGGAAAAGGCCACAGAAAGGTGGGTTTTAATATGGAGGTGCATGAGTTACAGGCAGAGAATCTTGAGCCTTGTGTCCCATGGCAGTGAAGAAGACAGTGTAAAAAAGAGTGATTGGCCATCACATCCAATTCTAACTGAAGGTGTAGAATTTGTTCAAAAAATAGTTTTAGTTTCCAATAAAGAAGTCTACTTTGAATAGACCCACATCCCTGTGTGGAACAACATCATTGGCAATGCTTTCAAGAACTTAATGGTGAAATAAGTGCTAAGAGATTTTGGAAGATTCAGTGCAACAGTGATTTTTCCAGTTGGCTCTTCAGTTAGTTTACATAAATGTAAAATATATAATATAGAAATGCATGAGGAGTTTACATACAGGGAAGATTAATCATTTGTTCAGAGGGGAAGTAAAATGAAGTGATTCTAAAGACACTAATACTGAAGGAAATGTGAATGAATGAAGTCCCATTTGAGGTAACACATGCAACTCAGATTCTGGTTTTCAGGATACAGCTAAAGATCAAACACATCTCCCTCTAATCCATGGCCTTTGTGGCATACAGGTAGTGATATTATCCCTGTCCTGGTGGCTGCTGAACAAGCATGTGAAGAGCATGTCCCAATATACTACATGAGATTCGATAAGGACAGATAGATGAAAAAGAACTATCATGTATGGAGAAGTCAAGGACATTTAGGTAGAGAAAATAGTGAAACATAAAATAAACTGTTCTCATTGACATAGCTTTCCTTCAACAGTAAATACAAGCCAGGCAATGGTGGCTGTGAGCACAGAACTCTAAAACAAGTGAGACTGAATCCAGACTACACCTATTACTGTGCGGGTAAACCTGTGCTAGTTTGTCCCATAGGAAACAAACGCCGAGACTGAAATTCATTATCAGGAGGCTCTCAGAAGTTTTCTTAGAATATCTGTGAGAAGAGAAAGAAGGAAGTCTGGGACCAGTGAGAAGTTGCACAGTGATGTGGTGGTTAGCAGGACACCTTTCCGACCGCCTTGAAGAAATGGACAAGATCTACCTTGTTCCGCCCAACTCAAGTTAGGCAAAGCATGTAGCAAAGCCCTTCAGCTTAATTTCAATATTCAGAAAGCCCTACATCTCCAGGAACATGTCCCTGCCACACAGAGTCTTAGACCGAGAGTATCCTGAAGAAACCTCCTGACACAAGAGCCTGTGGACATTTCAGAGCCTGAATGGGAATCATTGACAAAATGAAGCTTCCTTTTTAGCCAGAGATCCGGGGTTGTGGTGCACGTCCTCACGGTCACTATGGTTTTATAAACCAGAGGGTGCTGTGAAGCCAGTATAATCAAGCCATATCCCACATATCTGAATCTATTCTACAGATGCTGTGTATGAAATGATAATTGATCAATGGTATTTTCAGCATATGTTTCCTGACATTACAAAAGTAACTCCAATTTTATTTTAGGGTGCATATAGGCATAAGCATTCTATTTTAAACGTTGGCATACATAACTTTCTGAAAATTTTGCATAATCTCACTTTGTGTGAATTTGGATAGTAAGACCACAAGTGCAGGAGTTCTGTATTTCATAGCATTTCTAGTGTAACATACAAATTTGTCACTATAGCTAATTATTACTGATTTTTGTCATGTGGCATCATATGATGAACTGAAAAGTTAAAGTAAAGACAAAAGAACCTGAATAATTTTCATAGAGTCACATGACTCACAAACACAGAACAAATGCAAAAGAAAACATAAGCGTTAGAATTCTTCCACAGAGCAGGCTTTGAAATTTAAACACAGTACTTTTGGAGGGTCAATTTTTTACTGATACTAATTACTTTCCATATATATATTTAAAAAGTGACTTCTGGATCACTGAAAATCCTGAAGTTTACTGACATTATTGCTGTTTCAATGGTGAGTTGATTTAATAACAAAAACAACAACAAAAACCAGCAAAACAGCAATATCCTCAAATTTTATGAATTAATAATAATAAATGAGTGAAGAAAATCACTAAGTTGCGTACCAACATTTTGGTTTAAACTAACACAGTAAGAAGTGCCAGTTCCCTATTGCTAAGGCATTGGCCTCTGTAATGCAACAACCAAATTCTGAAGAAAAAAAAAAAAAACAAACAAAGAAGTCCCTGGCTTCCTGCATTCAGGAATGGGGTTGTTCTACAGTTGAGACTTCTGAACAACCACAAGTCAGAAACAATCACTGACAAAATGTCTAGCTTTGAAAATGTACTCCTCAGTAGCAAATCACACAGTGTAATTTATTTGGGAGTTAATATGGGACAAACTTATGGTTTGTCATCATCCAAGTAGCATTACATATATAATCAGTCACACACACACACAGAGAGAGAAAGAGAGAGAGAGAGAGAGAGAGAGAGAGAGAGAATCCACTGCTATAATCAGTTTCACTCACAGCTGCATAATTTTTTTGAGAAATATGAAGCATGATAAATCTAGAGCAAAAAGATAATTTCAATATTTTGAAATAAAGGCATTTCTCCCAATGAGAATAAAGTATCATATCAGATTACACAATATAAATATAGTATTCCCATAGTAATTTTTTGTTACCAGCATACTTTAAAAACCAGCATATAGTTTCATGGCATGGATGAAAACAATTTAATAAGTAAGATTAATGATAATGTTCCAAATTTGGGGAAATATAGAGTTTAAACTGATTTTTTTATTTTTAATTTCAAATACAAGGTATAAAAGTATAATTAAGAACTTTGAGAAAAATAAATATTTTGGAAAATAAAGACATAAATTGTATTTCAGAACTTGCACAATTCCAAATAACTGTAAACACTCATTGGCAATGTATGTCCTGAAACCGACCACAGTATAATGTAACTATCCATTCAGCAGTCTCAAAGGAACTGAAAACACTTTCACAACCATTACTCCATGGAGAATTCAACATGCTATAGAAAATGATATTTTAGAAAATAGCTTATGAATATTAAAATAAGTGTGCACAGGAGCTTCCTCTGCTGTACATTACAGGCAATCTTAACTCCTCAGTCAGCTTCATCGCTGCCACCTAAACCTGAGCAATTTCTAGAAAAAAAATTAATGGATTCTTCATGGTTGAAAACTCTGACAGAGAAAGTAGAATTTTAAAATACTTTTTTAGGTGAATGGAGTGTAGAAAATTATCTCTAATCTTTGGAATTAAAAGCATCTTATTGAAGGTCTCTGAGACAAGGACCCAATTTGAACTTTTCACAAATGTCTGGGGCTGCTAAGCAGAGGCATTCCTAACACAGACGCATGCCTGAGAAGTCACCATTTCCACCTCACTTTTAGAAAAATGTAAAACAGGTTTGTAGACGACAGAGCAGACTGCTCCCTTGATGGCAACTGTTCATTTCCATTTTACTAGAACATAGGTACAATCTGCAAAATTCACATCTGATGTTTTATGCTAAGCACATCTGTTGTGAGTAGCTGGAAGGCAAGTATGCTTATTTTTTACAAGTCTATATGAATGGAAAGCAGGCATTATACAAAGGCTTCCAGAAGTATCTCTTAGGATAAAATCAGTGTTATTTGATCCACAGAAGCATATTTGAAAGAGTTTCTCCTATGGTCCTCAAAACAGATTCCTGTAAATGTTGCAAACCACTCTTGTACATGAAAAGTAGAATGCTTTCCAGGAGTTCAGACTCCAATAATCAAGCACTATCACACTCTAACACATTATATAAATAATTAGATAGACAGCAATAATTAAGGAACAGATGTCTCCTCTTTGGCCTCATTATTTGTGACTACAGCCAACAAGTTGGGGATATAAATGAAATAAAAATCCCCAAAAGGTGCTCTTATTTACTGTAAATCATATATAAAATCAACTTATAAAATTGTCAACTTTTCTTTAGTAATACCTTTTAGAGACACCAGAAAGGTCAATATGTACATATGTGTGTGATTGTGCTACTATTCAATATGTCTTCTGGTACACACCATTAGAGAGGTTAAGGTTGCCTCTCCACATGCAGTATCTGTCATTGTGTGGGGTCTTTTGAGGATGTCTTTTTAGTTTAGAAACCACCAATTACAAGGATCATGGAGTGGCAAAGCATTCTACATGGAGAAAAGAGTTTGTTTTCTCTAAGAAACTGAGGCTTTGTACTTGAGGATTAAGAAAATTAACAATTAGCAAGCGTGCATAGGCAGTGTCTTTCAAAGTACATGAATATGACCTGAAGACAAATTAATTTTGCTCATCCATCTAAGACAGTAGACCCTGGAACAATGTATGGTTAGGGTCACTGAACTTCGTGGAGTAATAAACAAACTACTCTTAACTACATACAGTGAATCTGCTTTTGATTTACTGATACCAGTCAATTTGCACATATTTCACTTGTTATATGTATTGTATATGAAAACTATGTAACACCCAGGAAAGGGCATATTTTACTCTCTTTTGCAAGATGATTAAGCAGGATAAATCTCACCCACTTGGCTGTTTTAAGTCGATATTCAAAACCCTTGACCTCACTATAATAGCAATAGGAGCACAGCAGGAAACAAGGTAGAAAGAGCTGGGGAGACAGGGGACAGAGCAAACCAACTGAGCAAGACCCTCTAAAGCAACTGAAGCAGCTCACAGAAACCCCCACGACTGAAGCAGCAACTACAGGGCCAGCAAGGGGTTGTACCAGGTCCTCTGTATGTACACTGTAGCTTTCTGTTTAGTACTATTATGGGACTCCTGAATGTGGAATCGAGTGGGCCTCTGGTTCTTGTGCCTTCTCCTGGGGCTCCTTTAATTCTCTACTGGCTTGGCTTGTCCAACTCTGCTGTTATGTTTTGATTTTATCTTATTATATTTTATCATCTCATGTTTTGTTGTTATCTCTTAGAAGCCTGTTCTTTTCTAATTAGAGATGGACATGGAGTGGATCTGGATGGGAGAGAAGGAGGGGAGGAACTGGGGGAAGGTAAAGGGAGACAAAACCGCATTATTTTAAAAAGAAAAAAAGTTTAATCATTATGATAATCCTTCTGCATTTTTTGCTGTATTAATTTAAATATATGTATATTTAACCACTGTAATCCATACAATATTTAGACACCTAACTAAAAAAATCAGGTATTGTATCATATATTAAATGGTTTTTTATTTTGCTTTCATAATGTAAGTTTGTTTTAGAACCTCTTCAACCAGACATTGGAATCTTAAGTCTAATTTAGAAAGGTTTCTTTTATTGAACAAGTAATAGTCTATGAAATCAGTCAGATTCTTTGTCTGTCTTAAAGGATGTAGGTAAGTACTTAATCTCTAAGAAATAAGCTAAATAAAAATCCATCCTCTAAAAACTAGCTAGAAATGGCTGAAATAATGAAGAACACCAGTTGCGACCATAAAAAAAAAAAAAAAATGTGAGGAAGAAAAGTTATTTGAACATCAAAGTTAATTAGATACCAATCACTAACTCAAATGTGATCCCAATCATGATGTCTGCATGTGTTAAACACAGCGAAGGCACTCTGCACATCATGGCCAATGATGACAATCTCTCTCCCGACAGCTGGAACAATCCTTGGACTGTTCAAAACCCAGGCTGCCTTTGATCCCAGCCTTCACAAGAATACAATAACTGCACTGTATCTGTATGTTCACTTGAGTCAAAGGCTATTTCCACATGTCTATTATGTGTAATAGACATATTTTAATAGGACTTTTCCATGTTAAATTGTAGCCACATTTCCTTTAAGAAGAGGAGGAATGTAGATTTGTTTTATATTAGGATAATTATAATCTGTATACTTCTCCTGTCCAGCATTTTAGAAGGTGAATCAAGTGTAACTTTTTCCTCTATTATTACTAATGCTTCATGTTTATCAATAAAAAACATGTTTATCATTATTCTTGTCTGTAGAAAATTACCATAAAATTGTGAAGGGGATAGCATTTCCAACTGTTTGAACCAATTATGTGTTTTAAGCCAATCCAGGGATTTCTAAAACCATGTAAAATTACATGACATAAATTTATAGAGATTTTATTTCCCAAAGATCATGCCGATTCTATGACAGTGGGACATAATGTAGATTGTGTTAATACAAGTGACCTTCCTTCCATAATCTCACGACAGTGTAGTTATTTCTTCACTGCAACTCAAATTCAGAGCAGACTCCTTTGTCGCCAGTCCATAGTCTGTATCTGAGTCTAGCATTCCACGTGTGAAATTGACAACTAAAATTACGAGGGCGGTAGAAATATTTTAATGACTCATGATTTAAATAAAACTAAATTATTTAGTCGGTCAACTACGGATTAACCATGGCTGACTTCTCAACAGCTCATCACTTTTTTCTTTTCAAGTGATATGAGAAGAGTGATTTGTTATTAGTCTACCTATGTAAGACACAAGCAGCCCTGTACAATGTGAAGAAGTGTCATGCTGCTCCATTCCATGTTTACCTATAGCCTAAGAACACATTCTGAAGTCAGTCTATATTGTCTCTATTGTTTTTGGAGACAACTGTGTATAAAAAATACACAATCCATTTCAGTTTTGCTGAATAAAATGATCATGTACGACCTCCAGAAAAAAAACAAAGATACCAAATTTGGGAGTGGGGATTCAGGAAGAACTAACTTTGAAAAAAGCCACATCAAAGATGGGAGATGGGAGGCACAAGTGTGACAGTCAACATAAAGAATGTATTCAATGAGTGAATAAACAAAGGAATACTTCCATAAAAACTTCCAGAGGAGATTTTCGTGGAAATATCATAGAATTGGCATATAAGAAGCCAGAAAATAAAACAAAGACAGAAATGTTAGCATATGTATTGGAAAACTTAATATATGTTAAAAATAGCTTTTCAACTTAGCAACCAAAAGATGCTATGTAAGTGATACTGAGTCAGGCAGCCATCATTTCTGAAATAAAGGGGGGGAAAAGTATATAGAAAAGAACATAAATATGAAATGCAAATGAGTTGAAAAGAAAAAAGTAAAAAATAGAAAGTCATTGTTTATGAATTTTCAAAAAGAGAAAGCTTTTGTAATAAAAGAGGCCAGATGTCATAAAAAGATGGATGGAGTTGACAGCATTAAAATAAAAATTATCCATGAAAAATAATGTCTTCAGGGTTACAATGCAAATAACAATGTTCAAGCCATTATCTAAAGAGTAGGAAACCAGACATTCATGTAATATCAAAGCGTAATTGCTCACCTTACTGTCAAGTTATGGAGAGGGACACTGTCCATTGGAGTGAAGAATTGGCCGGTTACCCCTTTAATGCAGCAGTTAAACTGGTTCTCAGTGAACGAGGTTCAAATCCACATAATGAGCCTTCTGGAGTCCTATTATATGAAGTCCCTAAAATCACAAAGTAGGTAAAATAAAAGATCAGATCTATGGTCGTAGTTGAACACAATAAAGCACATAGAGAAATAAATAATATCATATTTGAATGAAACACCAGATCAAAGCAAGAGATCATTTCCTAGGAACAGCAGCCTTTAAAATGAAATCCAACAGAGGTGGAGAGATGGCTCAGTGGTTAAAGGTACTGATTGTTTTCACAGTGGATACAAGTTTGGTTTCCAGAGCATATGTTTGATGGACTCACAACCTGGTTGTTGTTGTTGTTGTTGTTTGTTTGTTTTTTAAAGAGAACCATTAGGTCATACTTCAAAAACCTTACTTTACAAAACTGAAAAATCTAAAAGAAATGGACAAATTTCTCTATAGATACCACTTACCACAGTTAAATAAAGATCAGATAAACAATTTAAATAGACCTATAACCCCTAAGGGAATAGAAGCAGTCATTAAAATCTTCCAGCCAAAAAAGCCCAGGGTCAGATGTTTTTAATGCAGAATTCTACCAGACTTTCAAAGAAAAGCTAATACCAATCCTATTCAAATTATTCCACAATATACAAACAGAACCAACATTGCCAAATTCTTTCTATGAAGCCACTGTCACCCTGATACCCTAGCCACAAAAAGACTTAACAAAGAAGAGAATTACAGACCAATTTTACTCATGAACATTGATGCAAAAATACTCAATAAAATACTGGCAAACTGGATTCAAGAACACATCAAAAAGATCAATCACCATGATCAAGTGGACTTCATCCCAGAGATTCAGGGATGCTCCAATATATGAAAAATCTGTCAATGTAGTCTACTGTGTAGACAAACTGAAAGAAAAAAACACTTGATCATCTCTTTAGATGCTGAAAAAGCCTTTGACAAAATCCAGCACTGCTCCATGGTAAAAGTCTTGGAAAGATCAGGAACACAAGGGAGATACCCAAATATAATAAAAGCAATATACAGCAAGCCTATTGCTAACATCAAATTAAATAGAGAGAAACTCAAAGCAATTCCACTAAAATCAGGAACAAGACAAGGTATTCTCCCCATACCTATTCAATATAGTACTTGAAGCTCTACCTAAAGCAATAAGACAACTAAAGGAAACCAAACGGATACAAATTGGAAAGGAAGAAGTCAAGGTATCATTATTCACAAATGATATGACAGTATAGATAAACAACTCCAAAATCTCTACCAGGGGACTTCTACAGATGATAAACACCTTTAGACAAGTGTCTGGATACAAGGTTAACTCAAAAAACTCAGTAGCCCTCCTACATACAAGTGATAAATGGGCTGAAAAGAAATCAGAGAAGCAACACTCTTTACAATAGCCTTGAATAATACAAAATGCCTTGGTGTAACTCTAACCAAGCAAGTAAAAGACCTGTATGACAAGAACTTCAATTCTTTGAGGAAAGAAATTGAAGAAGATAATCAAAAAACAGAAAGATTTTCCATGCTCATGGAACAGTAGGATTAACATTGTAAAAATGCCCATTTTACCAAAAGCAATCTACAGATTCAATGCATTCCCCCTTAAAATCACAGCACAATTCTTTATAGCCATTGAAAGAACAATACTAAACTTCATGTGGAAAAAAAACCAAGGATAGCTAAAACAATCCTGTACAATAAAAGAACCTCTGGAGGTATCACCATCCTTGATTTCAACCTCTACAACAGAGCTATAGTAATAAAAACCACATGGTACTGGCATAAAAACAGACACAGGGATCAATGGAATCAAATCAAAGACCTAGATGTAAATTCACACACCTATGGACACCTGATTTTTTACAAAGCAGCCAAAATTACACAATGGAGGAAAGAAAGCATCTTCAACAAATGGTGCTAATCCAACTGGATGTCAGCATGTAGGAGAACATAAATAGATACGTACCTACCACCCTGCACAAAAATCAAGCCCAAGTGCATCAAATACCTCAACATAAATTCAGTTACACTGAAACTGACAGAAAATAAAGTGAGGAATAGCCTTGAACGCATTGGCATAGGAAACAACTTCCTGAACTGAACACTAATAGCATTAAGATCGACAATTAATAAATGGGACCTCATGAAACTGCAAAGTTTCTGTAAGGCAAAGAACACAGTTTATAAGACAAAACAACAGCCTAGAGAATGGGAAAAGATCTTCACCAACCTCACATCTGACAGAGGGCTGATATCCAAAATATATAAAGAACTCAAGAAACTAGATATCAACAAACCAAATAATCCAATTAAAAATGGGGTACAGATCTAAACAAATAATTCTCAACAGAAGAGTCTCAAATGGGAGAGAAACACTTAAGGAGATGCTCACGATCTTTTGAAATTCCAACTCTAGAGGATCTAAGGCCCTACCAAGGGGTATGGCACATACTCCCACATGGAATCAGACATATACATGTTAAAAATAGACTAACAAAAACTCCAGGACTAGGCATAAGTAACCTCTTTTATGTGTTAGTGGTCAGAGTAGTCCATGTAACCCCCTCCCAAAAAAATTAAGATATTACTGTTACTATTGCTGCCTCTCAGAAATTAAATGTGAGTCCCTATTGCTGAAGAAACCACACACTTTGGATAGATGACTGATTTAGCATATCTGAGCTGGGTCTGATCTGAATGTCTCCTTTCTGTGGTCTAGCTCTCTAGTACCAGCAGTACTATACAAGCTGCCATGTGAGGTAAGAATCAGTGGTGTAACTAAATGCAATGCCTGTGGACCAGAATAATGACCAAGACAGCAAACTATCCATGAAAGCTCAATAGTGGCACTCATGTATTGGAGGTAACCAACAGCTATCTCACTTTACTTAAGACCTGCTCAAAGTATGGGAAAACTACCTGGAGATAAAAATAGTGGATTGTGGGAGCCCATTTTCAGGTTCCTCATGGCTTTACTCAGCAGGTCTGCATAAAGAGGATGATTGGACCACTGGCCTGAGTATAGGTGTCTGGGATGATCTGCCCTTGGCTGTGCTCGGGGAAGGTCTTTTGCTCCACCCCTTAGCATTTCTATAAATACCCTAGGGCAGAGACAGTCAGGGCCCCTTGGAATAGGTTCCAGGCCCTCTCGAGGCTATCCTGTATCTGTTTATCTCCACAATCTAAGTCCTTCTATCTAATATTTCCTGATACTCTCACTCAAGAAAACTCTGGGGAACTGTAGGGTTGGTGGGTAAAAGCCCCGCAGTGGATCTTTGAAGAGCATCTAGTTCTGCCACTTCACTAGACCAGCAGGATTCATAAATACATCTAAAATTTATCCTTATGTCCACAAATAAGTGTAGCTCTCACCCCACATCAAAGAAGCTTCTCTTTGCAGTGGACAGAAGCCATTAAATAAAACTACAAAATGCCAAATTTAGTAGATCAATGGGATGCCTAGTCTCTGCTGATGGATCTAAAACTCAAATCCTGCACCTAAGACTCAGGGAACGTTATGGAAGGTGCGTGTGTGGATGGGCCTGGGGGTGTATAAGCCAGAGGATCATTAAGTCAGCTATGAGTTTGTGTCTCCAGGAAATAGCAGGGAAGCTATCCTCATATCTCAATAGTAGATTGCCTCAACAAGACCTGAACAATGAGAAATCCAGTAGACATGCTAACATGGAAGCAGGGAATCTCAGGAGCTTCCACTCCTAACTACAGGGTTGCTGAAAGAGGGAGAATTTTTCCTTTTCAGAGATGAGATAGCTCCCTAATTGGCTATTCTATACCAAATGGTTAGCTCTGAAATCAAATACTCACAAACAACACTAGGTGAACTCAAAGAATGCTGTATACATTGCATTTATACATATATGGAGTAATAATAATTTAAAGGCCATCAATGAGAAAGAAAGCAGAGGGGAAATGTGAGAAAGTGTAGAATCAAAAGACGCGAGTGACTGGAGGTAGGAGATATGGAAATGGTTAGAGAGGAAAGGAAAGGAGAAAATGATGTGATTGTATTTTAATTAAAATTAAAAGAAGTGTTTTTAAAAAATTAAAATGTCCTTTTGTTTGAAACAAATAAAATTCAAAAGTCAGCCAAAAATGTTATAAATCTGAATTTTATAAATAAGATGAACAAGAGCATGCAATAAGAGCAATTGCTAATGAAAAACCAGCAGGTTGCCAAGCATGACCTTCTGTTCTCACCCATGTATGTACCATTTTAAGCCTTTATAGAATGTGGGCACAGTCACACCCTTTATCAGTAAGTATGTGGCTGTGCAGTCATATTAAAGAATTCACGTTTTACTTTTCCATCTATCATTCTGTAATAAGAATGTAGACATTTTATAATAATATAAGCCCCCCCCCTTTTTTTTTACCTACACACCTATGTTTATTGTAGCAATATCCACACTAGCCAACCTGATATCAGCCTGCAGTCCATCAGTGGCTGAATAAACAAAAGATAATATAAATATATACTATAGTGTAATTCAGCTATAAAGAAGAATAAAATTATATTATTTTCAGGAAAACATATAGCATTAAAAATGAAACATTTTGTAGGAGAAATAAGACAGACTCAGAGAGAAAAATTATTTCATATTTTCTATCAAATGCAGAATGCAGGAATGAAATACTTGCAAGTACAAGGCAGGCTATTTGGAAAAAGAAGCAATTCAGGAGGGACAAGGGAGGGTAATGGATGGTTCAACATGATGATGTCATAATGAATCTCATTATTATGTACAGTTAACATACAGTAATATAAATTCGAAATTTTCTCTCAGTTCTCATCTTACTACAAGACAGGATATTGAATATAATTTTTAATATATAAAGCACTTTTTAATATTTGAAATAAGATTCTCTGGTTCCTAAGTGTTAACAGCACACTTTTGGACAGAGTTTTTTTTTTTCCCTTTATTATTTGTCTGAAGAAATGTAGGAGTGTCCTCAACATGTGACTTTTCCAAGTCATCCTGTTCCACAGTTTATACTTGTACTCATTTTCATACAAGAGCAGCGACTGTAAAAATACTATGAAATTGCTATGTCAGACATCTCTGTAATTCCAGACTGGAAAGCTGAAGCAGGAGGATTGCCTCGACTGGTCATCCTAGACTGAATACAGAATACCAGACCAGCCAGGACTACAGATCAAAACCCATGTCAGAACAAACAAGCAAGAAGTCTAGTCATCTCTTATGTGAGACTTTATTTAAAACCTGCATGAGTACAATAGTTGTAATGGACTGTAATTTTCTTGTCCTCTTCTTTTTGTTCCGTCTCCATCCTAGGCTAAGTATCAAAAAACAGACATGATTTTATTTTATACATTAAAAGACTGCAAGACTTTGCTGATCTCCTTGATCATGTTTGCAAGTTTGTCTTCTTGTTAGACACAGTGACAGTTCGTCCTAATGGATATTTATATCCTCATTATTAATATTACATGCACATATTTAATAATAACCCTTCATAAAAGTAGAGCTTCTGCCACCTATAAAACCCCATTGGCACCTTTTGATGGGTATTGGTTGAGAGGAGCTATAAAAAACAAAGTAGTGGCTGGACCACCGCCGCCCGCCGTGCCCATCCCAGACCAGGCCTGTTATTGCCACTTGAGCAAATGTCTCCATCTGGCTTCATTTATGGTTCTGATACCTTTCAAATACCTGGCTCACAAAACAACTTTCACAAACACTGAGGTTTCCAGTTTGGTTTTATTAGAACACTGTAAAGGTGTGTAATATTTTGATAGGACATGGTTCTTGGAAGATCATATTTGTAGAGAAATTGTTTAATCATTTCCCTCCTAAAAGTTTCCTTCCGACAACTTTAATCTTGTGTGGTCACAACCATCCAATATGTCAGACATTCAGATCAAAGAGAAATCCGCTTTCTCCATGCCTTCTGCTCACAACTAATAATGTGGAATTATAGGAGGAGTCAATTTTGAGCTTCAATCCTAACCAAAGTGAAACAAATGATTTAATTATTAGGACTATTTTTATTTGCTAAATAAAATCTCTCTTCAAATTAATTTCCCTCCAAAACCATGTATGAGTCATGTGAGTGCATCCAGTGTTCCTCTAAACAATGCTTCAATAATGTCCAAAGTGAAAAATGAGTTTAGTCATATACATGTGCATGCATCCATACACACACTCATAGATCCACATTCATATGCATGTGCACAGGTGATCATTCACACACACAAATATATATGCACATAGACAAAAATAAGTATACACACTGATAGGACTAGCAATCTGTTATATAGTGTTCCACAGGTACTTCAAAAAACAGACATCCATGATGCACGATTGCTGAATGAGCAGCCCTCTGCCTTTATTCTCCTTTTCCCTGTGGATGTGTTTCGCAGCTGTAGCTGTTCCGATGTGATTGAAGCTGGAGAAAATTATTAAAGAACCCCAAGAAGAGGACAAGGTGAGTGGAGACAGATTGTTTCTGGTTTGAATTAAAGGAAACTACCAGAGGACGATTTCTTCCACCTGTATCTATAGCCATGTCATTTATTCCAATATGGAAACCATTTGAGCTGATGTACATGCACAGAACAAGGGGAAAGAAAATATACTCTGACCATGTAACTAAAACAATGTATCCTGGTCTACTCAAAATCTCTGTGAAGTGGTACACACCGGGGCATCACGGCTTCCTCTTCTGCAATCTCGGCATTTACTTACCACCTGCCCCGCTGTTTTCTTTCCTCTCTTAATTCATTATCATGTCTTCCTGCTCTTTGAATTTTCTCACTCCATAAATGGCTTAATAGCCTATTTTATGTTCCTAGATACAATATTTCTACTCGGATTTGATAAGCAAGATAAGGTTCCTGTTGTTTGAAAATCATTGCTGTACTAGTCCACATTTTTCCTCACTAGGCTCATTAGTCACCTCATGTGTTCTACATGTGCCCAGAATGTCCCAGCTGATGGAGCGTTTCATTAGAAAAGAATCAATATCCTATACAGTGTGTCCCTTGTGTGTCTACTCTGTCTAAAGCAGACTTAATGGACAGACATTTATGTATTCAGAATTCTCAAAATGTGCTTTGTAAGCTGGCATTATTTTTTCTGATTGAACAAATAAAAGCCTTTTTTTTTTAAAGAAAAAAAAAAAAGCTTGTTTTTAACAATGAAAAATATTAACTAGGTTAGCACTCTAAAATATATCATGTCTGTTTTAAACATGCATGTCATCCACAGAATTACATAGTTAAAAAAATGAGAAGACAGGAGGAAATGATTATAATTAAGTCTGAGAACTGAATTTAAATTCTTTTATTACCAGAAATTATTTATCATCATTACAGTAATCAGAATGTGGCATCCTTCAAGGGAAGAAAATCAAACATCATCTCAGTTTATCGTTTAAAACGTGCATAAGATTCCCCTAGGTCTTTAGTAAAATTGCCACACAAAGCACAAAGGGATGAACGTTGTTTTGTCAAAATGTGAGAGAGAGAATAAGAATGTTACACAGTAGTGGATGCAAAACACGATCCCGAGATCAGAGTTCTAAATTCCAATTCCCCGAAACATCCTAACATTATCCAAAAGGCCTTGGCCTCTAACCCCTCCTTTGTTTGTGTGACAGCCTTGTGCTACTCAGTCTTCAGTGGTCCCTCCTACATCCTGCAACCAGACTTTCAAGCCGTAGGTCGTCCCCTCTAGCACTGAGCCAGCCCTGGTCCTAGGAACTGAAAGCTTTGGCATACACAGAGCTTAATGCATTCGGTGTTACCTGTTAAGACCTGGGATTCTTATTCTCAAAATAAAAATATTAAAATCCTAACAAATTAAAATTATTATGCTATGTGAACATTCAAAAGAGTCAAAGGAGGTGGCCACATAGAGAAGTAGGTAACTTGTCTTTGAGCACATCATGTAAAGAATCAGGGTAGATGTGCGAGTTTCATCAGCTCATTAGGGGGAGAAGTGAATGGAAGCCCATGGCTCTGTTCAAGCTGTCTTCATCCTCTCCATCCTCACGATCTACTCGTAATAAGATACAACAAATGGGCTTTCCCCAATGCAGCCTGTATAAGTTAACAAAATTTTGCCAAACAAAATTTGTTTTCTAGACATGGTTTAAATTCACCCAAAAATGTAGGAAATATGAGTAATCTTTAAAATGAGGTGGTGAGCAGAAGCTGAACATTAAGTGGGAAGAATCTGGGGGGCTTAGAGTGAGGGCATATTGGAGTATGAAGAAAATATATTCAAAGCTGAGTGAAATATACCAAGTATTTCTAAGGGAAGAATTACAGAAATTGTTCTTATGTCTCATTGATTTTATATACACCATGTGCCCAGGTGGAATTCTTCTATTTTCTTTTGTTGGTTTGTTACCAAGTCTAGTGATGAGACTTCACCTGAGGAGTGCTAAGTTGTCACAAATCTGTGAATTGGAAGAGGCTTGAGGATGCTTTCACCCAAGCTTCTACTGAACATCCACTTGGCCGTTATGTTTTTCTTGATTGCCACCATTCCTGGGGATCCTGCAAGCCTGGCCTGCAGCTTCTTCACCTCCTCTCTGCTTTAGCGAGGAGTCAGGTTTGTTTGTTTGTTTGTTTGTTTGGATACATGGTGACAGATTGCTGAATGATTAAAACTCAGAAAGGCTGAGGCTCTTTAATTAAGATGGTTAGTTGGTAGTATTTTTGCTTGTTTGTTTGGTTGGTTCGTTGATTTTTGTTTTGTTTTGTTTTTCATATGTGATGGGGTTTGAAACAGTTTCACTGTATTCCTCTGGCTGTCTTGGAATCTACTCTGTAACCAGGCTGGCCTTGAACTCATAGAGATCTGCCTGGCTCTGCCCCCAGAGTGCTTGGATTAAATGCATAGACCACTACCTGGCTAAAATTGTTAGTTTTAATGTTGTAAGACATAAGAAATTTAAAAGACTTGATAAAATTCATACTGTATTTAAAAGAGCCCAAGTTTATAAAGGTATTTCAAAAGTTACAAAGCTGTTTGTAATCCAGAGCACAAACTACAGCATGAATACAAGTCTGAGAAAATAACAACTCACCTTTCCTCTTGCCCCTTTTATTTACTCTCATTTAGATATTTTTGTGTCTATTCATTCAATTCTTAGTTTTCTATTCATGTACTCCTTACCCTACAATCTAACTACTGGAAAAATGATAATTTTCAAGATTGGATTATGAAACCAGAAAGCAGGTAGAGAAGTATTCATGCTGAGAGAAAGCAGTTCAGTCCACCTGATGCCACATAAGCTCTAATTCTGTTATCTTCTATGTCATGTCGAACATATAACTCTGCATTACACACATTACTGCATTACCCACCAGTTCTTAGCTGAGCCACCCGTGAATTTCCTCATGAATAAAGGATGAGAAACGAGGTAGATAGTCATTATATTTTCCACACTTCCATTTATTTCATTACAGATCTTAAACCAAGGAATGAAGAATGTCTGAGTGTCACTGTTTGCTCCCAAATAATTGTCTTCTCTGGCCATGATACCATATTGCATTTGGGATAATTACATCCGAGTATTCCATGGTGCCTACATTTATCTCTATGTAAAGAAAAGAAATCCATACACAATAGGTATTATTTCACAAAATCAGGTCAGCATCACAAAGTGATAATGATTCTGAAATTTATTAAGTTTACACATTAGCTTACACTTAAGAAAACTCCCACTTGGAGATAAAATTAATCATAGGAAATTAAATTTTATTAATTAGGGTTAGCATGCTAATATGGTTATACCCATAAGAAAAGATACACTTCTGAGAAAAATACTTGTGTGTTTGAGGGACCAACAGAAAAAAAAATCCCACATGTACTAAAATTTAAACCATAACTGCTACCTCTAATTTATTATGAATTATTGTAGCTTGAGAAACATGAGTGTCCATAAGTATTGTGAAAAATGCTCATGAAATCGCTAAGGAAATACAATGATGAGATATTTATGTCACAGGTAATGTTGTGGCAAGAAAACAGACAAAACCAATATAAAATACCTATTTCAACCTAGTGAGCTTTTGTATAAACTAAATTAAAAGGCCTCTTCTGATGGCATTTATGTGACCGTTCCTACCAAACTGGATCTCAGACCAGCCAAATTGTTTTTCCTCTACTCCAGCTTTCTGTTCCTCACATTCTGGCAGGCACTACGTTTTATTTAGTCAATCTTTCCATAATTATTTATGATATTTTAGCACAAATTGAATTATCAGAGTCCCATCCAAATGACTGGCCAAAAGCAAAGGGAGCAGGCTGCATTTGTGCGAGCCCTCACACAGCTATGGGCAGCCGTTTGTCACCCACTTTCCATAAGCCATAGACCTAGAGTTAGTATGTCATGACCGAGTGTGGACTGCTTTCTCTCCTGTCTGACTAGCTACCTTAGTGTTTGCAAAAGCCCACTCTGACCATCATCATTTCTCCAAAACATAGAACTAAAAACACTCATAAACTAATAATACTGTCAAGTTCCTTATATTTTCAAGAACACAAGTGTCCTTAGTCCATTTGTACAGTCATAAACACAGACCACATAGGGAAAGACTTATACACAGCAACCCTTCTTCTCGGCATTCTGGAGGTTGGGAAGTCAGGGATCAGCATGCCAAAAGCTTTGTTTTCTCTTAAGTTCTAATTTACTGCCTTTTACACAGCTCCTTCTGGAAATGTCTCCACATGGTGGAAAGGGCAAGCTCACTCTTGAGGACCTGACTTCGAGAGCACTCATCCCAGTGGTGAGAACTCTGTCTTTACGTCCTAATGATCTCCCAAAGATGTTGTGAAAGGGAGTCTCACACAGCAGGGCTCCCTTCCAAACCCCTGATTAGGCACAAACCACAGCCAAACAGCTGTTTTCACAGAAAGATCCATTATTAAATGGGGAAAAGTTAAAGTGGCTGCTTTCTGACTGGAACAGAAAAACAGCAACAAATGACCTTGCAGGTGTCATTCTTAAGAGAAGAAGGGGGAGGTCTGTGTTAGAGTGGGCTAGGGTGCAGTGGTAGAGGAGATAGAGGATGAGGGAGAAGGGACTGCCACTGGATAGAAAGGAGACAGACATGGCACATAGGCAAATGGCGGTTTATTAAGGTAAAGGGGAAAACCCTGTGTTAGGATGACGTGTTTAATTTTAATTGGGCATGTTAATTAAGTGAACCAAAGGGGGCTTCTGATTGCTGGACCTTGGTAGTCAGCCTCAGAAGAAGGAAGTGGCCAAATAAGGGAGTAGACCCTGGTGGCTAGCTTTAGGAATGTAATCTAACGGTTTTTAGTAAAGTAAGGCAGAGGGAATGGGGAGAAGGGCAACAGTGCTGTGGATATCACTCTATATAAATAAAACACTGATGGCAAGTGACCAGGCAGGAAGTATAGGCGGGACAAAGAGAGAAGAGAATTGGGGAAACAGGAAGAAGGAGGAGAGACACTGCAGCCACCGCCAGGAGAAGCAGCATGTAGAGACTCTGGTAAGCCACCAGCCATGTGGCAAGGTATAGATTTATAGAAATGGGTTAATTTAAGATAAAAGAACAGTTAGCAAGAAGCCTGCCACGGCCATACAGTTTATAAGTGATATAAGCGTCTGAGTGATTATTTTATAAGTGGATTGTGGGACTGCGGGGCTTGGGGAACCTGGAGAAAAGCCCTCCAGCAACAAATGGCGCCCAACGGCTCGAGTTTCCACCTTAAACCTGAGAATATTTAATAACCAATTCTAAACAGAGCCAAAACCAGGTTCCTGCTTCTTGTCTCATACAGGCAGCTAGATGCCGCAAAACGCAAGTTTGGACACTGGCGGGTTCCTGGCGGGTGCGTTTGACCGGCAGTATGGCGGGAATGAGGCGTCTGCCAGCGGCAAATTAAGCTGTGTGGTAGATTTAGTCTTTACTAGTATTTAAAAAAAAAAAAAAAAAAAGAGGTTTCTGGGCTACACGCTGCTTTGATAAAAGCTTAGACCCACTATTTCTGAGACTTGATGACTCCCAGAGCTGGCGGAAAATGTACCACTGCCATGTTGGGAAGCTGAAGTGGGCGGAGCCAGCAGCCACAGCACCTTTTCAGTCTTAGAATGGTGCAGTTTAAATCAATGGGCTCAAGGTAATATAAAACATAAGTCACGTAAAGATGGCTACCACACAGAGAATTTGGATTATGTTCTCTTTGATATTCATAACTAAAAAAAAAACATTTGATTACAAAAGCTGTTGAGTTATGCCAAAATGTATATTTTAAAGGTACCTTGACTTCAAAATTTGGATATAAGGATATGTTACTTTGGAAAAGAGGTTCTGCTTTTGTTTCCACAGAAAGCCAGAGGCTGTGGACTTGTTCCAGATTAAGATACATCAGGTTTCACCAGCCAAGACCCCCTGAAAGGACTCCGATGACACCATGGCCCAGATGATCCAACATCCAGATCGGTTTCAAGGCAACTGGTTCACACAATACAGCCTCACGGACTACCCCATAGGTCTAAAATTTTCTTTGCGTCCCCATAAGATACAGCGCCCCCCTCCAGCAGGAAGTAGTAAGAGATGCTACGCCCAAATTCCCAAATATACCAAGCTGGCTTTAGAGGTGGAATTGGCTCACTCCCCCTCTAAACCCAGACATATTGCTTTAAAAAAAAAAAAAATGGTTAAGGGATTCTTGTGTCCCAAATCAGAAGAGCCCTCTGGTGTGGGACAGAGAAAAACCAATATTTTTATTTAAAACAGGTTGATTATAAATGTGATCTCTTTCTAAAAAAGAAAAGGGGATATGATATATAGGAGGATATGGAGATGATAAGATAAAAGGGTAGATTAATGAACCTACTTTTACAGAACAACTTGTTTAAAATGTTTTACATTGGTATAGATTTTAGTTTATTGATACAAACTTGAAGTTAATTTTGTTATACTGTATATATATATATATATTTCTATTCTTGTTTGAGGTATTATGTTTATGTAACTCATTTAAAATTGTAATGGATAATTAAAAATAGATTAATAATCAGTCATCTATGATAATCATATTTGTAGCCATGTTAGTTAAGTCTTCTAGGTATACATAGATATATTTCAGATAGATAGGTAGTCTTCAAACACTTCATAGACCTAGAGAACATGGCATTTAAATAACTTAGAATTCTGTTGACGTGAGACACAACTGCTCCTGGCTGCACCAATTGATCCCGAGAGAATGTTGGGCTTCTAAGACATTTCCATTTGGAAGTTTGTCTTTTTGGCACAAAATGGCCTACTGGGCAAAGAACTGCCCTTGCCTTGACGGCTGACAGTACAAATGCAATGCTGTCCTTTCTGGACAAGCAGGACACAAGGAAAGCGACCACTGTACTCTGCCAAGACAGGGTAAGATGGTCTTTCAGAATTCCTGCTTCTAAAAATGGTCTGTCATATACTCTAGGCCTGTAGCCAATTTGAATGCACCAACAATGCTGTGAAACATTATTAGGTGACTGTCCAGGCTGCCAGCTGTCTTGGTCTACTCTTGCAAGATTCCCGAAAGTTGCTTGCATCCGTCTACCATTTCTCAGGTACCATTATGTTCCTTCTCAGGTCTTTGATGTGGTTAAAGACTAGATAGTCGTAATTTCCTCAGTTATGATAAAAGATAAGTTAGCTATAAAACCTTAAACTCACAAATATAAGATAGATAGGACATCTTCTTTAATATTGTAACTATAATTCTTGCTCGGTAATTGTTTTGTTATATGTAATTTTACCATGTTAAAGTTAAAACCTTCCTTTTTAAAAAAAGAAGAAAGGGGAAGTGCTGTGGATATCACTCTATATAAATAAAACACTGATGGCAAGTGACCAGGCAGGAAGTATAGGCGGGACAAAGAGAGAAGAGAATTGGGGAAACAGGAAGAAGGAGGAGAGACACTGCAGCCACCGCCAGGAGAAGCAGCATGTAGAGACTCTGGTAAGCCACCAGCCACGTGGCAAGGTATAGATTTATAGAAATGGGTTAATTTAAGATAAAAGAACAGTTAGCAAGAAGCCTGCCACAGCCATACAGTTTATAAGTGATATAAGCGTCTGAGTGATTATTTTATAAGTGGATTGTGGGACTGCGGGGCTTGGGGAACCTGGAGAAAAGCCCTCCAGCAACACCTACCAGACCCACATGCTCCACTGGGCCAGTGTACCTTCACCCCATGTCCCATTGCCATTTTCTCAGAGTTGGACTTCTGAAGCATGAATTTTGGCACAAAATAAAGTCAGATAAGCGCTCGCTCTCTCTTTCTCTCTCTCTCTCTCTCTCTCTCTCTCTCTCTCTCTCTCTCTCTCTCTCTCTCTCCCCCCCCCTTTCTTTGTGGTGATGATGGTTGAAAAAGTCAGTAGACTATATTGCTTCTGGTGTGTGGGGCTTAGGAGCTTTTGGTGGGGTGGGTCTACTTCCTCTTCACCACCACAAGCTTCTGCCTTCACACAAATCACATTTATCACACTTTGTGCACAGATGGCCCCCACATTACAGACCAGGGAGATACTTGTTCTCGCAGAACATGTGCCTGATGCTACTGAGGTAGGCTCACACATTTTGTCAGTGGTAGTCCTCATCGAAGCAATGGATGAATTTTGATATCCAAATCTGTGTTTTGGCACTGCCAAGCTGCAGGCTCACTCCCTGTCTTGCAGTGAATCAGCCTGTTGTAGCAGGTAAAGTTGCCAATCTTCAGATTTTTGGGCTCTGTATATGGGTTTATTCGTCTTGATGAGGATACTGGATCAGTTTCACACGGCCACCTACTGTGGGACATCATTCTGTATGCTGTAAATATGTGTTGCTCTGATTGGTTGATAAATAAAGCTGTTTGGCCAATGGTGAAGAAGAAAAAGGTTAGGCAGGACATTCCAGCTGGAGAATGTGGTAATATTTTATTTGTGATGAAATGTGATATTTTGTTTGTATGTTAATAAATAAAGTTTTCCTGGAGATCAGAGGTTATAGCCAGCCATAAACAGAAGGCAGGTGGTGGTAGCACACACCCTTAATCTGATCACATGGCAGGCAGAGTCTCTCTGTGTTCAAGAACACAGCCAAGCATGGTGACACACACCTTTAATCCCAGTACCAACCATAGAAACCTGGAGGTCTGTACAGACAGACAGTGATGAGGAAGTGATGTGGCTGGGCTTAGAGCCAATGAGAAGGCAGAATAGGAAGGCAATAAAGGCACAGGTTAGACAGGAAGTTCTCTTGGGAAGCTTTGGTGAAGTGGTGAGCTAAGGTTAATTGGTGGCTATTGCTCTCATCTCTATGGCTTGCACCCCTGTATTTGGCTCTGTGTTTCTTATTTAATAAGACTGTTTAGAAATCCATCTACAGGAGAGAGGGAAAGGAGAAAGGAGAGGCAGGAGAGATGCTAGCCACCACCAGGAGAAGCAAGATGTGAAAGTACTGGTAATCCATGGCAACATGGAAACTTATAGATTAATAGAAATGGTTTAAGTTAAAAGAGCTAGCTAGCAAGAAGCTTGCCATAGGCCATGCAATTGGTAATTAATACTAAGCCTCTGAATGGTTATTTTATAAGTGGCTGCAGGACTGCGGGCCAGGTAGGACTCGGGAAAAATTCCAACAACAGCCGCCCATTGTAGATGTGCTGTTACAGCTGCAGCTTCTCTTCCTAAGGTATCTGGAGACAGAAAGAGACAGAGGAGTTCCTAATTCTCAAATTGTATGAACATTGTCTCATTATTCCATAATCTTTAAACTTGTTTGGAGTAGCTTCCATGGTCATTGAGGGTAGAGCAAATAAATACATTTTGTGTTTTCTTAGCTGTCACCATAACATATTTGTACCAGAGTGATTTATTCTGAAATTTTAACAGTATGTATGTATATTTCAGTAACAGTCCAGCAGTATACTGATATATTAGAATCATGGGCTACATAACAATATTTCAGTCAACCATGACCTCATATCTGGTGATAGCTGTAAAATAACCCTAGGTGTGTGGCAGCTTTGTGTGCACTTCCTTTGGGGGTACCATGTGGTGAGGCACTGTCCAGAGATGCCTTTCTCAGAATGTATCCTGCCTCAAGGAACTAAAACCTGCAAATCAGGGACTGAGAAGCAGGGCTGAACAATATATTTTAAACATAAGCAATGCAAGCGAGTATGTTTCTTTGTAAAGAAAGCATTTTTATGTCAGTTGAAGACAGAGTAACTGGTTTTGTAAGACTTATCTCTGAATAAATATGAGGGTCAAACAAGTTATGATTAAGTTTTTGTTATTTTGGTGTTCAATTTTTTTTATCATATTTCACAGTTAGTTCTTTAAAAAGTAGTGGGCTGACTATGATCATTATTTTCATTCATGAGAAATTACCAAAATATCAAAGACTTTTTCCATCTTATATTTCTTTTCATCTTTTCTTCTAAATATCAACAATATGGACATATTGGTTCCAAGAAAAACTGGCATTCCATTTTCAACATGCGTACAAATGATACATAGAGAATAATAATTGTGTTTAGAAATATTTATAAAAGGCAGACAGTGACTGGCTGGTAGTGATTTAATGATTTATAAGATGAAAGTGAACCAAAGAGCTGAATAATATGAATTATGGAGTGGAATTCAATAATAGTTTGCCTGATCTTGCTCAGATGTTCTGTCTCATGTTTCATGACATTAAACAATCTTTAGCTTCTGCAATGTAAAATCATGACCATTTGGTTACCAAAATGATTTTTTTCAAATTCCTCAGAGTTTCCTCTGCCTAATTTTCTTATAGTATAATGCTGAGCTTCTTAATGGTATAACTGGAGAACATCTCTTTTATATTAACACTGAATTCTTAAATACATTCATCACTAACAAGCTTAGAGAGATTATTAAAGTAAATATTTTTAAAAGATGTTTTAAATAAAATATCTCTGTTATTTTTCATGTAAACTTGTCTATTTTTGGTTTCCTAATGAAGATGTGGAATGTGAGTCTAATATAATAAAGTGTGCTACTGTCAGGAACAAATACATGTTTGCACAAGTATTATACTTTCATCAAACCCTTTGACATAAATTACACATGTGTCCTTATTTAAACTCATTAGCACATCTCACATATAGGCGCGCGCGCGCGCACACACACACACACACACACACACACACACACACACACACACACTAATCATCCCAAAGAAAACCACTACAGAAACAATCCAGTGGTAAGTATTCATTTTGACTACCTGCCACCAGTGTCATGGGTTGTCATTCACACTGATAATGCTCTTACTGTGTAGGCTAAAAGTTACATTTTTGGCTTCTACAAAAGGCCTGGTCATCTTCAACTTGACATTTGCTTTGTACTGAGAGGAACACACAGCACCTGGACACCTGATGAAGCAGCATGCAGTGTCTGTCATAGCTGTCATACTGCAGCCAACTCAGCTTTCCAAGTCGCCCCCCTCTGGGAAATCACACCCCCAGCAATGTTTCTGTGTTTCAGAAAAGTAATGATCTTCCATCCCAGTTTCTTCAGTCATAACAAGTCAAGAATTTGGAAGAATGGACAGTTAAAGATTAGCCTGCTGTCTCTTTGAACTACCTGTGATTGGAAATTGAACACTAAACACATTTGAACCCTTGTTTCTAGAGAACATTGACAATTCAGATAAAAAAAACTAATTAGTCTAGTTCCAAGTTTTAATTTTGCTTATTTTTCCCTTGTTTGCTTCTATAAATCACAAATTAAAAATATGTTAGTTCAATTTTAGAATTTATGATGAAAATTAACATCTGCCCTTGTGATTCATATGATAACACGGCCACACTTGTTTTCTATCATGTGTATGCATGTTGGACATATATTAACCTCTTCTTATTCCTATCTATTCAAGATTTCACTCAAATTTTCTGTGATTCAGATTCATAATTCATAATCAAAATCATAAATAATAATTCAATTGAATAAAAATAAATGCCTGATAATTTCAAATCTATATGAATCAGAAACACATCTAGTCAAAAATATTTGACCAACTAATGAAATTTATTTACAACATATCTTAACAAGATAATGTACTTGCTGCATAAATAACTACCACAAGAAAATGGGGGAAATGATTGTTGTCATGACGCATTGTGTATTATGATCCTTAAATATGTTATGAAGAAATGGGTGTATAAATGACTACTAGGGTAATTTTTCAAATGTTTTTATAAAAGGCTTCACTTTTTTGGGATTCATGATTAAAGACATTGTTTTGCTTTTATAATATCATGTAAATAGGAAGAGTAGGCCATCCCCAAAAGACCAATATAAGTATATATTTTATATATTATATATTTAATATATATTATATTATATTAAGACTCTGGTTAGTGTAGAATGAATAAGGGACTTGATAGATGGATGCTAGGAAGATGGATTAATAAATGTTGACTTTTTAATCCATCACTGTCTGGTTCTAACAGATGACCATGAAGGACACAGAAGTGGGTGTTATAGCTTTCCTTACTTGGTCCATGTTTGACTTTTCCCATGAGATTTGCTATAGGTAGCAGAATCTTAAATAACACACTTGACCAGATGTCCCAGAAATTATCAAGTGGTTTTGCCTTGATGCATTTATCTCCTATGCGTTTAGAAAATTATGTCTGGTTAGCTGTTCATGCAAGAGAATTGTAGAAAGTCTCAGTACATGTCTGAATCAAATTTTCAGCCTTGAGCTAGAAAATAGCCTACAGTTCTGGATAACCAAAAGTACATACATTTTATGGTTATTTGTTATCTAATATTGGTTTGGCATTTGCTGATCAAATTAAAAATAATAATAATAATGGAAGTAGATCACTGCCATCAACTACCATCCCAACTCCCAGCTTCAAAACAGAGCAGTGAATAGCAAAGACACTATTAGAAAAAGTGGTAGTGGGCAGAGAAAAGCAGAAACAATAGTAACAATATAATAAGGTAGAAATACACTTGCTAGAACTCTCACTGGGGTAACCAAGAAGGTCGAATAGAACACCTGCTTAACTTTCTATATGTGGGCATGTTTGGAAGCAGAATGCTGACTCCAGGAATTGTCATTGGTAGTTGCAAGTAATGTCACATTAATAAACATGAGATCATAGAAAAAATACTCTGCAAGTAGAACTTAAAAAAGAATGGGAAGATCAACTTTCCCAATAAGCCCTCTTTTCCAGAAGCCACAGATTGGCTAACACTGAAGGCAATCTAGCTTGAAAATTGGTTCTGAGGATGCTTGGCAAAGCTGCTTGTGAGAGTCAAAGAGATCAAAATGCACACACGCGCACACACACACACACACTCACACACACACGCAAAACATCATAAGGGAAATATGTTCAGAAGAAACCCCAAAGAAGAAATAGCAAAGCAAAGTTGCTCTATTATACTAAAATTAAAATAAACATTAGGTGTTCAAATTTGCAATTTATGTAGGTTTTTTTTTTTTTTTGCACAAAACTTGCACAGTATCCACCAAAGAGAAAAATCTACTGATGATGTATATTAAGCAGTAAGACAGACAGTATTGGGAATCTAATATTGACAAGATAGGGCCCATTGTAAGGGTGAATATCAAGCTCAATTCCAAGTAATTAAGGCAAAGGGAGAAATTGTTGCAAAGGAGTAGGATGAGTTCCCATGGATGGAAAATCGCTAAGAGCAACCAAGGCTAAGGGGCACTCTTTTTTTTTTTTTTTTTTTTTTTTTTTTTGATATATATTTTTTATTTTACAATACCATTCAGTTCTACATATCAGCCATGGGTTCCCCTATTCTCCCCCCTCCCACGCCCTCCCCTTACCCCCAGCCCACCCTCCATTCCCACCTCCTCCAGGACAAGTCCTTCCCCGAGGACTGTGGTCATCTTGTTAGACTCAGTCCAGGGAGGTCCAGTCCCTTCCTCCCAGACTAAGCCAAGTGTCCCTGCATAAGTTCCTGGTTTCAAACAGCCAATTCATGCAATGAGCACAGGACTTGGTCCCACTGCCTAGATGCCTCCCAAACTGATCAAGCCAATCAACTGTCTCACCTATTCAGAGGGCCTGATCCAGCTGGGAGCCCCTCAGCCTTTGGTTCATAGTTCATGTGTTTCCATTCATTTGGCTATTTTTTTTCAATAATTGAGTAAAACTGAAATTTATTATAAGCCACAGTCGTCCTAGGGACCTCCATGCTATATATATAGCCTCTATGGTTCTATGGGTTGTGGTCTGATTGTTCATTTTATATCTAGAATCCACCAATGAGTGAGTACATACCATAACTGTCTTTTTGGGTTTGGGTTACCTCACTCAGGATGATTTTTTCTAGTTCCATCCATTTGCCTGCAAATTTCATGCTTTCATTGTTTTTCTCTGCTGAGTAGTACTCCATTGTGTATATGTACCACATTTTTTTCATCCATTCTTCCGTTGATGGGCATCTAGGTTGTTTCCAGGTTCTGGCTATTACAAATAGTGCTGCTATGAACACAGCTGAGCATGTATCTTTATGGTATGTATCAGCATTCTTTGGGTATATGCACAAGAGTGGGATGGCTGGGTCTTGAGGTCGTTCGATTCCTAATTTTCTGAGAAACTGCCATACTGATTTCCACAGTGGTTGTACAAGTTTACATTCCCACCAACAGTGGAGGAGTGTTCCCTTTGCTCCACATCCTCTCCAACATTGGTTGTCATTGGTGTTTTTGATCTTAGCCATTCTAACAGGTGTAAGGTGGTATCTCAGAGTCGTTTTGATTTGCATTTCTCTGATGATTAAGGATGTTGAGCATTTCTTTAAATGTCTTTCAGCCATTTGTAGTTCTTGTTTTGTGAATTCTCTGTTTAGCTCTTTAGCCCATTTTTTAATTGGACTGTTCAGTGCTTTGATGTCTAGTTTCTTGAGTTCTTTATATATTGTGGAGATCAATCCTCTGTCAGATGTGGGGTTGGTGAAGATCTTTTCCCAATCTGTTGGCTGTCTTTTTGTCTTATTGACTGTGTCTTTTGCCCTGCAAAAGCTTCTCAGTTTTGAGAGGTCCCATTTATTAATGGTTGTGCTCAGGGTCTGTGCTGTCGGTGTTTTATTTAGGAAATGGTCTCCAGTGCCAATGCGTTCAAGAGTGCTTCCTATTTTCTTTTCTATTAAGTTTAGTGTAACTGGATTTATGTTTAGGTCTTTGATCCACTTGGACTTGAGTTTTGTGCATGGTGACAGATATGGATCTATTTGTAATCTTTTACATATTGACATCCAGTTATGCCAGCACCATTTGTTGAAGATACTTTCTTTGTTCCATTGTATAGTTTTGGCTCCTTTGTCAAAAACCAGGTGTTCATATGTGCATGGATTAATGTCAGGGTCTTCAATTCGATTCCATTGGTCCGTATGTCGGTTTTTATACCAGTACCAAGCTGTTTTTATTACTATAGCTCTATAGTAGAGTTTGAGGTCAGGGATGGTGATGCCTCCAAGGGTTGCTTTATCGTATAGGATTCTTTTAGCTATCCTGGGTCTTTTGTTTTTCCATATAAAGTTGAGTATTTTTCTTTCCAAGTCTGTGAAGAATTGTGTTGGGATTTTGATGGGGATTGCATTGAATCTGTAGATTGCTTTTGGTAAGATTGCCATTTTTACTATGTTAATCCTACCTATCCATGAGCATGGGAGATCCTTCCATTTTCTGATATCTTCTTCAATTTCTTTCTTTAGAGATTTAAAGTTCTTATCAAAAAGGTCTTTCACTTGTTTAGTTAGTGTTATCCCAAGGTATTTTATATTATTTGTGGCTATTGTAAAGGGTGATGTTTCTCTGACTTCTTTCTCAGCCCTTTTATCATTTGTGTATAGGAGGGCTACTGATTTTTTTGAGTTGATCTTATATCCTGCCACTTTACTGAAGGAGTTTATCAGCTGTAGAAGTTCCCTGGTAGAGTTTTTGGGGTCACTTATGTATACTATCATATCATCTGCAAATAGTGAAAGTTTGACTTCTTCCTTGCCAATTTGTATCCCTTTGATCTCCTTTTGTTGTCTTATTGCTCTAGCTAGCACTTCTAGTACTATATTGAATAAATATGGGGAGAGTGGACAGCCTTGTCTTGTTCCTGAATTTAGTGGTATCGCTTTGAGTTTCTCTCCATTTAATTTGATGTTTGCTGTTGGCTTGCTATAGATTCCTTTTATTATGTTTAGAAATGTTCCTTGTATTCCTATTCTTTCTAAGACCTTTATCATGAAGGGGTGTTGGATTTTGTCAAAGGCTTTTTCAGCATCTAGGGAGATGATCATGTGGTTTTTTTCTTTCAGTTTGTTTATATGGTGTATTACATTGACTGATTTCCGTATGTTGAACCATCCTTGCATCCCTGGGATGAATCCTACTTGGTCGTGATGGATGATTGTTTTGATGTATTCTTGGATTCGGTTTGCCAATATTTTGTTGAGTATTTTTGCATCAATGTTCATGAGGGAGATTGGTCTGTAGTTCTCTTTCTTTGTTGCATCTTTGTGTGGTTTGGGTATCAGGGTAATTGTAGCCTCATAAAAAGAGTTTGGTAGTGTTCCTTCTGTTTCTATTGTGTGGAACACTTTGAAGAGGATTGGTATTAGTTCTACTTTGAAAGTCTGGTAGAATTCTGCACTGAAACCATCTGGTCCTGGGCTTTTTTTAGTTGGGAGACTTTTGATGACTGTTTCTATTTCTTTAGGGGTTATTGGTCTATTTAAATGGATCGGGGCACTCTTACTAACCTGACTTCGCAGGATCCTGCCTGAAAGTAGGCCAGAATGATGGGCATCTCTTGTGAGATAGATAACGAATCCAATGGTGGAAATTTCCTGTGAGATGGTTAAGGAATCCATTGAAACACTGGGAAAGATCTGCTATCAAAAGTTGCCAAGGAGACAATTTTTATCAGAAGGAAAATAATTACTTCCGCACAGCGTATTCCTGTCCATAGAAGCAAGGAAGAATTTTTTAGAAGATAAATAACAGTTATGGAAAATGATAGATAGACAAGCTTACTCCTCCCAGAGAGCAAAATCTAATCTGGAACCCCCAACCACACCCTTGTTCTTCAGCTGGCCAGTGCAGAACCATCCAAGAGAGAACATGCAAGTCACATTTGCAGGTGTTAAGGACTTCCAGAGACTAAGATGAGAAAGGACAGCTCTTTAAATGCTGAGAGGCCTTATTTTTTTTGTAATTCTCTATTTTTAATTTTGTTTTCTACATAACTACATATTTAGTCAAGTTTAAAGTAGATGTGGGAAGAAGAAAGATTATTTACTATATTTGTAAAAATCTTACTTTAACAATATGCCTGGAGAAAGCATGATTTCAATACCTGGGAGCCTGTTTTTTACAAATTTTATACTGTAGAGATACATTGCTCTGGGTACATGCATGAGAATATTATTAATAGGTGTTCAAGACATGCTAGTTTCAAAATTAACTTGAGTTTGCATGTTACATGAACTAACTCAAACATTTATACCTATTTACTTTAGAATAGGAAATTCTTACATTTCCTTTATAAGTCCTTTTTAAGAGTACTTTAATTTAATAATCATTACACAGAGGCTTAGAAGTGAAATTTTTAAAAGAACAAATTGTTTTTTCTTTTAGTGTTTTCTTATAAACTAATTTGTATCTCAATAACTTTTCTCTTCTAGAATTTCTATAGCACTTTTTGTTACACAAAGTAGATTCAAATTATATTGTTTTCTCAGTTACTTATGCCAAAAAGTACCCTCACAATATATCAGAGGCAAAGAATTTTACATAACCATTCTTAAGAGGAGGAGTGTTTTTATTTTCACTTGAGGGAAATTGATTTGAATGAAGGCCAGTTGTCATCAAACTGATTCAGCTAAATTGATTCTCTCTACTTGAAATAAAATTTTATCCCTCCCTTTCTCAGTGTCTAAAACATTTACATGAACTATTTTGTAATGCAGATTAGATTCAATGCTTGCTAAATTCTGTGGGAATTACAGGCCATGAAATCTTGTTTTAACTATTATTTGTGGGTTTTTTTTTTTCCGTTTTTGTCTAAATGCCTCATTCTTTGCCCAGACACATGCAACTCATAGGAAATGGTGATGGACATGGACAGAAAGGGGGTCGGGAGAGTAAGTTCTTTTGTCGTTGAGTAACATTAAAGTATTCTCCTCAAATGTTTTTATCTCAAGCCAAGTGGATGTGATTTTTTTTTATGTCAGACAAAGTGCCAACTGTAAATGATGTTTTGTTCCCTAGGAAGAAATTGTATTTGGATTTAATATCCATATCCAGAGTTAACAGAATGGAAACACTCTCTACAAATAACATTTCTAGTGGGTAACTATATATTATTTTCAGTTTATTATTATTTCTATGTGTATTTGTGAGATATATATTTGAATATATTTGTGTATGCATGTGTGTCAAGGCCAGAGGTCAACACTGGATGCCTTGTTCAGTAGCTCCATACCTCCTGTTGGGTTTCTCACTGAATATCACTGTCATTCCCAGCCACTCACCTCAACCCTGGGGAAAATCTAACCATAAGAACAAACTAGAGAACTGGTTCCAACATGGAAAGAACTTTAGCCTACAATATAGAGAAATGAGATTCAAAAACCAGTTCTTTGTAATTTCTTATTATCCATATCCTCAGTCACCCTCCATATAGTATAGAAATACTTTAAACCCAATAGTAAACAGATTGGAGAGAGAATAAATAACAGAATTTCAAAATTATTCTATCAAAATTTTATCAGTATTCATGGTACATAACCCTCTTCACTCTTACATATACAATATGCAAAAATGTTCTCTATAGTTTGAGAAGAAACAGTAAAGAATGTTCAACCTTGTTGTATTGAATGAAGATCATGTTCATCTGTGTGCTATGAGTGTGGCCAAAGGTGTAAGGCGACTACTCCATCCATGTGTTGGAAGAAAACTATTGTTTGGAATCAAGAAAAATACATACATTACATAACTGTAGACCTAATAATGTATTATTTTCTGTGAAAAATGATAACTTGCTCTTAATTTATGCAAAATAAATATTAATGTTTGCAAGATAACTTGTAGTTTAAAAGAAGTATGTAAAATTATTTTGCAAGAAGGTTCATTTCATATAAAAAAAAAAGCAGGCTTCTTAGTACATGAAGAAGAGGAAATTTTTAACAAGAATATAACAATACCAAAGGTAATATAATTAAGCCCTCCTCAGTGATTTGCACTTCATTAGTAATTTTGAGAGGAAATTAAAAGGAAGAAATCCCTGGCAGATTAGAAATTTTATTTTAATTATCTCTTTATTAGTCAAGCATTGCCACACTCATCATGTAAAAGCTTCTCTTAGGTCACAGCAGAGGGAACTGATTCTACTTACTCATGGGTTTGCAACATGTAACCCTGTTCAGTTTGCATGTCAGCTTGGTTTGGGCCCAGGCTTTGGGTGGAGGTCAGTTCAACACACGTGTCTTTACAGTTTCTGTGGCCAGCAGTTCCCCAATACACACTCAGAGCACTGTTTATTAACAGATAGTGCAGTGGCACAAACACACTTACAGCCTTTGCTTTCATTATTTTCCACTAACATTTCCCTGGCTAAGACTGATCACCTGTCTAAGCCTGATACTTACATCATGAGAGTGTACATCTCTTCAGTCTAGAGATCTGAAAACTCACAGAGCAGAAGAGCAGAGAACTGGACAGCCACTCATTCGCTGGCTTGGCATGGTGTCTCAGTCTATTTAGCTTTTTCAGAATTTGAGCTTTGCCACCAATGGCATCCTCCTTTGACAATGACATCCCTGATCTATAAAAGGGCATGGTAGAAGATATCCTTGATACTTACATACCTTTCTAAAACCACTGTTTGACTGTATAAGGTTCTACCCTTGGAGATATCTTTAGAACTTATCAATATAATTCTCTGAAACGTTTTCTAGCTTTTCTGTGATTTTTATCCAAGTGAACTTCATGTACCAGTCACTTTGAGCCATGCCTTTCCTTCTTGATTTTCAAAATATGATCCTGTAAAAGATGCCTATAATTGAGTCCTTCTGGTTGAATTGGAAGGTTCTAGAATATACCACTTGAATTAGAAGTCTAGCAAAGGTTGTATCAGTCATGACTATGAAGGAGTCGTGTCTTAGCTGCTTGTCTAACGGTATCCCTCTGAATATACTTTTTATTCTGAAGTTGTTTAAAATGCGATTTCCAACCAGTTGTTTTTTTGTAGTCTCAAAACTCATCCTTGCTATTACAAAAATTAACTGTATAAAACTGTTGCTTTCATATGTGGTTGATCTCAAGCTACTCAACCTAGGATATCTATTTTTGAACAATTTTCCATATGACAACTAAGCCTGTGGGATATACATTAGCTTGTGATGGGTATATATTCCTTCAAAACACCAGGTTCTATACATATTAGCTTAGCACTAACTACAGTAAATTTTTAAATCTCAATTTCTTACCAAATAGCTTTCTTATTCATGGAAGTGTCCAGCACAGATGTTCCTGGTTGGCAGACATGTTTTCCATTTGAGAAAGTGTTTAAGATGTCAGGAAAATTAGGCACAATTATTTTTCACTGTGCATGAAGTGTAAGCCTTGAGCCTGCAGTCACTCAGGTCATCCTGACCTCACTTGGCAAGTTTCTGTGGACACTCTGGCTCCATAACAACCATAAAGAACCAGTATTTGTCTTTCCCTGCTGGTATAACTATTACTTAGAACTATAACATACATGACCAATGGCCAATCAGTGTTCTTTGCTAGTCTATTTGCCCAGTGCAACTTTAATAGCTATTTTGATGGAACCGCCTTCTTGTTATTCATCTATAAAACCCAGATCCTTCAGACATCTTTCAGGAACACTCACTCTGGCCACCTAGAATGTGTCTTTTCTTCACCAGGTGGCCTTCCTCATTTTGACGGGAATGAACTGTTTCCACACCTGCTAAGCCTCAACTTGCTCCTTAGGTTGACAGAGTCAGCACACAGGAACTATCCATACTGTTCTGCCTTTCTTTTCCAGGACTTCTGAGTCCTTTACCTTAAGCTGAAAGATAGAGGTGGCATGCAGTGGGGGGGGGGGTGTGCGGGAGGGGGGGTGTTAAGAAGCCCAGATACAAAACCCTTTCTACTCATAGTCCTGGGAAAGTTGTACTTACACAGGTGAAGAGGTTTTCAAGAACTTAAAGCAGGAAAACTCAGAGACCTTTGAACTGCTGCTCAATTACAATAACATCGAAGAAGTGAGGGGTAGACACAAGGCTCCACTGCACCGAAGAGTCGCATATTATTTCCATTATAAGTCATTGCCCTAGGAAGTATTATTATACTGGAAGACTAGAAACACAAATGGGTAAAGCAAAACCAATGTTTAAAGTTGTAATGATAGTAAATGAAAATGCCTTCTTTTTTTTCTTGTCTCAAGTGAAATTATCCTGGACTAAGCATAAGCCCTACACCCAATTTTGTATGAGGAAATTGAAGAGAGATTGAGGCAGAGAGTAAAATTGAAAGTCATGTAAAAACAGGGGCCCAAGCTAGGGTAAAAAAGCCAGTTCATATGGAATTCAACAGTTTCAGGGAAGGAATCACTGGATGCCAGGAACAGCAAAAAATTCCTTCCTTAAGAACCTTCAGAGGTAACACTACCCTGCCCAAACTTTGATTTTAGATCCTTTTCATCAAAACTATGACCGTAAACCTATTGCTTCAAGTAGGCCAGATTTGTGGCACCTTCTTACTGAAGTCATAAAAGAAACTCATGGGACTTGAAAGCTCCCCAGAACTCATTAGAAATATATGTTACAACCAGGAGTGTGATATATCATCAGTTAGTTAAGGGACTAAGCTCATTATTACCCAGATACACTCTAGAATAAAATTATTCTAACTTCTAAATTAAGAAGGATCTCAAAATAACCATAATAAATGAAAATGAAAAACAAATTGAATTATGATATACATTCCATGGATAAAACCTGAAGACAGAACACTAAGTTGTTTTAGTTAGGGCTCTGCAGACAGACACAGCCAGAGCCTACCATGCAATGTATGACAAAGATTTCCCTGGGGAGTTGGCCCCCTTGATTATGAGCGGTACCATAAGAGGTTGTCTGCAAGCCTATGAACCGGGAGACTTAGCCAAGTGCCCAGGCTAAATCTGAAGTGTCCCAACCAAATGTGATAATGTAATGAAGCAGAAGGCTGAGAGAAAAGGTTCTCAACCTGTGAGTTGTGACCCCTTCAACAAACTTCTGTCTCCAAAAAATATTTACATCCTGATTCTTAATAGTAGCAAAATTACAGCTATGATGTAGTAATGAAAATAATTTTATGGTTGGGGGTGGTCACCACAACATAAGGAACTGTATTAACTTACAGCTTTGGGAAGGTTGGGAACCACTGTCCTAGAGCCTCAGGGGAAGCTGCTGATGGCCCAGATCAGAACACGGCATCCCTAGTCCATAAGAAAGAGTCAATTCAGCTGGGCAGTGGTGGCGCACGCCTTTAATCCCAGCACTCGGGAGGCAGAGCCAGGTGGATCTCTGTGAGTTCGAGGCCAGCCTCCTCTCCAAAGCGAGTTCCAGGAAAGGCACAAAGCTACACAGAGAAACTCTGTCTCGAAAAACCAAAAAAAAAAAAGAAAGAAAGAAAAGAAAAAGTCAATTCAGTCTTCTGAACTCTTCTTCCTTCTGAACCTCCAGCAGATTGGATGGTGACCACCCACACAGGAGGTATATCTCCTCTCCTTGGGCCATAGATTAACACGCCAATTTCTTTTGGAAACTTTCTCACAGACACACCCAATCATTATAATCAAAAGCAAAACACCTGAACTCTTCTATCCTCAAAACAATGATGGGCTCATTGCCCATTAAAGCACTGGGATTAAATAATGCTTTGCCAGCTGTTGGGGAAATACCCTGCCAGAAGAGAAAATCACTTTCCATAAGGAGCAAGCTCAGACCAAGGCGAGGAAAACACTTCCGTCAGGTCAGGTAGTCATCAAAACTTTATCAGAGGGGCTTTCATCTGAGTTTCAGGACTGGGACAGGATGAGACTGACCCCAGAGAAGCAGTGCCCTCCTACCTGGGCTTCTAGGGCCTGAAAAGAAAGAAAAGGAAGAAAACAAAGAAACAAAAGCCACTGATAACAAATTAAGTCATCGGCTTGCTTTCCAAGTCCAGGTGTCCCCTGGTGAAAGAGATTGCTTAGTTAAATTCCTCTAAACAGGGATAAGGGAAAGTTCTAGGCATCAGCAGGAGCCAATTTGCTTTCTTTCTCTGATCATGGTATCCTGCAACTGATCTTGAAAACAGCAGAATACATTTTCAGAACTTTAGATGGATTTCTTGCAACCCCTTCAATTGAACCCCAGTTTCACCCCTCAATTCTCCACCATTGGGGGAGAATCTATATAACAAGTTGATCGCTCCCTGAAATAATCATTACCAGTTGGCTGTAAATCACCCACAGTTTGTAAATAATGCCCAGCAGTTGAAGAAAGGATTGTTTCAGTGTGCCAGTTCTCTATCCTAATGTTATTTAGCACTATGTATTTGGAAGACTCTCAAAACTTTAATTAGTGCTATGCTAAATATCTCAGTCACGAGAAGATGATAACACCTTAGTCTTCCAGTCATGATATACCTGGAGTAGTGAAATCCACAGAGGACACAGTAGAATGGTATTTTCAAGGACAGTGGAGTGGGAATGGTGTGGGAGGAATGCAGGGTTCACAACACGCCCCCACGGTCGGGCGTGTTTGCATATGCCCAGCGGACACTTCCGCCTAGCCAGTTCCAGGTCAGGATAGCCATCTCCGGGTCAGGGCATCTCGAGTGACCAGGACCCGTGAGGTGACGTTGCATGGCTACATAGGCACGCAGTGTGGCCATGTGATCTACGCACATGCGTAGAGTAGTGACGTCGGCCTGTGCACGCCCAGCCTTTAAAAGCCGGTGCCATGTTCCCAGTTCTTCTCCACACACGTGTCTCTCCCACAGGCCTGGGCACTCTCTGTCCCTTTATCTCTAATAAAACTCTTATCAGCGAATTCTGTTGTGTTTCGTGACATTTCTTTGCAGGGTAAGAGCACAGCACCGCTATTTAACTAACAGTCACTCTTTCCTGAGCAATGTTTCCATCTGAAATGACAGCAACGTTCTTGACATAGAGAAATGGTTTCATAACAATGTAAATATACTTAATGCCATATATATATATATATATATATATATATATATATATATATATATATACTTCAAAAGGTTACGTGATGAATTTTATCGAATGTATACTTTATTAAAATAAATAGATAATTAGGAAGCCTTCACCAGAAAATCTAAATAGCCAACAGTGTAGCACTAGAATCCTTACTGGGATAACGTATTTGTGAAGAGAGAATGGGAAATTCTCTTGAATACTATGTCATGGATGTGATCCGTAACTTCAGCTCCCATGGAGAGATTCACTGAAGTTGTGAATGTATACTGTCTGGATTATCCTGGAGCGCATTTTGAGACTCTTTCCCAACAGGAAATGCTAACATGGCTTGGAGCAATCTGAAGAGACCTACAATTCTCAAATTTCTGCAGTTAAATGTGAACTATTCTCATTATTTTTGTGACACTACTGAATCCTTAGTCCAGCATGGACTAGAGAAACACTGGTTATACAAGCTGTTCACATTCCAACTAGCATAATAGGCTGTCATCAGTGGAACAGTAATTTCACATCTCAAAGATAGAGGTAAACATGAGTGGGAATGAGTCTTTCTGAAACTGTTGATAACTGCAAAATTGCCTGTTCTGTTCTCTCCTGACACCAGTAATTTCCACAGGGAGCTCATAACTTTGGCCCCCTCTCCATCCATAAATCTGGAAGAAAGTAATAACTTTAATGTTTTAACAGAGACAACATAAAATGTTCCTCTCTAAATTACAAGTGCTCTTAAACCAATTGCTTGAGGCAAATGTCCTTGCATCAACAAGTCAGTGAAAGTTGCTTGAGAGCCTGTGTGATTGATAACTGCAAACACCTGTATTAAAGGGATGCTCTTGTGAGTTATGAGAAGCAGTGAAGCAGAAACTAATCTGTTCACTTTGGAGTCTTTGACAACATAATTGTATCTTACTTGCTGATATTTTAATCATAGTACTAGAGAACACCCAGTAAAACCAAAAGCAAAGAATCCGGAAAACGTGTGTGCCCATCTTTCCATCTGTAATGGAAAACACGTGTGTATTTATTTTTTCTAAGTGAAAAGTGCAGTGATCTAGAGAATGTAAAGTAGGTAATTATAAATTTCACTTCCATCTTATTTTAAAGTTGGTTACCTTGGTACTTTTTTTTTAATTTTTGAGGCTGTAATTTAATACATTTCTCCCGCCCCTTTCCTCCCTCCAGACCATCCTATATATCTTTCTTCACTCTTCTTCAAATACATGGCCTCTTTTTCACTGTCATTACACACACATATGTATTTTTATATACATGTATTCCTAAATATAATCTATTGAGTTCCATGTATGTATGTTTTCAGAGCTGATTGTTTGGCACTGAACTACCAATGTTGAGCTCTTCCCTGGGGAGGAATAACTCTCCTACTTCCAGCCTTAATTGGTTGCCTGTAGTTCTTTGTGCAAGGATGAGGCTGTGAGCCTTCCCTCACCCAGCTATGCACATTCACTGGTGTCAGCCTTGTTCAGCTCACAATTAGGTAATCACGTTAAGCAACAGCTCTCTACCTGAAATTAAGACCTGCTCACCAAGAGGAATACTATATCCCTGGTACTGGAAACCTAGCCAAATACCCAGAGCCAGTGAAGACTTGGATCTTGGAGGAGAATCTATACATCGACAACCACTAATTTACTAAACCCGCAGAATTCCTAACAATGATCTATAAGTATATATCCGTATGCCCAAAAAAGTGTAGTCTTCACCACTGATCAATGAAATGGTTTTTGTTTTTGTTTTTGTTTTTGCGGTGGTCCAAGTCAACTACAGAAAACCATAAACAACCAGAATGAAGAGTTGTGGAGCCCAGTCCCAATGGACACATCTACAAGACACCCCTGCAGTGAAGGTTCAGGGGACATTGAAGAAAAGGGGGGAGAAAGACTGTGAGACCCAGAGAATCAAGGAATTTGATGTGAGATTGTGTCTCCTAGGAATATCAGAAGTAATCTGTAGCTAAAAGTTTTCCTGTGCCTGCCTGGCTCCCACAGCCATGTGGAAAAAAAGGAAAAATTTTAGTAGAAAAAAATCTTAAATGAGAGAGTACTTCTTAGCCAATTTCCTTATGTAAGACTTTAAATTAAATGTAACACAAGTCATTTTTAAATGGTTTAATATTCATATCATTCTTAAAATCTTGATATTTTCAAATAATCTCCATGATATAGTCCCATAATCTGTTCTTTTCTATTAAATAATGGAATGCACTTTAACCTAGCATGTTATGCCACCTCCAAACCTACATCCAACTACCTGCAGTTGTAAATTACATGAGTTATTGAAAACAGGGCCCTAAGGATTGAGGTGCATAAATAGTATGTTTATTCTAAAATGAAAGTAAGCACTGTTTTATACACTCAAGGTATTTTTACCAGTAGCCTTTGAAATATTTAGACAGGTGGCTAGGTATAATTTTGGTCTGTTGAACAGATGTGTATCTATGCTTAACAGATCATAAAATCCTAAAGGTTAATAGAGGTATAAGAGGTGTGACCATGAGTAAGACTTGGTATGAGTTCGTAGTATAATTTAACTACGAAGTTTACATGCTATAGTGAGAAGCATGTGGATGAAATCATTTCCTCCCCTCTAAAAATATGCTTAAGGGGTGCTGTCTCCCCTGGATACAATGAGGGAGAACCCTGTACCAGATACTTTTCAGTTGTAATTAAAACAAGAGGCAGTATCAAGGTAAAGTTTAGAAGGCAATTCCCAATATATCAAAATAAAAACAAAAAAAAAAACTAGGAACACCAAGCATTTGTTAAATTCATTTAAATCACCATTCTAAATAATATGGTGTTTAAAATGAATTCAGTATAATAGATAGTATAGTTGATTATGAAAATTATAATTTTTGTATGGAGTATTTGTATATGTGTGCAAGTGTGTGCATATTGCACATGGAGGGCAGAATTCTACATTCCTCAATCAGTTTCCACTCTAGTTTTGAGACTAGGTCTCTCAATGAATTCAGACCTCTATGATTCATAGAAATTAGCTGACCATTCATGCCAAAGGATCTCTTCCTCTCAATACCCTGCATTCATAAGGGTGTTGGACATTCAACCTCAGATCCTCCTGCTTTAATTTACCAATGTAGCCATCTCTTTGGACCCATTATTTATTTTAAATAACATCTCATGAGAGGAATACCAATACTTAAATGCTACAGTGGCCATAATGACATTATTGACATGCAAAATTAAATATTTTGAATATGAGTTTGTTCAAAATTAGGTTTGTACATCACTAAAATAAACTAGAATGCAATTAGACAACTTTATACTAAATAAACAAACTTTTACATTATAGCAATTATTTGGAAAGTCTAGCTTTTATATAAATAAATAACTATTGTTGAGAGAAGTACTGTCTGAACACAAGAAAGATGAAGCTCAAGATGCTTTGTTTTACTAAATAAATTAACATAGAGTAAGAGGACCTATATAGGTTTCTATAGGAAAAAAAGAAAGAAAAAGAAGCGTGTGTGTGTGTGTGTGTGTGTGTGTGTGTGTGTGTGTGTGTGATCTGTGTGTAATCTGTGTGTATGTGTGTCTCATCTGGGTTCTGAGTATGTCTGTGTGTCTCATATGAGTGTCTATGTGTGTGATCTGTGTGTATGTGTGTCTCATCTGGGTGTCTGGGTGTGTCTGAGTGTGTGTGTGTGTGTGTGTGTGTATGTGTGTGTGTGTATGATCTGTGTGTATGTGGCTGTCTGTGGTTGTGTAAGATTCACGTAGGATATATGATGTATATGTATAATTATAAAGTGAATCTGGTAGAGTAGTTTACACAGAGGACAGTGGTCCCTAATGGTGCATAGGATGGAAACAGGGACAGAAGTTTCTCATCCAGAGTCTAGAAACAGAAGAATAAGACTCACTCATAAGTGGATACTAGATGTAAAGCAAAGAATAACCAGACTGCAACTCGCAACTCCAGGGAGGCTACCTAGTAAGGAGGACCCTGAGAAAGACACAGGGATCACCCATTGACAGAGAAATGGATGAGATCTACATGAGCAAACTTAGGGTGGGGTGGAGGGTAACGGAGGGCAAGGGTCAGGGGAAAGAGAGCTTAGGGGAGTGGGAGGTCCGAGCTGGATCAGCAGCAGAGTGAGAGAATGGGGAGGGAGATACCATGATGAATGAAGACCCCAGGAGAACAGGAAGAAGCAGAGTGCTAGAGAGGTCCCCAGAAATCCACAAAGATACCTCCACTGTAGACTACTGGCAATGGTTGAGAGAGAGTGCCCGAGCTGACCTGCTCTGGCGATCGGATGGCCAAACACCCTGGCTATCATGATAGAACTCTCATCCAGTGACTGGTGGAAGCAGATGCAGAGATCCACGGCTGAGCCCCAGGTGGAGCTCTGGGAATCCAATCCGCCAGGGAGAGGAGGGATTTTATGAGCAAGAGATATTGAGACCATGATTGGAAAAAGCACAGGGACAAATAGCCAAACTAGTGGAAATACATGAACTAAGAACCAATAGCTGAGGTGCCCCCATGAAAGTGAACCAGGCCCTCTGGATAAGTGGGACAGTTGATTAGCTTTAACTGTTTGGGAGGACCCCAGGCAGTGGAGCCGGGACCTGTCCTTGGTTCATGGGCTGGCTTTTTGGGGCCTATGCTGGGACACTTTGCTCAGCCTTGGTGTAGCTTCCTACACCAAGAATAGATCTGCCTCAGCTGAGTCTACCAGGCTGAGCTGAATCCCCAGGGGAGACCTTGCCTTGGAGGAGGTGGGAATAGGGGGTGAAATGCGGGAGAGGGCTGGGGGATTGGAGGAGGGAGGATGGGGGAGAGAGAGAGAGAAAGCAGTGATGTAGCCTTAGTCTAAGGCTAAAGGTGCAGAATGTTCCTGCAGAGTCAGCAGTGTAAACCTTGTTGAAAACTGGAAGGGTCTGGAGTCTGCTGTCTGAATACAATGGCAACAGCTCAGAAGTACATCAAGTCACAGACAGAGCATGTGCACCGGAGCCACAAGGAAGCTGTTCATTTCTGCCTCTTGTTCTTTCCAGGCCTCCGGCATCATGTGGGTGCCCCCAGACAACCAGGTAGCTCTTTCTTCACATTTGTTGGCCGTCATCTCAAACATTTCTGGAAATATTCACAGACACACAACCAGAAGTCCTGCTTCACCAATTTTCTTTGCATCTCTCAATCGAGTCAAATTGACAACCATGGTAAGATGTTATAAGATAGCTGTGTCTAAAAATTAAAGGATTATTGGGGAATATTATTTTAAGGTGTGTTACTTTTTTTATGTTGCATTTGTTTAGCTCTGTGAAGCTGTGTTACTGTGCCTGCTTAAAATATCTGATGGTCTAATAAACAGCTGAATGGCCAATAGTGAAGCAGGAGAAAGGATAGGCACGGCTGGAGAGAATATGTAGAAGGAGAACTCTGGTAGGAAGGAAGAAGGAATGAGAGAACAAGGAGAGGAGGATGTTAGGGGCCAGCCACCTTGATATACAGCATGCCATGGAGTAAGAAATAATGAAAGATATACTGGATTAGAGAAAGATAAAAGCCCCAAGACCAAAGATAGATGAGATAATTTAAGTTAAGAAAAGCTGACTAGTAACAAGCCAAGCTAAGGCCAAGCATTTATAATTAAGAATAAGCCTCCATGTGTGATTCATTTGGGAACTGAGTGGCAGGCCCCCTCAAAAGAGCAAAAAACCCAACAACATTTTGGTGTTCTGATATCAGTAGGGCTAGAGTAAAAGAAAAATCAACATTTCTCTCTGTGACCAAATATGTTTCATCCACAGACAGCAACAAGCAGTTTGGAGAACATGATACCCACATTCCCAAAAGTTAGGGGGTGTGGGTGGTCTTTGGTTATTTAGTGGGTTATGGATGTTTGTTATATAGGTTTCTACTCTTGTTTAATGGACTTGTGTATACTGATAAGAATTTAAGGTCATTTTGTTATAGCATATTGTATATATGTTTCTATTCTTGTTTAAGGTATTGTACCCATGCAGTTCATTTAAAAATATAAAATAAAATTCTAGTTTTTGAAAGCTATAATTATAGACTACTTAAGATAATTAAGAAACATAGGTTAGTGGCTAGTCATTTATAACAATCAAATTTGGAGATATGTTAGGTATGCTTTCAGGATCATATAGAGATATATTTTAGATAGATGGTCTTCAAATACTTCAAAGACCTGTAGAATATGGCATTTAAAATATTTTATTAACGTATGATTTTTCGTGATAATGAGACACATCTACTGGCAGCACCAATTTACTTCAGAGATGGTAGACGTTGAAAAAAACTCCTTATGGGGTTTGCTTTCCTTGTGGCAAGGTTAGCCTCTGGTCAAAGAAATTGCTCTTGCCTTTGTCTGCTAACAATGTACTGCACAGATTGGACATGCAGGACAAACTGGAAAAAGACTGTTATACTTTGTCAAAACAAAGCAGGACAGCCCTTCAAATTTCCTGCTTCACTGAACAATTTACCGGATACTACAGGTCTGTAGGCTAATGATAGATGTCCCAATGTTGCAGAGGAACTCTGGGTGACTGTCCAGGCAGACAAATGTCTCTGTTGTTAGATAATATTACATTCTTCTGGGTCTTTGATGGAGTTGAAGACTAGATAGTTATAGTTGCAGTTTTTCTTAGTTATGATAGAAAGTAAGTTAAGTGTAAAACTTGGGATTCACTAACATAGGATAGATAACACATTATTTTCTCTAAATATGCTAACTACAAATAGAATATTGCAAATGTAATTCTTACTTTATAACTGTTTTGTTGTGTACAGTCTTATTATGTTAAAGTTAAAACCTTTCTTTTTATTTAGACAAAAGGGGGAAATGTTGCAGAATATTATTTTAATATGCGTGACACTTGGTTATGTTGCATTTGTTTAACTCTGTGAAGCTGTGTTACTTTGCCTGTCTAAAATACTTCAGGGTCTAAAAAGAACTGAATGGCCAATAGCAAGACAGGAGAAAAACAAGCAGGGCTAGCAGGTAGAGAGAATAAATAGGAGGAGAAATCTGGGAGAAGTAGAAGAAAGAGCAAGAGAACAAGGAGAGGAGAACACTAGGGGCCAACCACCCAGCCACACAGCCAGCCATGGAGTAAGAGTGAAAGCAAGATTACAGAAGTAAGAAAAGAAAAAAGCCCAGAGGCAAAAGGCAGATGGGATAATTTAAGTTAAGAAAAGCTGATAAAAAACAAACCAAGCTAAAGCCAGACATTTATAATTAAGAATAAGCTTTCATGTGTGATTTATGTGGGAGCTGGGTGGCAGGGCCCCCACAAGATCCAAAAGAACAAAGAGGATAAAGAGTTAACAACAACCAACAACACACCATAATATATTAATTAAAGACTAATGCTGATTGCTATATCTAGCTTTTACAGAGGATCTGGGCTAACCTATGAAAAGCATAGACAATCTCACGAAATTCCACTTTCCCAAATCTGAGCCAAAGGATTGATAGGAGGATTTAGTGAGAATGTGAGTATAAGGTATCATTGGAAAGTATTTTTTTTATGTTACTTCCATTTTTATTTGGGCTCTACTTTGCAGCATAATATTTAATAGTTTTAGACATATATACATGGATCAAAATTTTAGCAACAAAAAAATATGTATTTGAAATTCTTTATCTTTCCCTTTCCAAATATCTTGTTCTTTGTGTAAAGATAGCACATTTCAAATATATTACTTTATTAATACCTTTTTTCACCGTTTAGAAATACCAAGTCAGCAGAGCAGATTGAGTGAGGGTTCTGCATCTGGCTCCTGCTCTCATGGCCTTCTCAGTACATTGAGCGCCACAGGAACAGCCCTAGGCAAGTGGGAGCCTGACTTGCACTTGGTGATTATGTGCATCTGGAAAGACAAAGGAGATCCTTAGAAGCCCCGAGGCAAAGTGTCTTCGTCTGCATTCTGGGTGAAAACTTGCTTGGAGGAACCTGGGAAGCAAAGACAGATGCTTCAGTCTACTTCTCAGCTTTTCCAAGAAGTGCTCAGGGAGGTGAAGCAGGCTATGCCTGCGAAGAAGGAAAATTTGAAGACATGGCAAAGACTGATGAGGCTTGTTATCAACAAGAACTGGAAATAAAGATTTCCCTCAAAAGGATGAAAACAAACAGAAGATCAGGGTCCAGTGCGCCCAAGGGGACTCACCGGCTTCTGTTGTGAGCTTGGTCCACAGAACATGGAGGAAATCCCACTGGTGATGTGAAGAAAGTGGGAGAGAGGTGGGGCAGGTGACAAGAACCTCATGAAATCAGGGTTGCTGGGCACAATGAAGAGAGGAAAGGGCTAATGCTGCTGCAGAGCTAAAGGAAACCCTGATGCAATCAAAAAGGCTGAAAAGAGCAAGAAGACAGAAGATGAAGGGAATGAGGAAGGGGAAGAAGGTAAAGAAGCTGATGATGATTGATGATGAGTAAGTTGGTTCTAGTGTAGTTATTTTTCTTGTCAATAAATTATTGAACCCTCCTGTAAATAACTTACAAATTTCAAAGGGAAAAAAATTAAAACTGTCTAAGTCTATGAGAGTGCTGTTTGTTTGTATAATTGGTTTTTGTTTGTTTTGTTTATTACCATGTTCTGTGTCTTTTTTTTTTTTTTTGTATAGTTGACACACTACCAACTGTCTTGAGACAGCCTGTCTTGTTGATATTTCCAGTAAACACTGACATTTCTCGGTATAGTACGGGGGTCGTAAATTTGAACGTAAATGTACAGCACATTCTTAATGGTCTGCAGCACAATTTAGTTATATGTGGGACTGTAAGTTTTCCTCACCTTCATTTGTCTCTGTTGCAGCATGTATATGCAAATATGCTGTTTTGTTGTCATTCTAAATGCTTCCAAATAAATTTAAAATCTAATAAAAATGAGCTACAAAGTTATTCTTAGTTCACAGGCCAAACAAAATCAGGTATCAGGCCCAAATTTTCTGTTGCTGGCATTTTATCAGTCCATACTTCCTTCTCTTATATTGTCCTCAGATAAACTGTATTTTTGTGATTATTTTAAGGTTTATTTAAATTTTTATTTCCTGATGTTAGAGCTGGAGCCTAGGGCATTTTTATGTTGGACAACTGCTCCACTGTTGGCATGCATACACAGTCCTAATGCCATGCATATCTCAGTGATACATTATTTACTAAGTCATTAATTTCAAATGTTATTGTAATTCTACAATGAGCATCTGATTGCTCAAAACAGAAATCAATTCTACTGTGAATATATGATTTTACTGTTTGTTAGGAAGGGGAAAATCATAGTTATTTTAAAGTTCTTACTTTTAAGGTAATTTTATGAGTTGCCTTAGTATTTGTTTTTATTTGTTTTTCTTTTACCTTGAACAAGAACACTGGTCATGGTTTTAAAATATGGTAAAGCAGCAGCTGGCCCATAAGGGAAACTGACATGCAATTTCCTTCAGTGGGGTTCATTGAATGAAAGCATTTCAATGCCATGATTTGGGTTTTGAGTTGAGGGGAAGAGCATTAGATAGAAACAATGCGGTTCCTGGAGCTCTAAACATCATGGGGCCTTTAAAGCCTAGAAAGAAGATTCATTAAAAGTTAGATTAATGGAGAAATAAGGAGAGAAAATAGTAAGAAAGTAAGAGAGGGAAAGAGAGACGTGGGAGGGGGAAGGAGCGAAGAGAGAAAGAGCACACTCAGGAATTAACAGAGAGAGTGCTGCCATGAGAAGGATAGGATAGGGAGGCCCAGGGGCCCTTCATCTCTGGACCAAATTCCCTAGCAGTCACCCAGAGGAGTCTCAGATTAATTAATGAATTAAAGATCAGACTTTCCATATGCTTTTAGGGAAATGTCACATCACAATATCTAGTTTAGCATAGAGTATGTGCCAAAGAACATGGAAGATCATAGTACAGATTTCTTAGCTCCATCTCAGATAGAGCTACAGGAAAGCATAGTCTGATTCAGGCTGTGAGATTGGAGCTAAAGTTGCAGGTCTATGTTCTAGTGGCCATTCTTTTCTCCACACTATTTGATTGATGCTGAACACTAAAAACAGCATGCTAGATAAAGCAGATCAAGTTTTCACAGAAAGCATGTATGCTCATGACCACAGCACAGTCTGTTTTGAGCTAAATCTTAACAGAAAGCATGTATGCTTATGACTGCAATACAGTCTGTGTTGAGCTAGGCCAGGATCAGGTGGTTTTGTGACATTATTCTACTTTTCATTCAATCTTGATGTTAGTCTCAAGCCACCACACCCAACTTCAATAGTGATTCTGGTAAGAGTTTCTCACACTGCCCTGAGTTCTGATACATTTTCCACATTTTCCTGAGAGACAGTAGGAAATTCAGGTCTTTCAGCATGGTTCATCTCAATTTTTAGTTTTGAGTCCAACTAGCACCCCTTATTTGCAAGTTTCTTACAAAGTGTATTCTTCTGGCACTTACTATTTAAGTTATGGGATTTTCCAAATGACTACCTTGAGAGCAACAACCTCTCCTATGCTAAGCCTAACTCTCAACTCTCTCAGCCTCTAGGCTTCCTCCAAAAATAGGAGATACTTCAAGATTAAAAGTTGTTGTCCACTCAGTGTCTACTCACATTCCCTCAAGGCTTTGTCTCTTTCTCACCTGTCTGCTGTAGGAGAGGGACAGAGATTATACCCTATAGGTCAGGGCAATATTTTTGCTCAGCAAATCCTTCATAAATTCAAGCCCCTCAAATATTCAATTTTATTATAAAATGCTAAAAACTGCTGGGTCTCTCTTTCCTATGTAGGTTTACTTGGAAATAGTATGCCTCTTGTTAGTTGAGGCAAATACTGACCCAATGCCTGGAATTTGACCCTTTCAAGAGTTCTTTCCCTCCACAGCTCTCCGAAGCCTTTAAAGAGCATGAACATTGTGCTGGATCACAGTTTTTCCCAAAGTCTTCCTTGTGACAGTGCATCCTCTAGTTTTCTTAGCAGATTTCTGTTGCTTTCTGTAAAAAGCAAATGTTTCTGTTTCTAGCTGTCAAGTTTCCTTGTTATTCTCCAGAAGCAAGGTGTTTCTTTCAGGCTTTATGATGTACTGAAATATTTTGTACAGTGGTACTCTGTTAAAAGTTTTTCCCATTGTTGCAGGTTTATTTTTCTTAGTGTCTTTAAGGTTATATAACTGATGTATCAGACTCTCACCTTACCTAGGTATGTCTTTATTTATACCATGGAATAATTACAATTAGAAGAAATTATTATGATAATAAGGTTTTTCGTCTATCTTGCATATATTTTTCATGTTCAAAATTATATTGTAAACACTTGGGTAAGATAGTATAGGCCTATAGTTGTAGCACTATCAACTCCAACACTAAGGAGATGTGGCAGGAGAATCTATCTACTGAGGCCAGTTTCCACTATATGAGAATCTGTCTCACAAAAAGAAAATCACACTGTGGACCAGATAATTCCCAACAAGAATAGAAGGTATTTATTTAGAGCTTGATTTATGGAGAATCAGCCCCCATTGCTTGGGTTTGGCAAGGACTCAATAGCAGTCACTACAGTGGCCAGCTATGTAGTGAATCAGATAATCTTTGATTGTAGAGCATCAGTAGAAGGAAGCTGAAATTTAGGTAAACAAGAAGTGGAGTATACTTTGGTTTTGGTATAACCTGTATTTGATTCACATGTGACCAATAGTTGAAGGCAGAGCCACGCTTAGGGAAGCTGACTGTAACAGCCTCATGCTATATGCTCTGAGCTGACTTGTATTGATGTGGTAGTTTGGCTTTCCTACTGATGGTAATTTTCGTGTTTGGTTTTATTGTCAAATATGGTCTATCCATGTGTTATTTTGTTTCCATTGTACAAATAGAAACTTTTTCAGCAACAATTGAATCATGACATCTTTCATACACCATGCAAAAAAGAAACCAATAGTTTCAGAGAGATTCCAACCTCTTATCCTTAGAAAATCTTTTCAGGAAGTTCATTTATAAATTAAAAAGAATGAGAAAACAATAATAATTCAAATAGCACTTATATTCAAAACAAAATCCTCAGCATATATAGCCTATATAAAGTAACACCCTTAGCTTTTACAAAAAGTGTGTTAGGGTTTATTTGATAAGTTTTTAATGGGCAGAAAGCCTTCCTGACTTCTTATCGTCAGTTTTCTCTTGTGTTTCTTCTCATTTCTGCTTATTCTTCCTTGTCAAAGTCTGTATCATGCTCACTCATTTTCATGTTCCACACTGATGATGTGTTCATCTCCCCTAGAAAGGTACGCTTGAACTCATTACATTAGGATAATACACCTAAGTCAGAAAACTTCAAATTATGTCAAACTTGACTCTGTGCCGAGATATGTAGTAAAGACAATACTCTTCTAGGTATGGTGGGTGTATTCAACTAAATGTAGATTGCTTTCAGATTTGACATGAACTAAGACAGAAGACTAATACAGCTCTTCCAGTAGTAAAGTACACCAAGAGAAATAAAAATCCTTTAACATGTAAGCTAACAGTTTCTTGATATGATTTCTATTCTTGTATAATTCATAAGAAACAAGAAAATGCATACTGGATGTTGAAGATATTGACTTTATTTTCTGTTGACTTAAAGCCATCATGGAATAGAATTCCAAACAAATATGGTACAATTAAGATATATGGAAGAAGCTAATAAACAATTACAATCATCATTTCTCAATACCTTACCCAACATAAGCTGTATGTAGTACCACACTATTGCTGGATCTGTAGCCACACAATCTCCCTTCTGTGCACAAGGTCTTGCCATGTCATACCCCCTGCCTGTAGGATTTGTAGCCACACAGTGTCTCTCTTCTGTGCATGAGGACCTAAAGGCATCTCACCTGTAGCATCTCATGGATTATAAGTGGTTGAACGTGTTCCCACTGGATTTACAGCAAACAGCAACCATTTTCTTGAATAAACTTATAGTAATGGAAGCATAATGCTGCTGACAAAAGCAAATACAAAACGGACACATAGGAGAACAGAACAGATAAACAGCTGAGTGTAGGCAAACGTGCCCCACACACAGGGTAAAGAGAGCGTGTCAATAATAAATGATGTAGCGAAGACTGGGTCTGCATCATTCACATAAATTAAACCAGACACATCTCACATCACATGCAAAAGTGGCACAGATAAAGATCACTCACTTAATTGGGATACCAAAACCATGAAACTAACACACACACACACACACACACACACACACACACTCACAAATACATCAAAATCACTATTACAACAATTTGAATAAGACATTTTGATATAACCCCCAAATTAAAAAGAAATCAAACACAGACAAGTGAAATTGCATCAAACTAAATCCTTCTGTTCAACAAATAATGTACAAAGTAAATTGGCACACTACAGAATGGGAGAAAATATTTGCAAAGTAGTCATATGATTAGAAGTTATTACCCAAAATATGTAAGGAATTCAAACAATTCAACAACAACAACAACAAACTACTGAACTTAAAATGGATGATAGCTACAGACATTTTAAAATATGAGCTGTATAAATAGTCAGAAGGTATGTGAAGAAGATATTCTCAAAATCACTAACCATCAGAAAAACAAAAACCCAAATGGCTTAGCTATCACTTCACTCCAGTAAGAAGATCTTTATCTTTCAAAAAGACTAAAGATAACAAGAGTTGGGAGGTTGTGGATTAAAGGAAACCCTTAAATCTTGTTGATGGGGACAGATTAGTTCAGCTATTGTAGGAAACAGGATGCAGGTTCCTCGGATGGCAAAGAAGAAATACTCTACTGGGTACACATCCACAGGAAATTAAATCAGCACTCTACTATGACATCTCATGTTTACTGTAGCACTATCACCAATAGAGAAAATATCGATAGGCATGACATGGGACTGACCTAAGATCCCATCAGTTAATGAATGGATAAAGAGATTGTAGTTATATACTACTGAAATACTATTCTGCCATTATAACAAAGAAAATATCATTTTGGCAACATGGAAAGTCCTAGAAGACCTCATACTTAGTAAAATAAGTCAAAGGCATAAAGATAAAGTGTATACTCATTCACAAGTAGACAATGAAGACTGTTGACCCGACAAAGACTGAGCATACAATGATGAACAAAGATTACTAGGCCTCCTGTGAATGGGAGTTTGGTGGCTCGGGATAGACATACCAGTGTTAAAGGAGAAAAACAGTTTAGTTAGAAAGCAGGAGTGAATTTTTTAAAACTCTATGTCTCCACAAGGACTGTGATTAATTATAAATTATATTCTTGAAAAATTCAAGAAGAGGTTATTAAAAGGTCTCACCACAAACATGTTAGCCAGGTGAAGAATTACACTTCTTTAATATTTGGCTTTAGTGTTCTATGATGTGTAAATTATTCCAAATATCATTTTGCACACAATAAAATATAATATTGTCAGTTTAAAAAGAAAGCACTTTGACTAATGCTTGGGCATTAAGAAGCTCCTAGCTCTGCCTTTACTTTGTATGACTGAACCCCATGAACATAAATGTTCCCTATGTGTCCTGGTTTGCGTCTCTGTCACTCTGATAAAATACTGACCCAAACCATCAGGTTCTAGTGCCTATGTTAGGAAGGTCACAATTCCTTTACCTGCAGTCACAGAGGACTTGATGCCATCTTCTGGACTTTGGAGAAGGGCCCCTGAACACACATCACACACACACACACACACACACACACACACACACACACACACACGAGTATGTTTTTAAATAAAAATATCCTGTCAGTCCTTGATAATTCTTTATTAATATTTTATGCCACTCTTTACATTATAAACCATCAGAGATTTAATTTTGTTTATATTTTGACATGATACTAAGACCTTGAATTACATGTAGAAATTACCAGCCCCACTCTGAAGCTGTTCCAGGCACACTCTAAAGACAATAAAGACCACAAATGAGTGTTTTCCTGTTCAAGACTGCCACACAAAATACAAATTATAAAAATAGAGCTCCTTCCAATAATGTCTGAAATCCCATCTCAGCCTGGGATCAGAATTACAATGCACACAAATACTCCAGAGGGTACCAACGAAACCCACAAAGGGACCAGGCTAGATTTCTGGGAGAATATCTGAACTCAGCTAAAGCCACTGTTGTGTAAACATAAATTAAAGAAGGAAAAGTGCCAATATCCTGAGTGAGGCACATGAGCCTAGCCCCAGGCCCAGGATCTAAATGACCTCTTAATAATGTCTTCAGACTTATCCAAAGCTGGGCCTGAGCCTCGGAAAAATGCGGCACCGGCGAGTGCTTGGAGAGCATTACTAGGCCATGCTGTGAGGGACTATGATGCTGTCACATCAGAGGACAGAGGTAATTTCCCAGATGATCTCTATTGGCCTAAAAGAACTGATTAACCTCAGAATGAGATTTCCTTTCCACGGAGGCTTTATTTCCTTGATTTTATTATGGGGTTGAGCTAACAACACAGGTTAAAGGTGTCCTGGAATATTCTTCTTCCCTGTGGTTCTTTCTTTGAAAAAGGAAGGTCATATTGCATTTTAGGTTGCAAGAGCTTCACTGTGCTTTAGAATGAATCAGAGGTAGGTTAAAGGACATTGTGCCATGTTCATATGTTCTAATGAGTGTGAAAATTATTACAGATACCTGGGGGGAAAAACAGACTTTATGTGGGGCCTAATCTACAGGAGAGATTCTCCTCAAACTGTTCAGCACATGTTATTATATCAAATTCTTCCTTTCTCCTGTTTTTAGCCTATAGAAAACTGCATTTAGATGGGACAGACCGGGGACTTCCCAGTCTGTGGTGTAGGATCCAATTACTAAAAACTGGACTGTTTCTTTCACTAAAGGAAAAAAAGGAAAGATCCTGAGCAAGCTGTAAAAGCTAAGGGCTCCCTCACACAGCCTCACGGAAACTAAGTCTCCACCTCGCAGCACCTTGTGTGCTGTAATTTCTATTTAGAGGAATCTTTTTCCGGATAATGTTGCGACCACTCAAAAATCCCACCGTCATAAAAAACAAATTGCTCATCGAACCCACAGAGTGGAAAACACAATTGACTTGAGGGAGTTAGAGGGAGAAATAATTATTGAAACTCAACTCCAAATGCTCCGAGAACTGCATATCGTGTTTTGTCCTGTGGGTCTCTAAAGGACTTAGCTGAAAATAATGCTGTTGCTCACCCCCGTGATAGTCCCACTGCATCGTGTAGAGTTCTCTCATCATTAAACAGCAGACCTTTGGTGGAATTGATAAATATAGTCCTCAACATTAACTAAATAATCCTCCCAATAGTCTGGTAAAACAGATGGAGAGAATAAAACAGAGAAGTTGTTAAGGGGCTTAACTCAGTCCACAGAGACCGTACTGTGACTGGCTTAGCCTTGGACCTCCCCAGTTTACGTTTATGACGCCTTCTTTTCCATTTTTTACTTATAAATACCGACCAAGCCTCCTAACCACAGGCACCTCAGGCCCCTGTTTTGTGCAGTTGTCTCTAATTCTTTCCATTTAATTGAGAGCAGAACACAGTACCACCGTAAAAGACGTTGTAGCTTTCTCAAATACTCATTTTTGAATGTATGTATATATTCATGAGCAGTGAAGTGACTTTTAATAGAATATTATTTCAAGTGCGGAAAGAGTGCTCTATTTTTTAGAATCCAATCAGTTTAAAGCACACTGCTTCCATTCACTTCTAACTTCCTCCTCTTTCTCATCTGGCTACACTCACCTCTTCAATTGTGTGGGACAAGCTCATTTTGGTGTGTCTTCTGGGTGACAAATACTTGGTGAAGCCCCAGAAGAGGAGACATGAGTGATGAGTGTGGTATGGCTGACATCCTAACCAGAAACAGAGTAAGGGAAAAATACGACTAAACACATGACAGTCGTCCCAGGAGTCCCTGGGAGTTTACTGCATCCTCAAACCTGCGTTAAGCCGGCCTTGCCTCTTTTAACACTTTGACCTAGGGATACGTTTTAACTTATGTTTCTTGCAGCCTGTTCCGAAGTTCTCCAGGTTAATGCCTTTCTGCATGGAACCAACAGAAACATCTGTCCCTGTTCTCTCAAGCAGGATTTACTAAACAATCTTTTCATGTGTTGATTTTCATCTAGGTTTTCCACACAAAGCTTGCCTGGCAGCATTAATTCTCAAAACAATTAATACTTTCCTTTATAGTTTATGTTTTTATGATTTTTCTTGGCTTTGAGTTGATCCCCAAGCCAAATCAACTTGGGGTCAATGACAAATAACATTTGAGAACCAGAGTCGCTGAGAGCTCTTTCTACAGTATTATTAGGTCATGCTATCATATCACCCTTACAGTTGGTTGTTTTTCCTTTGGACACCAGCTCATTCTTGGAAAGTTTCCTAATTTTCAGGTGGATGTGTATGCTACCTTTAAGCCCTTACAAACACCTATATATTGTTTTATAATTTCTTTTATACCTCATCTACATCCTACTCTTTACTTTTAATGATAAAAATCTTAAGATAGAAACTAAATTCTTTAAAGTATCATTTATTTATTCCACCAACATATATAAGTCCTAATATATATATATATATATATATATATATATATATATATATATATATATATTCATTTGAGTTGAATTTTGCATTACTTGGGGAAAGAGCATATGTGTAAGAATGTTTTTAGCTCATGTTCGCACCTCCTTTGCAAAATTTCCAATCCTTTTTTTAAATTATTTTATTTTATTTTACAATACTATTCAGTTCTACATAACAGGCACAGATTCCCTTGTTCTCCCCCTTCCTGCCCCTCTCCCCTTCCCCCAGCCCACCCCCCATTCCCACCTCCTCCAGAGAAAGGCCTCCCCTGAGGACTGAGATCGACCTGATAGACTCAGTCCAGGCAGGTCCAGTCCCCTCCTCCTAGATTGAGCCAAGCATCCCTGCATAAGTCCCAGGTTTCAAACAGCCAACTCATGCACTGAGCACAGGACCCGGTCCCACTGCCTGGATGACTTCCAAACAGGTCAAGCCAATCAATCAACTGTCTCACCTATTCAGAGGGCCTGTTCCAGTTGGGGGCCCCTCAGCCTTTGGTTCATAGTTCATGTGTTTCCATTCTTTTGGCTATTTGTCCCTGTGCTTTATCAAACCTTGGTTTCAACAATTCTCGCTCATATAAACCCTCCTCTTTCTCACTAATTAGACTCGCGGCGCTCCACCTGGGGGCTAGCCATGGATCCAGTCCTTTCTATTACTTTCGATTCTTATTTAATTTTTCTTAATGTTTAGGAATAGAAATTCCATCTTTCCTCCAAAAGTGAACCCGAGTTTATTGCACTGTGGTCATCAAGCAATTATCTTTTTATTTGACGACTGGCTGTTTCAGATCACTTCCTGTTCCTCAGCTCTTACAACTATCTCATTCATCCTTTAAGTGTTTCTTATTATAATTTGTCAACATTCCTTCCAAAGAAATAAGACACAGTGACTAGACATTTCATTGTTTCCATGAAGAGATCCTAAAATAAAGAAAAGAAATTAGTCAATAAACAAACAGCGGTAGCATAGTTCATTTGTTATAACATATGAGGTATACTGATGTCAAGCTTTAATATAGGGGGTATTGTGTATTTATGCTTGCAAGGGGAATGTAATATTTAAAAGAGCTTTTACAAATGCACTGTAATCATTTCTCTTTCATTCTCTACAACAAATCAAATGCAATCACGTGTATAATTCAAGGTTTTCTAAGTACTACATTTCAAAAAGTAAAATTAATTTCATTCTATTTAGTCCAATATAACCAATCTTGTCACCATTGCAGCATATAACAGACTTCAATCACTAATAAAATGCCTTTTGATTTTTTTCCAGAGTTATGTTTATATGAAATGCCCAACACCCCTGACAGAATGGAAATCTGATAAGAACACAATACAAAGTACAACTGTTAATGGAAAATATATTATCCAAGCAAAGTTGTTTAACCAAAATAACAAAAATAATTGAATTACATATAATTTAAAATGCAATTTCAGCCATAGAGCCACTTTTCAAGTGAGCAGGGGGTACCGATGGCCGTGGGCGAACTCAGGGAAGGGCTCTACCTCTGTGTCTTGTTCACTTCAGTTATATACTACTGTACAACAGACTAGTCCCTACACAGAGACTTCAAATCAAACAGTGTGCTAAGCCCATCAGTTTGTAATCTCCTCCTGACTCAGTGTCTCTGGCCCAAGGTGAACTAGAGATGCTGAGGTTGTGATCAACTTGACGCTCCTTGTCCTGGAGCTACTGGCTATAAGCTGGGTGCTGACATCCATATGTGCCTGACTTCCCTGGATTCCTTCTTCTTCTGTAGACCCTACCACCTCCTCTGTTGTTCCTACATCCCCTATAACTCCTGTGTGCCTTGTAGACCCTATCTGCCTTATAGTCCTTACCTCCTTTGTATTTCCAGAGCCTCATTTTATTCACATGCTGTCTCCATGTGTGTTCAACAAGGCAGCTAGATTTGTTACATATTCCTTCAGGCTCTTGAAAATTCAGTAATAGAAACTGTTGGCTTTTTTTTTTTTTTTTTTTGAGCTAAAGGCCTGTTACACTGTACAACAGAGCTACTGCATTATTGTATTAAAGTGCATCACATCCCAGCACAAATTTGAGGTTCAGGAAAATGCACAAAGGCATTAACACCAGACATCAGGACTTACTAGCAGACATCTTGGAGATCAGTGTTCTAGGTGTGAGTGAACCTCTCAACATACATTCCTACTTCCTGTTCCTATTCAGTTTCCCATAACACCATAAAGGCCAACATCATACCCTATGACTCTTTTGTCTCATTCTTCTAATATGAAGTTTTACATATCAAACAGTAATGTACATCAGCCTGTAAGAGGCTGAATTAATGAACAGCTACTTTGGGCCTATTCCTAGTGCTTTCCACAAAGATCATCACTGGAATTTTTATAATTGTGTGTTGTCACCTTAGTACCAAATAGAGTGAAGTTAAGGGATGAGCAGGGTGCCCCCAGTCAGTGTAGAAGTCGGAAAGCAAGCCTCTGGCCATTTTTTTCAAACTGTTGAATTTTCAAAGGGTTGAATTTATGAATTCACACAAATTCATGAGACAGAAAGAAAAAACAAAATACAAAGAAGGAAAAGGCTTACTGAGCAGAACTTTCCATCCTCCTGCCATGCATGTTGTGCGCACATACATTCCAGTTATCTCAAGCAGCTACTGGCTATAAGATGGTGCTGAGATCCATATGTGCCCAACCTTCCTTCTTTAGTCCATAGAAATAGCATTTGTTGTGTAAACATCTTCATTCTCTTCTGTCTCCTCTCATTCTTGTTCCACTTCACTCTTGTCCTCTTTCTTCTCATGGATGAAGTCTTGCTGGATGCTTGGATACCTCCCTCTGTTGCCTACGAGACGTTGCAGCGAAATGTCTGTCTAATCACCCAGACATTCAGGACTCTTTCTGTTGACCTCAGCCTTGTCCTCCTTTGTAATCATGGAAGAGTCATCTGTGACATTACTAGTTCCCTGAAACTTGATATGTTTGCATTCCATATTTTTCTTAGGGAAAGAAATCAGCTCTGACAAAGTAATGACCTCCACATAATTGTCCTTAACAAAAAGGTTACAATGTTCTCACCAGAACCAGAGTCAGGAATCACTGCTCATCTTACTTTGCGTTCAACTCTTTCAAACATAACAAATAATCATGCCTTATTAAGCACCTGCTCAATGACACTGGGAAATCAGACTATGCAGGCATTACATTCTGCCCTTTGACCTCGTCTGTCAGACGTCAGAATGATTATTTCCACTGATCTTGGTTTGACATTAGGGTACAATTGGCTGATCCTCACACTCTTGAAACTCACTCTTGGGTCTCCTGCTAATGTCCCTCTTGTTCTGTGTCTTAGATTCATTATGATTTATTTACCATGTGGGGAAACAGTATCTCCTTTTATCTTTAAAAGGAACAGCATCTCTATGATTCTGTGCATTAGTTCTCAAGGGAAGGCAAGAAAGAAGCTGGAAGCTTAAATAGCCTTTTATCTTTTTGTATGGTCTCTTTTCCTGAAACAGAACTTGGTCAAGTAGAGAGAGATGTGTAAGATGAAAGTGTTTGGGTAAAATTAGTTGAGACTTCACACTTGTGGGGAATGTTGTAGAGTAAGTCATATCCAGAAAAAGAAATGTGAACTTCAATAGCTTTTCCCAAGAGCAGGCTTAACATGCTTATGTTGAAATGTAATCTCCGAACTGTTAGTGTTTTTAAAAACACAGTTGGAGTTGGCATTGCCCTTGAGTTACAAGTCTGATAAACTTCAGAAATGTGAATGATGTTAGCCCAGATTATGCTCAAATTAAGTAAGGAGGAAAAATTCTAATAGAGCAGAGAAGAAGGAAAACCCCTTCAGAAGAAGATTTACTCCAACAAAAAGTAAAAGAGTGAATTTTAGATTACTGACTCAGCTGTGCTGTTTGAAGCACTATGGTGGGGATATTGTGAATGAGAATTTGGACAATAACAATAGTGGCTGAAGAAAATGATGTACAAGAGAAATTGAATGAAGACAATCAACAGCATTGAGTCAATGTGTTGACACTAAGCTTTGGGGAAATGAATATATTTTCTATTTTGGTAAACTCCATTTCTAGTTATGAACACATAAGTGGATCACAGACTGGTTTCTGCTTCAGGAAGAACTTGTATCAAGTCAATGAGGTTACCACTACTTTGCAAGACACTCATTCCGTTTTTGATTAAGTTAGTCACATTTCTGCTGTTTGCTATGGTAAATTGAAACTGGTTCACAATCACGAATTTCAGACATCTTGCTCCTGCTGATGTTCATGACTTAATTTTGAATAAGACTATAAGGACATGGGGTGACATTTGTTAAATAATGAAGAGGTTAGATACCTATGAAACTGCTTCATAAAAGAGAGAGGAAAGATAAAGGATGAACATATTTAGAAGGCTCTGATGGAGATGTCAGGAGCTGGGATGAAAAATTATTGTGAAAGCAGAACTAACCAGAGCAAGAGGAAATAAAAAGAGGCTAGGATAGGAGTAACCAAAAGCTTGTTCTGTTTTTGTTTTATATTAATTTTATTTGTTTTGTTTCTTTCCCTCACTCTGCACACACAAAAATGTCAAACCTGAAGCTCAATTTGGATATTAAGAGATAAATTGAAGAAAAAAATTCAAAGTGAAAGTTGAAAATGGAATTGGTTTAATTTGAGATTCACACAAGGAATTACAAAGTAAAAGGAAATTATTGAGGAGGTTCTAAAAAAGCCACTTGGGAGGCAGTAGCGGGCAGATCTCTGAGTTTAAGGACAGCATGGTCTACTAAGTGAGTTTCAGGGCAGCTAGAGAAACCCTGTCTCCAGAAAAAAAAAAGTTTACTCCTGGATTTGGTACAACTAAACTGTAAAATCTTACTAGAGATTATTAATATTCTCATACAATTAACCTGAAGTGCATACACCCACATATTTACATTGTCATTACTAAAGTTTTATCTTAACACATATACTCAGTAATTATTCAATTACTTATACACAATGCATTTGTAATGATGGTAGTGATTGATGGTAGTGATGGTGAAAGTAATAATGATGACAATTAAACCAATAATTAAGGTGTTTGAAACTTGGTGATCCTATGGATTAAGATGCAGAAGGATTTTTAGAAGAGTTGTAAGATCTTAGCAGAGAAAACAAACTAGGAGAGTACTGCATGGCATATTAAATATAGAAAAATCTAGGTTGCAACCTAGGTCCTTAGATCCTCAGTTCAGAACTAGTTACATCATGGAAAAAGATTCTGTCGGGATATCTGCATTATTTTAATTCAGGGAGAGCAGAGCCTTTTTGATGCTGTGGCAGGCTTACAGAATTACAGAATGGGTGGTAACCAGGTTAAGCGTTGCAGTTTCAAGCCGTGGAGTATATTGACTTGTAGTTTTCAGGCTGTTCAGTCCTTATGGGGTGGCCAAATGAGGACTAGTTGAGATTCTGAGCACCTGCCTATTTTGTGTCCCATTTCATAGGAAGGACTAGCCCTGCATACAAAAACAGTTGAGGCAGACTGCTTTTTAAGTCTGACACTACCCTGTTGGGCCTTTGTGCTTGCTGGACAAAGAGGGCTATTATAGTCAAAATGCTTCCTTTCCTCTGGGTAGATGCAGGTTCATCGACAAGACATGAAAAGAGACATGCAAGCTGGATTCACTCCTGAGCTGAACGTATTCATCCATTGCATACCTGTATATTGAATATCTGCATTTTACTATCCTCATTTTTCTTGTCATGAATTCTCTCTTTGTTCAAGTAGTCCCGTCACCTAATTTTCTGACATCCATACTCTTTTAAAGGTCTATATTTATTTATTTATTTATTGGGGTTTTTTTTGAGACAGGATTTCTCTGTGTAGTTTTGGTGCCTGTCCTGGATCTCGCTCTGTAGAGCAGGCTGGCCTCGAACTCACAGTGATCAGCCTGGCTCTGCCTCTCGAGTGCTGGGATTAAAGGCATGTGCCACCCACCACCCAGCTGAGTCTATATTTAAAAAGGAACATTAAGCTCAAAGCTTTTCTCCCCTTGTGATATTTTATGTTGTTAGTTTTATTTTTATATATTTCCTCAGAAAGTAATTCGTAAGGATCATCCTCTAATGATTCACAGCGGTGTCCATCCTTGACATACAGAAACTCACCTGTTGGTTTTATTTCCTTTGCTATAGACACATGGGATACTTGGAAAATAAGGTTTGATGTAAAGTCTATTCCAGTATTTTTTTGCAATCTTCATTATTATGAGACAGGGTGAAGGAGGCAAGATTTCTTTTTATTGAATAATTTTTTGTTAGGAACAGCAGTTCAGTGGCAGAGCAGGTTAGCCTTTTTTTTTAATCAAAGTGTTGAAATTGTTAGAGCAAAGCCAGAGCTGTCGTTGGCCTACAAAACATAGTCTGTCTTTTGGTAAAAAGAAAAATTTCTAGTTTTGAAGTCTTGTAGTACTCTCTCTTTTATTTCAAGAAGTGTAGAGTGGTGCTGTTGTCACCCAGCCCTGAGTGTCCAGGTGTGCTTATGGTTTATAGTCACCAGGGGTTCTTTATGCTCTTTGGAAATACTAGACCTAGCTACCAGCAGTTAGCTGCCCAGGAGTTATCTTTTTGAATACCCAATCTTTATTTGTGTGCTAGCATTCTTTGTTTGCTCACACCTCTTCTTGAAGAGGTCCTTTAGCATTTGAGAGTACCAACTGTTAATCAAGGGAAATGTGGGATGGCTGGATCCTGTCAAACACTGGTTTGGGTTTCTCTCTGAAAACTTCAGGAGGAAAACACAGATGCTGTGAACACACTGTGCTGTATCAACTCTCTCAGCTGGAGAGCAAAGAAATATCAGCATCAAAAGCTTCACACGTGAGAGATTTGTCTGTGAAGTCTACTGAGGATATAACTGACTTTGTTAGGGGGTTTGACCACACAATCAAGAATATGCCAAATATATCCTTTTGGGATTGGTGATCCCACTCAATTTACCTTTTCCCTATAGTTTCTCTTTTGAATAAGTGATATTAGTGAGGTTTTTTTTTTTTTTTTTCAGAATTTCCTCCAAATGAACATAATATCAGGAAAATATCAAATGCTTGCCTTATGCTGTTCTTTAAACTTACCCATAGTCTAGACAAGAAAAAAAACTACAGGATATCTGGGAGGTCTTCATTCACAAATATTTTTACTTTTAGTAGGACTGTTGCTTATTGTTTTTATGTTGTCTTGGTAATTTCCATTAAAACTAGTGAGGGGGAAAGGTAATTTTCTCTTCTAGAGAAATATAGATGATTTATAAAAATGGAAATTAAATATTTTCAAAAATGACTATTTAAAAATTTTACATGTAAATATCTATGGCTTTGTAGTAATTGTTATTACAAAATAATGAGATCATTTAGCATTATCTAAATAATCTTCTATTATCTATAATTTCTGGAAAACTTCATAAACTCCTAATTCTCAGAGGTAGATGTACTCTATGTCTCATTCCCTCCAAGTGAGAAGAATGTAGACTTAGAAAAGAGACTTAAAGACTATTAGCACTGCTGGTTAGAAAAGCCTCAGGTATGATGCAATTCAACAATTCAAACATGGAATCTCCAAAAGACACCATGTAACTAGCTTAAGACCTGTGACCTTTCTAAAGGAAGGGTTTATTCAATAGGAAATAATCTAATCTCATTCTTCAAACTGCCTCCTTTTTCTCACACAGAAAGAAAATCCTGTTGATTGACCTTTGACTCCAACTGGGGTGTAGTAAAGAATGTAGGCATTTTAATGACATGCCCAGACAAACACAATTCAGAAGTAATAGAGGGACCCCACACTTTCTGAACCATTAATTCCCAGTAAAAACAAAATAACTGAAGATTATCCTTATTTCTGCTATTACTCACTAACTGGATGAGAGTGATAAGAATTACTCTCATTTTAAGTGACATGTCATACAGTTTCTTTAAAGCTACAATCATAAATGCTTTCTAGCTGGGTAGATACTGGCTATCTTCTAGCTATAAATATTTTCTTTTTTTTTTTTAAAGATTTTTACAAAGTTCCATCTTCAGCTAATTTTGTTAAATTTGTAGTCATCACCAAAATTTAATTATATCTTCAATTTACTTAGATTTTCATTTCTCAGGAGGATCTGTGAATTTTAAGATACAATATAAAATATAGACTCCCAGATCCTCAGTTTACCAGTCAACACTTTTTCAATTTCATGCATATTGAACTTCCCTGTAAGAATATTCTGTAAGGACACACTATACCAACACTTGTATGAATGAAACTTGGCAGAGAAAAGCTAAGTGATATACCCTTAATTTGTAAGTGTCTATTCTTAGAATAATTTTCAGGGCTTGCTTTCAGGCTAACTTTTCGAGTACATTATATACTTCACATGAGCATGCACCACAGCACAAGATGAGTATTGTTAAACATTTGTAGCCCCAGAAAATTGTCCTGTGTCTCTATTGCTCTAGAGGGAACAACACTTTTTTCATAAATGAATGAATTTATAGTCATAGAAATAAATGGAAACTGAAAAGTTTTCCTTTTATCTGTGATCATCTATTTTTTATATATACAAATACACACTCATATATCACTAAAATGTCTGAAAGGAATCTGAATCTATTGTTTATCCACTGTGCAGTTGGAATCTGTATTGACTGAAGATGCTTTGGTGATACACACTTGCTGTTAATAAAGTAAACCTTTCCATAAGACGCAGGACATGCTAAAGTTCTGAGGGAAGTGTCAGCCGTGAAAATGCTATAGGAGCCCTTGGCTTAGCAAACAAGACCAGGCTGTAACTGCACCAGATATAGACTGAGCCAGAGGAAAACTAATAACATGCTTATGCAAAAGACATCTGAACTTTCTTTTGGAGATCTTTTTAACTGTGTAGTAAATTAAATTGTAAGTAGTTTTTTGTTTTGTTTTGTTTTGTTTTGGAGCTGAGGGTTGAACCCAGGGCCATGAGCTTGCTAGGCAAGTGCTCTACCACTGAGCTAAATCCCTAACCTGTAGTTTTTTTTTTAACCAATCAGAAGATAGTATAAAATGTACCAGAATCTTATTATTACTATTACTAGGGACTAGTTTTAAAAACAAGATAAAATTTTCATTAATTTAATGATCTCACACAAAATTATTGTTGAGTTCTTTTTAAAGGAATATACTTATTGGTGTTTGTGGTAAAAAAAAAATTGCAGTTGAATATCATAAACTATGCTCTAGGAATAGAACTTTCCAGTTTTAAAATTTCCAGTTCCTAAAACCTGGTAGCAAGCAAGAAGGAGAAGCCAGAACCCTCCTCTCCCACCTCATCTCTGCCTTAAACAGTCTCTCCTCACCTTGCTGTTTAGGTTTTCCTTCTGGGTACTCTATTTGTTGGCCCCAGCTATGTGTAGATTTTCAGTGTTTAGCTTTACCTATTTCAAAACTTTCTTTGGGATGACCTAATTATTCAAAGAGTCAATATCGAGGAAGCCCATCGGTGTGAGTCCTGAGTGCATAAATTAAAAGGAAGACAAAAATCCACCACACAACTGTATTTGTATTCAGTGTTTTGATATGTTCTGCAGAGATCTGTAAGGAAAGGGGACGCCATATTGACTCTGCTGTCCTCATAAACAGTGAATGCCAAGAAACATGGCTTTGATATTTTATTTCTTGAGAACAATGAATGATCACTAAACATAGTTCACATGTCTTAAATAATAGTAAAATATACCATGCTTAAAATCCAAGTGCTTAATACATAGGGTTAACAGCTGTCTTCATTTAGAACAGTGCTTCTCAACCTTCCTAATGCTACAATCCTGTAATATAGTTCATGTTGTGGTGACCACCAACCATAAAAAAAAAAAAAAAAAAAAAGTTGCTGCTATTCCATAACTGTAGTTTTGCTACTGTTAGAAATCATAATGTAAATAAATGATATGCAGCCCCCAAAGGGGTCATGACCCACAGGTCGAGAACCATTGCTCTAAGTAAACTAATGGGAATGGCTGGGAATGTGGTTCAGTGTGATAGAGCACTGGCCTAGCCTTTGCAGGACCCCGAATTTCACTGATGGGGAAAAAGGAGGAGGAGAGAGAAGGCAGCCAGGCAGAAGGACAGACTGGCTGGCTGGGGTGAGGGTTCATTCAGTAAGGGTAAAGTGCTTGGTGCCAAGCATGAGGACCTTGGTCCCATCTCTAGAACTCACATTAAGAACCACATGCAGTGACAAACATTTGTCACCCCACTGATTTAGAGGACTGAGGAGTTTCCCAGTAGACAAGCTCTTCATCAGTAAGCCCAGGACACCACCAGGCACACTGGAGTAATTTCTCAATTTTCACTGAACATAAGAAATATAAAATAAGGGAGGAGAAAACAGACTCCTTAAGTCGGTCAGAAGGGAGATAAGATTTGTTTGTTGCCCTGCATTAAACATATTTTTGTACTGCTTTTTATGTATTTTTCCCAGCGTTAATATTTTTGTTGATTATTTGGGAATTTCATACAATGATCTCATCATATTCGCTTCCCTTTCTTCCATGTCAGCTCGCCCATCTTTGTGCCCTTCCCAATAAAAGAGAAAAAAGACAACAAATCCAATTTGTGTCGCCCTTGAACTCACTGGAGCATGGTCAAGTTCCAGGTGGCCAGGCCCTTACAGGTAACTAAATCCTTCTCACCCCACCCCATCCCTGCCGGAAGCCATCAACCGCGAAAAGATACACTGTTGCACCTTTATCACAATTTTAAAGGACCCTCTTCAGTGGCTTCCTGTCTAGATTTTTTATTTCTTTTGGGCTGGCGTGGTGATAGTGGCGGTGGTGGTGGTGGAGGGGTTGCCATAGAAGCCTCTAATGGCTCTTATTTTCGATTGTGAGTCTGCAGTCATCAATAACACTACAAAAGAAGCTTCCCTCCCCATAATGGTAAACAGCAGCACAGATCACATCCTTCCACAAGGTTTCCAGTGGCAGAACGGACCACAGACATTCAGGATACGGACCTCAACATCCTCCCTGGTGGCAGCGCAGACCACGGACATCGGTTGCGTGTGCTGCTGCCTGGGACATGATGTTCATGTTCCATGTTACTCCTGGAGGACATGTGGATGACTGTGGTCTGTGCTCTTCCTGAGGCCCTGTTCTTCACTTCTTCTAAGTCTGCCGGAACTCAGAGGACCTTGACGCCAAGTCTTTCCAATTTCACTGCTTTTCTTTATTCCTGCAGCCCAGCACTGACATCCTGAAAACGGTCTTCTTTCAGGCTATCTTTAAGAGTCTCTTCCTTTCCTGTTTGTTAAAACTCATGTCTTGTTCTTTCTTCAGAGATTATACTCAGAGTAAAAGGAGTCCTGCTCTCATCCACTCTAACTCTGGTATGTACACATTTTCATAGAATTTGTTTAACAAACATTTTCACCAGAAAATGTCTCCAAAGGCAAAATCTCTTGCCTTGGAAGTCTGACCATCTGAGTTGGTCCCACATAAAAGCCAGATGCTGAGGTACACATCAGTATCTCCAGCACTTCTGTATGAAATGAGAGATGGAGACAGAACTGCCTGGAGGCAGGAAGGACAACACGACTGGAGTTCAGAATGTAGCAGAAAGAGCAAGAGAAATCCTGTTTCATCTCAATGGAAAGCAAAACCAACTCTGAACAGTTCTTCTCTGACCTCCACACTCATGTCGTGATGTGTCTGTCTCTATGCTAATCTCTCTCTCTTTCCCTTTCCCTTTCCCTTTTGCTTTCTCTCTCTCTCTCTCTCTCTCTCTCTCTCTCTCTCTCTCTCTCTCTCTCTCTCTCCTCCCTCTTTCCTCTGTCTCTGTCTCTCTGTCTTTCTCTCTCTCTCTCTCTCTCTCTCTCTCTCTCTCTCTCTCTCTCTCACACACACACACACACACACACATGCTGTTGTTGAATGTTTATTAGGAATCTGGTGTGTTTCAAAATTCTTTAGGCCTTGGCAGTAGACAACTCAAAGAATAGAGCAACAATTAAAAATTTATACATTAGCATGAAAATAAATACTCACAGATTTAACTTGTACTGTTGGTCAGAGTAATATTCTATAAAGTCACTGTGAATACTGTATTGATACTGGACCATGGCAGCATAGGATTGTGTTTATGGAACTTTTAGTAAAAATAAAGTATTTTTGCCAGTCAATATATTTTCATGTAATATATATATATATGTATATATATATACATATATATATATAATTTTGTTAACTTTGGACACTTGAACACATGGTCATGCCAGAACAAGCTTTTCCATATAGCCATAATTAATTGAAAAAGTGTTGGGAATATTGATTTAACATCTACAAATAAATTTTATCAAGTAGATCAATTCTCAAATGCAAACCTCACAAATAACAAGGATTCACTATAACTCACATAAGGATATTTTGGGTAAAGACAACAAAGTCTCTAAGGATCTAGAGAGTTCAGGGAAGAATTCACAGAAAAGACAGTACTTAATCTGACCGAGACTATCAGCCGTATTTCTGACAGCCAAACTCAGAAACGAGGCAGTCTGAAGGGAAGAGAGAGCACATGTTTCAGGGAGGTGTCAGTGTAGGGGAACTTCATGTACTCTGATTATGGAGGATGGAAGTCAAAAAGAGTTCTGATTCTCACTTTCATTGTAGTACCATTTATAATAATAAATGCACAAAATCACCCTAGGTCTATAATGTATACATAGATAGAGGAAACGTGGTAGGTATTCAATTATGTGATGCTGTTCTGCCTTTTAAAAAACCTGTCATTGTGACAACATGCGTAACCCTAATAGGCATTGTGCTGATGGTGAAAATAAGGGATCACAGCAGACAAATACTACACAATGCCATTTGTAGAGGAGATCAAGAAAAGCCAGCTCCATAGAGGCAGAGAGCAGAGTGTTGTTACAGGGTTTGGGTAAAGTGGAGACTTGGGAAGATATTGATGACAGAAATTAGTGAGGTAGCAGGATAAATTCAAGAGAGCTATTGTAAAACATGGTGACTATAGTCCATAATAATGTATTTTATATTTGAAATTGGTGATTAGATTTTAATAGTGTCAACACAGGAAAAGCACATGTGAGAGGTAATAGTGTGAAATTTAGTTTGTTTTAGTCATTCAGTGTTGTATGCATATACAATCTAAGTTAGGTTGTGTATATTATAAATATATAGTGATTTTGTTTCAAACTATGAATAATTGCATACAACACACAGACATATTTATTCAATTCAACTGTAAAATTCATTCAGTTGGAGACACCAATCTTCAGTTTGGGAAGTGGGAACAAAACAAGATGGAACAAAATGTCCCTGTTGGACCAGTTCTCTATGGTTCGAGGAATGTAAAGAAGAAAAATGTGCAACAATGTATAGGGACTTCACCTCAGAAATATAAGATTGTAGAGGCTCTAACCAGAGGGTTAGTTGGTGATGCTGAAAATGAGAAATTTCAAATGGCTAAAATGAATGACTTCAAGACCATAAGTAGACAGCCTAAAATTTGAAGACATGTTTTAAATAATTGAGAATACATTTAGGTATATAATACAGGTCAGGGGGAAGTTGAAAAATCTGTACCTGACAGATTTTCCATTAATTTGGGGAATGAAAAATGAATTATGTTTATGTTTTAAAATTCTAATGAGAAATAGAGAAGTCTTTGCCCTCTTTTTAAAATCTCCTCCTTTTTAATCTTGGAAATGTCTAAGCCTGACTAGTAAATGGAATGAAAAGCTCCTCGTCAGGGATGCTTCTACTATCCCTTCCTATCCTGTTCTAAAGATTCATGAACTACAGCTGTAAACAAGAAGAATTTTTACTAAAAATTAAGATGTTTTGCAGAAAATAAAATCAGTGTTTTGGGAATTTCCTTGTAATGTTTTATTTCAGTTGTTCTGCAACAACTAAGACTCGTCTGGGAGGGAAGAGTTCCAAGTTTCTGGATATGCTCACTGAAAGCAGGATGTACCACACCGATACACTGATAGTCTTCCCTTGGTAATTTGTGTGTGGCCAGTCCAACTTCCTCTTCCACCCCACAGATGATGGGATGACAGCTAGAACACTCCAGTAGCCCTGGGGGATACAATTGAAGGCTTCACCCTCTGACAAAGCTAGCCAATGCGAAATTTATTATCAACTCAGCCTCCCCGATCTCCACCCAGTCAGGCAGTAAATTCTCTACACTGCTGCTCCCGGATGTAAATTAGCGGGAGAAGTTCATTAAACAGAATGCTTCTTTGAATTGTTGCTCTTATGACTCACTGCTTGTTGAACATGTCTCTCCAAGCACCACTCATCACACCCCTCTTGGTTTTATGTCCTGAAAACTTGAGTGTTTGCCCGCCATCTTGTGCAGATTGCCTGACATCATGTTCACATGCTAGTATATTTGATGGCTAACTGCTTACCAACATTTACCAACCCAGGGCATAAAACCATCTATCTTCCTTAGGCTTCTTTTGAAAGTGTGTCTTGATCAGAAGGATGTATTGTTTGAACCAACCTTTTGTAGGAATACCTTTTGCATCTGTGACTACATCATAAAGAGTCTAATCGGTACTGGTTTAGGGCTGGATATAGCTTTGGTCGAAAAAAAAAAAGAGGGGGGGAGACAGACAGATGGCTCAGATGTTCAGAGCACTTGTTGCTCTTTCAGAGGACCTAGTTCAGTACCCAGCATTAATATCAGAATTTTCATTTTATTTTTTATTAAGAAATGTTTTATTCATTTTACATATCAACCACAGATCCCCCTCTCATCCCTCCTACCACTCTCCCCCATCCTCCCCTCCAATCCACCTCCCATCCCCTTCTCTGAAAACTTAAGGCCTACCATGAGGAGTAGGAACATTCAGTTGAGGCAGGTCCAAGCCCCTCCACCCTGTATCAAGGCTGTGCAAGGTGTCCCACCATAGGTAATGGGCTTCAAAAAGCCAGTTCATGCACCAGGGATAGCTCCCGATCCTACACCAGGGGCCCCTTAAACAAATCAAGCCACACAACTGTCTTGAAAATGCAGAGGTCCCAGTCCAGTCCCATGCAGGCTTCACAGCTGTTGGTCTAAAGTTCATGGGTTCCCACTAGCTTGGTTTGGTTGTCTCTGTAGATTTTCCCCACCATGATCTTGATGCTTCTTGCTCATAGAATCCCTCTACCCTCTTTTTGAGTAGACTCCTGGAGCTTGGCCTGGTGCTTGGCTGTGGATCTCTGCATCTGCTTCCATCAGTTACTGAATGAAGGGTCTATGATGACAGGGCATTCACCAACATGAATTGTTAAAGGGAATTTGGTGTCCAAAGGTTGGTATTTAGGAAGAGAAATATTCACGACTAAGTGGAACAACTTTAAACCACTTTCTTCTAAACTAAAGAAAAAAGAAAAAAAGTGAAGCATTAGTGGCACCATTTGCTGAAAGAGTTCAAAAAAACACAACTGCAAATGTGAAATAAAGCAATCTTTTGAGTTTGATCTTAGAAATCTTCCCCTTACTTAAGATAATGTAAGTGAATGGACAGGCTATTCATTGACATCCTTTAGCTCAATTCTTTGAGGAATTAAAAACAACTGCCCATCTAACAGTAATAAAAGAGGGAGACATAATTGTCTGCCATCTCTACCCATGGCTGTAGACATCTTCCTCCTCTTTCTTGCCTTCAGTACAATCTCCAGCCTCTATAATGTGCATTTGAGAATCAGTCATTTGACTCACAATTTGACTTTACCTATTGCTTCTTGGTCTTCTAGCAGTGGGCTATTTCTTTCTTTAGCTGACATGTACAAAGCTTTGATGTTGTGACCTGAACACATTATCATCTATAAAGGTCATCACTGACAACTATACAATCATTACAAAAAAGGAAATTTAAATATCTCACAGTGTTTTAATTAAGTTTACAAATTTGCATTTGGCCATACTCATGGATATTCTATGTGATGTCTTTGGGCTAAAAGTTGAATATGCTTGCCAAAGGAAAAGTCTGTATTCATTAAAGCTCAGTCAAACTTGATATAATTTTCCACATAACTGTCTGAAGTACTAGAGTCTCATGTTTATAATATACCCATGTCAGGGTTTATTTCCTTCTTCCTCACCTTTAGCGTGGCTGCGCTTCCCTCTGTTGATTGTCTAAATGCAGTCTCTTCATTTCAGCAATTCACTTTTTTGTCCTAGCCCCATCTTCTGCTCACAGATTTTTACTTCTACTGGAACTCTTGCTATGTTAAACATTTCACAACACCTATTAGATGAGATCATGTTATACCTGTGTGTGGTAATACAGTGGACATCAACACATGTAACTGATTCACCTCAATAGATGTAATCATGTTCAATTTATAACAGTCTGGACTTTGGAGAATGTTTGTATTCTCTCTGAATACTAAATATACTGAAACCCAGTTTCCATCATGGGGATTATCAATGTGGGGTCTTTGGAGGTGATTAAGATCATGGGAACATAGCCTTCATGAAGGGGACTAATGCTTTTACAAAGAGTCCTGAGAACGCCTTTGCCCCATATCATGCCTACTCACAGGGAGAAGATTGGTGCCTATGAGGAAGGACATCTGTCATTACTTGACAACAGATATGCTGGCACTATTGAGTCAGGCCTTTTCATTCTCCAGAAGTGGGAGGATTTACTGTGAACTGCCTAACAGCAGCAGAGTCCATAGAATCTGATTATTGAGGGGCCAAATGATCTAAGGCAGAATGTACAAGCCATATGAATACCTTGTTGAACATTTGCAAACTGGTAAACTGTGGGGGAAGAGCCAGAAAAGATACTCTGTACTGGGGAACTGTTAGAAGAAACCACAAGGGTCAGATGGAAAAAATGATACCAAGGAAAACTGGAATGAAACCTCTGTCAAACACTTGTTAAACTCAGATTTGAACATAGAAGCAATTTCTGATCCTTTGCCTGAGCAGATTTGCTTGTTGCCACACACACACACACACACACACACACACACACACACACACACACACACAGCAGAGTAGATCAGAACAGTGAGCAAACCTTTACTGTAAGTGCCCACATAGCCCTGTGCACACACAATTTAGAGCAGAGAGTCTGCTTGTGAGCAAATTGCTGGCCAATGGTTGTAGGTCTAGTCCATTGCCTTTGGGATGTCTCCACTTCTGCAGAGATGTGGGAACTTCCCCCAGAGAGGTCCAATGGGAAAGTGGAGACATAGTTTAATACACTTGTCTATTGCTTTGCTCAGTTTTCTAATATCAGATGATTGATTATAAAGAACATTAATTCACAATGTGTATAGATAATACATTCTTATTAGATAAAACAATGTCGGGGAGATTTTGGAATAAACACTAAAATATTGGTGAAATACTGCTACATATCCTCCCTACTAGAGATTCATCATCATAACATTATTAGTCACCATCCTTGTATCATTTCTCTTCTTGGTTTTGCTCTAGCAAGTTAGTCTCAGAACAAGGCATTCCCTCAAGTCGATTGTTTTAAAAATACTCATTACATGAATGGCCTGCCACTTTCTTGTGAAATACACTTTTCTATGTGTAATCAGTTAAATTTTCCCAGTCCTGTAGCTCAGTTAGACAGGAATGCTCACATGAATATGTGCAGAATGTTCTTGAGAAAAGCACAGCCTGCTCCCACTGATGCCATTGCTGACAAGCATCCTGATTAGAAACTTGACTTCCTAGACAGAAAGTGATCTATGCCTAAACTGAGAGTGGAATCAAAATTTCCAAGCCTCCAGCAGAGGTATTCTGTATAATAGGCCTTAAAGTAGAGTCATAACTCATTTAATTTCTACAGTTACTATTACTCTTTAATTCTAGTTACAAGAGTAATAACATTTAACCAACAGACCCTCTCAGAGTTGATATTCACTCTGGATAGCACAATTGATCTTACCTATAAAAATAATATTTAAACAAAAGCTACTAAATGTTTAGGAGATAGCTGCAAATTCAAAAATGTAAATAAAAAAGTAAAATATTAACAGTTTTTAAAAGATTTTACCTGGTGCTCCATATTTTGTGTTCTAAATCTGTGGGAACAAAATGGTACAGAAAAATCAATTGAATTATATCTACATAGAAAAGGTGATGAATGTGTGTCCTTCCAGAGTTAGGGAAGCTGAAGAAGGAGATATCATCTCAGGTAAAAAAAATACAAATAAAATAAAATAAAGTGTGTGTGTGTGTGTGTGTGTGTGTGTGTGTGTGTGTGTGTGTTGGTTAGTTTTGTTCTGTGTTTTGTCAGTTCGATACAAGCTAGAGTCATCTGAGAAGACGGAACCTCAATTAAGAAAATCCATCCATTCATCCACCACAGCAATATAAACAAAACAGACACAAGAGTCAAATATAAACACATGCTACAACAGAAGAGGAATGTGAGTGGCTGAGTTTGTCCCCTCATAGTTAATCTAAGTACAGACCTCTACCTGTGTTCATGTGGTATACTGATCTTCTAGCAGAGACCTTAAGTGTCGGTCTCGAGAGTCAGCACTTTCTCAAATCTAAAAATCAGGTGAGAAGAGTGGTAGGATGGGCATAAATGTCTCCAGAATGGACTCGGACTTGGCCACTGCTCTCATGTGGCCTCAGACAATATATGTAAAATCTAATTTAAAATGGGACTGACTAGCTCTTTCCTTAAAAGTCCGTCATTAGGATATTTTCTAAAGAAAACTTTCTTACTCCTTCTTCCTTTCTTTATAGGTAAACAGAGTATTATGGTTTAGTCTACACTGGCCATGGAATCTTGCCTCAGCCTCCCAAAGGCTGGACTTACAAATGTGAGCCACATGTCCAGCTAAGTTTTCAGGGTCACATATATTCTCTTCTATCTTTTTATGGGTACTTTTCTCAAGCAGATCATTAAACCATCTAACATTCATTATGGTCTATAGTACTAAATAAAGATTCTATTTTGCTATGGAATATTTGTTTAACTATGTGAAGATGCGTTGCATTTATTTAACTATGTAAATATATGTTACATTTGTTTAATTATGTAAAGATGTGTTGCTGTTTTACCTTGTCTGCCTAAGGCACCTGATTAGTCTAATAAAAAGCTGAACAGTCAATAGTAAGGGAGAAAGTATAGATGGAATTTCTGAGCAGGGAGAATTAAATAGGAGGAGGAATTTAGCCTCAAGGAAGAAAGAAAAGGAGATGATAGGTAGACATAAGGTCCAGCCAACCAGACATTGAAGAAGCATGTAAGTAGAAACCTACAGAATTAAAGAAAGACACAAAGCTCCAAGGCAAAGTGTAGATGAAGAGAAACAGGTTAAATTAAGTTAAAAGAGCTAGTGGGACAAGCCTAAGCTAAGGCTGAATATTTATAATTAATAATAAGTCTCTGTGCCTTTATTGAGAAGTTGATTGGCAGCCCAAAGAAAATGCCAACAACACTACTTTATGCTCATTATATAGTAATCTAGTTTCCAACCTCATCCCATGATAATCTTTATTGGCTTCTGGTTACACAATTTTTCATGTGTTACATCATTTTGTATTGATGATCTGTGTTCACTTTAAGCTACACTGATCCATTCATCTACCTTATTCAGAACCATGCTAACTGATACTATATAGCTTTATAATATGACCCAGTGTCTTCTAAGTTAAGGCTCATGTTTTGTTTGTAAATTAACTTAGTTCTTTAGTATATAGGAAACTCACTATAAGTGTTCCATTCCTATTCTGATGGAGAGTGCATTGAATTTATAGACTAGTTTGGAAAAAATTAAAGCATGTATACAATGTTCACTTATTCTACCCTGTATCATGGAGGCCACCATGATAGACCTTTTGATTTATTCTAGCAACAAACCAAAGTCCTCATACTTCCACGACAATATATTTGTATTTTTTAAATGTAATTTTGTTCATCTTTTATTTACTCATGTCAGTGTAAAGTGACAATGGTCAGAAATTACATGGACCTCTGAAACTGCCTCCCCAATATGAGATGGGGCATTAGAATCCCAGAATTCCTGGCTTACTTCCTGATATTTCCCTCGATGTACAACGATGAACTAAGATGACCTCAAATTTATTTTCCTATTATTTTCAATAGAAATTTAATTGCTGAATATTTTTGTGTCTTATCTTTTCTCCCATTATATTTGAAGCTTGGTCAGTTTAGTGTAATTATAGTTTGTTCATTCTTGTTTATGTTTAGAAATCCATGGAGATTATTGTCCTGCAATTTAATTACTTTTCTAGCCATACAAAGAAATTTCTATTGTTTGTTATTTGTGGCTATGCACACAAGTATGTGAACATACTTGGAAATTTCTTTCACTCCTTCTTATTTTCTCTCTCTCTCTCTCTCTCTCTCTCTCTCTCTCTCTCTCTCTCTCTCTCTCTCTCTCTCTCTCACACACACACACACACACACACTCATTCTCTCCCTTCCCCTCTCCTTCTCTCTCTCCCTTTGTTTCTCTTTCTTGCATAAATATGTGCACAGTGTTCTAGTATTCTTCTCTGTTGCTCTGAAGAAACACTGGCCAGAGTATCTTGAGTTTATTTGGTGCATATCTTCCAATCCATTGTCGAAAAAAGCAGAGGCCATGGAGGAGTGCTTCTTACTGTCTGTTCACCATGGCTTCCTCATCTACTTTTCTTCTACAACCCAGGTCCACCTGTCTAAAGACGGTAATGTCCACAGTGATCTAGGCCCTCCTATACCTATTAGCAATGAAGGAAATACCCTGCTCACATACCAAGAGGTCAAATCTGATGGAGGAAATTCCTCAGTGGATGTTTCCTCTCCACAAGTCATCCTACTTTGTGTCAAGTTGACAAAAACTAACCAGCACAGGCAGGGTCACACTCCTCAGAGCCAGGCTGGCTTTGAATTCATTGTGTAGTTCAACTGGGCTTGAAGTCAAGGTGACTCTCCTGCCTCAGCACCCTAAATACTAGAATTACAGGCTTTGCCTGTATGTTTGCCTGTGTGCACATGTGTGCACTGCTGTGTGTTAAGCCCATGAGGAGGTTAGAGGTTCAAGTCCTGCCTCATCTTCAACAACTGAATTTTTGAGAGAGGGCCACTTATTAAAACTGGAGGTTGATGGTTTGCTAAATTGGCAGGCCCAGAAACCAAGTCATCCCCTTGTGTCCAAAGCCCCAGGACTAGGGTCGGGGTTGCTCAAGCAGCCACCGTGGCTTTTAACAGGGTGCTGAAGATCCAAATTCAGGTCCTCACACTTGCACTGTGAGTACCTTACACACTCAGCCATATCTGCAAGTCTGCAGCTCGGCTCTAGGGGTCAAAATGATGAATTATCACAGGTTCAGCCTTCATTGATTTTGCAAAACTATTTCTCAATATGTATTATTATTATCACTGTAACTTAATATTTTATGGGTCTCATCTGTTTTTAACAAAACTATGGAGTTCAATATTTCATTTCTTCTATTGTATACTTTGGGAATCAGGATTGAAAAACACATTAAGTGCTAATTTACATGATAAAAAATTAAATTTAAGCTGGGCAGTGGTGGCACATGCCTTTAATCCCAGCCCTGGGAAGGCAAAGGCAGGCGGATCTCTGAGTTTGAGGTCATCCCATTCTACAAAGTGAGTTCCAGGACAGTGAAGGCTTGAAAAACAAACAAAATTATCTGATATATTAAAATTTTCTATTCATACTTTTAGTTTCTTGAGATAATTTTTGTGTCTTCTATTTTTCTAGTAAAATTTTAGTTTTATTCAAAAAATTATTATTTTAATAGAAATAATTTCCTCTCCATTACCGCCTCTCAGATCCTCCTCAGCTCCCTTCTCACCCAACTCCATGCTTTCTCTCTTTAAAAAAATCAAACAGGCTGGGCAGTGGTGGCGCACGTGGTGGCGCACGCCTTTAATCCCAGCACTCGGGAGGCAGAGGCAGGCGGATCTCTGTGAGTTCGGGGCCAGCCTGGTTTACCAAATGAGTTCCAGGAAAGGCGCAAAGCTACACAGAGAAACCCTGTCTTGAAAAACCAAAAAAAAAAAAAAAAAAAAAATCAAACAGGCAAATAAAACTACAAATAAACAAGAATAAGACAAAACAAAAAAAAAAAAGTGGGAAAAAGGTGAATCATGAGACAAATACACATGTGAAGTCACACACACAACCCCCACAAAGAACCCCCACAAAATCAGAAACCATAATATGAACATTGACATAAAAAGTATTATATCTACTATTCTTTCTATTGTTTTACATACTAGATTAAAACATCAAAATTGTTCACATAATCAGGTTATCATAATATTTTGACATGTGCATATGTTATCACACTTAAGTTATAAACATCTAGCTTCTCAGACATTTATCATCCTTTATGGTAAAAACAAAACAAACAAACAAGTACTGCCTCCCAGCTTTTCAGGTTCTGCAGTAGTTACTGTTGTCTTTGTCTCCCTCCTGAGCAGGGCCATAATAGAGCCTCTTGCCTGCTAACTGTAACCCGACACCCACTGGGCAACTTTTCCTTATGCCTCCCTCTCCCGATTATCCGCTCTGCAAACAGAATGCTCCTCCCAGCTCTCATGAGATCAGCTTTACATTGCACACATTAGTTACCAAGACACTATGGAGTTTGCTGTTCTTTCCCTGCCTGATTTCACATACATAGTGACCTCCACTTACATCTATGCTTCTGAAAGAAACAGAATTTCGTCGTTTGTGACCAAATATATTCCGCAGGATATATGTGAATTTTGTTTGTTTGTTTTGGTGTGGTTTTCAAGCTTTGTGAAAACTTACTTTATCGAAGGGAAAAAATGAAAAAGTAAATAATGACAGCAGCCCATTTCTAGGAGGGAAATAAATCATGCCCATTAAATAAAAGTCTGTAAGTCAACATTTAATAGCACTGGCTATCAAGTCACACACTACTCAAGTATTCACTTTTCAAGCTATGTCTTTATATGCACTCATCCATACAGTCAAATTAAACATCTTTCAATCAAACCACACTTCACTTAAGATTCTAATCCAATGTGAACCGAACCCCTCAGCTTCGGAAACGCTGTTCAAACCAGAACTTCACTGAGATGTATAGACTTTGGGTCAAGTTAATTTTGGCATGTGATTTCTTTAATCTGTGAGTTATTTTTAAGAACATTTATAAATTTTATCAATAACAAAAAAATCCAGTCTTAAAATATACATTGAGAATACAAAAACACTGGTTGGTTTTAGTGTCAACTCACCACACAGAAGAATGGCTTGAGTGGTGGCCTCCACAGAGGAGTTACTCTGCTTGTCTTAACTGGTGTCGGATGACCCACCACAAGTGTGGGCCACAGCTGCCGGCAGCAACCCAGACTTATAAACAAAAGAAAAGGAACATGGCAAAAGGAAGATCATTCACTTTTTGCTGGTCTGGCATTCCCTTCTGCCTTTTGGTTAGTTTGTCTTTTTACTGCTGCAGCTGGTGATAATGGTGATGGTAGCAGTGGTGATGATAATGATGATTATTAAAACTAGGAAAAGCCTAGGTTTTCAATATCAGATTTGGACTGCCCACAAACACATGGACTGAGTGAATACTGGGTTCCTGGTCTTTCTTCTGTGACACAGCCACTGTGGGGTTGCTCTGACTGGAAGCTCCCAGCCTCAAGGACTGAACAAATATCTTCCAGCTTCTCAGCTTCTTAGGTGTAATTCAGCAATTGTTGCTATTTCAAAAGCAGCTAATTTAATAAATCATTTCAATATATATACCATTGTGTATACTGTATATATTAACTAATGTATTGTATATATTCAACTTTTGAGTTCTGTTCTCCAGAAAACCATGAGTAATACAATGTAAGAACCACATTTTCTTTATTCATTCATCAGTTGATGGGAATTTAAGTTGTATTCATGATCTTGGGTGTTGTGAATAAACAAAGTAATTATTTAAATTATTATAGTGTCTGTAGGCTTTTGGCAAACATTATTTTATAATTATGGCTATTTTCCATTTTTATTCTGGGTTTTTTTATTTGCCTACATTTTCTTCATAGTTTTTGGCAAAAATTGTTCTATCTCATCAACTCATTCAAATAACTTTAATTCAATTACATAGATTATTGATATTTTACTCTTGTCATAATTTATTTCATTGAATCCTATTCATGTATATTGTTTCTTCTTTTTTACACTTGTATGTTTTATGCATTTTAATATATTATAACTTTCAGTTTAGTGTTTTTATGGAACTCCTGAGTGTATGAACGAATGGGTCTCTGATTCTTGTGCCTATTCTTAGGGCTCTTTCTGTTAGTAGCCATATCAAACCTTTATGTGATGTTTTATTCTTTTATCTTATTATATTTCATGTTGTTATATTTAAAAAAAACTTCTGAGTTGAATATTTATTGTTTATATTGGTTTTATAATTTATATTTTTAAATATAAATGTTTGTTTTAAATATGTTTGTTTCTTATTAAATTATGCTTCAAATTTATTTCATAAACTTTGCTCTTAAATGTGACATTTAATTATAAGTATTTCTTAATGATTATTATTTTTTTAAATATTTAAGAATCAGAAATATTTATCAAATTAGCATATGACTTCCAAAATTAAGTCTTTAAACTATTTTAATACTTTCTAATGTATATTACTTTATAGTAAGAAATACAATCTGTAGATATTGGTCTGACATTTTTAGGATTTTTCTCTATAGGTTAATATGTTATATATTTTTGCAAATCTTTTTTTGTGTGCTTGAATGTGTGTATTATCTCTGTTTTTGTTATAGTGTTGTGCTACATTATTCACTTGACTGTATTCTATATTTATTTCATGGCTGTACTATATTCCTATGATTAATGTGCTCTCTTAGCCAACAAAAATTAAACGATGCATCTATTTTTCTTGAAACATACCAGTTTTGCTCTGATCCTATGGTACATACTACATATAGTTTTAGAAGATATGTTAATCCTTCTGTGATTATTCATTGCTTTCACTTAGAGAACATTTAAAACATCATCACTAGCAGGAGTTTTGGGTTGGTTTTTTGTTTGTTTGTTTGTTTGTTTGTTTGAGACAAGATTTCTCTTTATAGCTTTGAAGCCTGTCTTGGATCTCGCTCTGTAGACCAGGTTGGCCTCGAACTCACAGAGATCCACAAGGCTCTGCCTCTGGGATTAAAGGCGTGTGCCACCACCCTTCGGCAGGAAAAATTTAAAAAATAGAGGTAAAAAAAGAGAACTGTATGTTAAAAACCTTACAGTCATTATACAGACAGAGAAACAATTGTTTCAAACATGGCCCCAGTATTGTGTCTTTACAGTCTTGTTTATTTTGTGTGTCAGATCTCGGAGTTTCAGATAGTTGTGAGCTGCCGTGTGGTGATGCGAACTGAACCCAGGTCCTCTGGAAGAGCAGTCACTGCTCTGCCCTGCTAGCCATTTCTCTAACCCCTGTCTTTATAGTCTTTGATGCAGATCTGAACTGACCAAGTTGTGTCTAAACACAGTGACCATACTATTACCAGATTTTAATTTCCTTTTTATTCATTTTTACTAGCTTTTTATATATGATTTTCCATTTTCTTTTTTTTTTTTCAGTTTATCTCTTGTACATAATTTCTTGATGGCTTTTTAAACTCCATCCTGAATTCTTCATTTTTTAACTGATGAGTATATGTTTTTTATTTGTTTGTTATAAGTATCATTTTAGATCACATTTGCATTGTTTTATTTAATATTTGAAACTTATAATATTCTTTCTTTTTTCCTTTCTTAATTTTCCTTAAATAAAAGTAATTTTCTCCTGTTGGTCCAAGGGAATCTTTGTGTTGTCTTTAAGATACATATCACTATGAAGTCACTGTCCCTGTGTCTCTGTACTCATTAACATCTGTATTTGCTCACTGGTGTAATGAGAATTAAGTACTCTTAATTTTCTTTATTCTCTATAATCTTGGACACCATCATATTCACATTGTCTTATGAGGTGTCCTTGGGGTGGACAGGCTGGAACAAACTAGAACCTTAGCCAGTTTGCTGAGCTGGCATGAGACTTTGCCTCTCTACAGGCTTTGGTTTCCTCTGGTGAGATTAAATTAAAAAAAAGATGAATTGTCTAAGCATATACAATGTGGAACTCCTTCTTTGACTTTCCAGGTACATGTCAACATCCTATAAATCATGGATAAGTCTTAACATATTGGAATGTAATAATTTTATGTTTTTTAATTAAGTAATGTTTATACTCTGTATACAAAACAGTGCCTTATAAATAGGTTTAAAACTTTAAATAGTATTAAATGTGAAAGGTTGAATTATTTTGCTGGTTGTTTTGTCCTTATCAAATTACAAAGCAAAAGAAGCCAAGTTTATGAATGGCTAGGAATGTTTGTTTCTAAGAGAGAATCAAAAGCTTATTTCTGATTATTATCAAGTTGCAGGCATATGCTTTGGTTCAAAATAAAGTTAAACTCTCTAGTACTAATATTTTACAATAGAGCTTACCTTAAATAATGCACATTAATAGTTCATAGTGAAAGAAATGAACTCTATTTTTTATTTACCCTGGAAAATGTGTATATATTAATAATATGCCCAATTCAACTGTATTTTTGAGACAACACAATATAAGAAAAAGGTACGAGAAACGGTGCTACAAAGATTTAGCTGGTTCTCATTCAGAACTGAACTGGAATTTGAAGGACCAGTTTAATATTTGTCACAAGAACATTCTGTAACCAAAGACACAGAGTGCCCTTTAACACAGAAGGGAAGCTAAGGACAGTCCATCAGATTCAGAGAGAGTTTATACTTTGAACATTATCAATGGTATCAAGGGAAAGATAAAAGAGGTAGAAATGAATGCCTGCAATAGAATTTCAGTAAACAGATACACCTTGGAGGAGAGCACACTGGGAAAGAGAAAACTGGATCCTCGGGCCTTTCATTCTGTTCAGTATTTACTGAAATCAAAATTCCTCTGGGGTGCAAAACAGAGTCCTTCATCCAGACAACAGCCTTAATATTTTTTAGATTTTCCTAGTATTTTCCTAGGAGCTGCTTGTGTGACGTAGAACGTAAAATACATCTAAGGTAGAAAGGAATAATACCTGCGTGTGTGTTTACATCAGCTTACCTTTCAGCTTCCTTAGCTTCAAGTAGGGAAGGAAGTTCTAATTCCACCTACTGTCACCAGCTCACCAGACTTTGAAACCAGCTTAAAGCCCCTGCTCATCTTCAATTTGTAATCTTGTGATGATCTGTGAGCAAGCTGTGTGTCCTTAAGGCTTGCTCTAAGGCCAGCCTGGCTCAGTTTTATCTAGGAAGGAAAGCCGATGCTTGAGAAGCAGGAAAAGGCAGATTGGAAAATTTTCCACTGTAGCATTTGGAATCTGTCCCCTTTTCTAATTTTCTGACTCTTTAGCTATCCTAACAATCCCAGTGTCATCACATGACTGCAGACTTTTTAGAGGAGGAAGTTTGGTGAGGCAGGAGGCCGATGTTATAATATAAAGCTACATTTCTCATTAAGGGGACACTTACTTTCTCTACTTTTTTTTTTTTATTTATCCACAAAAACACCCTATTTCTTTTTATTGTTTGGCTTTAGTCTGGCCCTCTTAAACACGTTTTTCTCTTTAATACAAGAAGTCCCTTGTTTCTGTTGTAGACATTAGAGTGAGGCACCTGCTATTTGTGTGTGTAGAGAGAGTTACTGACCACTGACCACGTCGTTTGTGTCAGGGGATACTGACAGACTGAAATTCATATATCCCAAATGGTGCCTGGAAGCCAGATGGCTGCCATCGAGCCTTCTCATTCTCTTTCTTCCTGCCCAGCATCCCCACTCATTTCTATTTAAAACTTATGTGCCCTTGAAGGTAAATCAAACCAGAAAATACTAGGACCAAAAAGAAAACAATTCAAAATACTAACCAAGGATTGTCAGAAAAAATTTATCAGAGCTTGAATGTGCCATGAATTTCAAGCTACAAAGCCTCCTTCAAAGACGGCTTTTAAGTGCTGGTGTCTGAAGAAAAACCCATTACAAGTCATGTGGACCTTTGTCTATCAGTTTGAAGGTAGTTTGTAGCCCTGAGCTTACCTGAATCAAAGGGGAGAACCCAAAGAAGACAGGAATACCATTTTATAATTGTTTTCTTTAAAACATGCGAATACTCAAAATGAAAATAGACTTTCATCAATTTACCAGTTTGATTTAAAAAAGAGCACACGAGGAAGGAATTTTAGAAAATGCTTCCATTTGGTGGATTTTTTTTCTTAGTCATTTCTTAAATTATGAATCCTAATAGTATTGAAGAAACCTCTTTGTTGTTTTGCCTCACAGTTCAACTGTAATTTGTTGCTAGAAATTGAAGTAGATATGTAAAATAGAGACACACTCTCTAAGAATTTCAGTTTCTGTTATTTTTTTTTTTAAAAAGGAAAACTACATTTTAAGCATTTAGAGATATCAAAAGTAAATGACTTATCTGCAGGTGTACTTAATTTAGGTCCCATTTTGATCATTGACATTTTAATTCTTATTTGCCTCTATTCAGTGGGTCCCCTATTACATTGTTTGTTTTATCTAGAAACTAGTAACAGCAAAATAATCCCTATTTTCTATACCATGAACACCTAACCCATAAATCACACTCTTTGAGCAACACTCTTTACATTTCAGACTTAAGAGTCTGTGACCTCCTGTCCCTAACAAGTTTCCCTACTGTGTTTCCTGTTATTTTTAAGTGAAAGAGTGATCCACTGGATTGCATAATATGGAAATCATGGGCTCATTTTCACCATTTTATGTTTATTTCTTATAAGTAGATGGGTAAAATCTCTTTATGTCACATGCTAAAAAATACCAAAATATCTTTATAGGTAGAATTATATTAAATGCAGCATTAGACAATTCTTTAGCAAATTGTCGCCCTGTAGCTCTCTGTAATTTCAGCACATGAACAAAGTGCAGTTATTCTCAAGTCCAACTTTGCCTCCAGCCACTGAATGTCTGCAACACTATAGCAAACACAGATCACCATGAGGGAGTAAAAGTTTTTCTTTTCCTATTTCTCAATAGCAAAACAACCAATAAGAGAGGGATGTAATTATAATATAATTAAATAATTGGAGAGAATTGCTCAATAGTAATTTGTTTCAACATATTAAAAGCTTAGCAGTATGTGGCCAGGAAATAACCCCTTTCCTTATTCTGGACAAGGACTTCCCATGTGGTAAACTGTTTTCAGTCTCCACTTACTTTGTAGCATATGTTCTGAACATGTGAGGTTATACTGTGTATTTGTGTCTGTGAACCTCTCACCAACAGGATCCATGAACACAGAAAATTTATAAAGTGCAAATTTTAGGATATTTGGTCTATTCCTACACATAAAATGCTTTTTGTGGATCATAAGGAGAAAGTAATATGGAATCCTTTTTTAAGAAAACACTAATCTGAAAAACCATTTAAAGACCTTTACAAGACAAGGATATGTTTCTTCACCCTTTGAGTTACATAAAGAGCATGGATTGTTTTGTATTTACTATGTGAACCAAAGAGAAGTGATTCTGCACTTAATATCAGCCTTGAATCTAAAACTGGCCAACTCATCTTTGTGATTCTTACAGCTTATTAAATGTGTAGTCCTGGGTTCTTCCCACCTTAAGCATTCCATAACAATAGGATGGTACTTAGGAAAAGGCCTCATCCTGGGTTTGGATCCCTGAGGCCATTGAGGTCCCAGCTGATGCATGTTCAAAATAGCTAGGTGTCAGAGGGAAATTTTGAGTTGAAAGAATAACTCTACAAAAGCTTCTCATTTTCAAGAGGTTCCATTGATTGATTGTTTCTCTCAGTGTCTGAGCTACTGGTGTTATATTTAGGAAGTGATCTCCTATGCCAATGTGTTCAAGACTACTTCCTACTTTCTATTCTAGCAGGTTCAGAGTAGCTGGATTTATGCCCCCATAACAGACTGCTGGCAATGGTTGAGAGATAGCCCGAACTGACCTACTCTGGTGATAGGATGGCCAAACACCCTAATTGTCATGCTGGAAACCCCATCCAATGACTGAGGGAACTGGATGCAGAGATCCACAGCCAGGACCCAGGTGGAGCTCCGGGAGTCCAATTGGCAAGAAAGAGGAGGGTTTATATGAGCGAGAATTGTTGAGACCAAGGTTGGATAAAGCACAGGGACAAATAGCCAGCAGAATGGAAACACATGAACTATGAACCAATGGCTGAGGGGCCCCCAACTGGATCAGGCCCTCTGAATAGGTGAGACAGTTGATTGGCTTGACCTGTTTGGGAGTCATTCAGGCAGTGGGACCAGGTCCTGTGCTCAGTGCATGAGTTGGCTGTTTGAAACCTGGGGCTTATGCAGGGACGCTTGGCTCCGCCTGGGAGGAGGGGACTGGACCTGCCTGGACTGAGTCTACCAGGTTGATCTCAATCCTCAGGGGAGTCTTTGCCCTGGAGGAGATGGGAATGGGGGGTGGGCTGGGGTAAGGGGAGGGTGCGGGAGGGGGAAGAACAAGGGAATCCATGGTTGATATATAGAATAAAATTATATTGTAAAATAAAATAAAATAATAAAAAAGAAAGAATAACTCAAGCTATAAAGTTGTGTTTCCAAAACCACAGCTGCAATTACAAGCATTCCGAAGTAAGCTTCATTCCTCTTTCCCTTTTCTGGAACATTCTAGAATTTACTGTAGAGGTTTTTGTACTTTTATTGATCTTTTTACCTCTTATCTACCATTTGTCTGTTCATCTTCCTATTACATATATAATCTACTTTCTATTATGAGCTATTTAAATACATAGAATTGTTTTCAGACTAGATTTTTGCACAATAGCCAATGTAGTCAAGTTTCAACATTTTACTGTGTTGAATTTAGATCTTTTTAAAGAATTTAAATGTTACTGAAAATGTTATAGCTTCCCATATTCTCATCCTCTGCTTTGCATCTTAGTGAAAACTCTGGCTTGAATTAAGTGCTTAACTTCACCAGAAATTTTTTATGTTTACTACTTACATATGAATATTTACATATGAGTGTAAATATTCATAAGCAGTATCATTTGCTGTTTTAAACTTGATAAATATTGTAAAATTCTGTTTGCATTCCTGAAATGTTTGAGTTCCTTTCCTTTGAAGTTATGTTTCTGAGACCTTTCTGTTGATACACACAGCACATCTTATTTAAACGCCTGTATCCATTCTGAGACAGAATTTCAATTTATGTGTTCTGCTTGACGTGAGCATCTAGATTGTTCCTTCCTTGTTCTTATAATTAATCCTGCAGTATACATTCTTGACAATATCTACCAATCATGCCCCCACACGGAGAAAGTTTCCCCAAGTTATATATGACTGGAAGAAATTTGATTCGTAGATTATGTGCATTTTCATCCTTGAACACTACCTAATCATTCTTCAGGATGTGTGTTAAACCCAATGTATACTAGCATATCTGTATAAGCTTCTGTATTCCTGAAAGGACACTTTATTTATAACTGTCTTCTGGGTTTCTCAATGAATTATGCCATGCAGTACGAGTAGCAGGTGGTCTGACAGAGGCTTCCCATTCCCAACTTAATAATTCACTTTTGATTCTTCTTGCTAGAGAATATGCAAACATCTTTGTGTTTCAGTCACCACTTCATTTTCTTAGTCATTACCCTTGTGTTTTATTCACAGCAGTGATTTGTGTCTGATCTAGGACCTGGAATTCTGTTACATAGAAAAGTTCCCTTCCACCTCAATTCAGCTTAGAGGCTAAAATTCTAACCCTGAATTGATGCTATTATGAAGTAGGAAACTCTGGGAAGTGGTTAACTGAGTATAGAGTCCCGAAAACTGAATGTGGGCCTTTTAAAAAGTAGACCAAAGGGTTTGTTTGCCTCTTCCATCACATGACAGCACAATGGGGAGGCAAAGTGGCCCTGGCCAGCCACAGAAATTACCGGTACCTTAAATGTCATGGACACCCACCCCCAACCACTGACAAAAACCTGCTGATGCTGGCGAGCTACCTCATTTATGGTAGCTTGTTACATAGAGACTATGTCAAAGGTCTTACAAATTAGTTGTTACTATGAACTCCTTTGAAGTTTTTCAGGACCACCACAAAAACTTATAGTTTTCCGCATAGTATCTCTAGATGTTTGTGGAAATATTGTACTATCATATACTTGCAAAATAAAATGTAATTTCTGAGTATGCCAAGTTGGAAACAAATCTGAGAAGCTATAATAAAGCCTCATCTTAACATCTTTAAAAAATTAGACTAATATATATCCATATTGACTCATAGAGGAATAGTTTAAACTTTAACTTAGGAGATAGCAGTTACTTCTGGTAATTTTACTACCCTCAAAAAACAATCTAAATTATATCACGATAAAGCTTACATAGCTGTGTCAAATGGGAGAGATGCTTTTTGTTGTTTCACAAATGAAATTATTGCATACTTACAATAAAAAATATCTATTGAAAACCTTTAGGAATATCTTATTTTATTTTGTTTAGTTCAATTTACTATGGAAAATTTGCTTGCCATATTTAAAGTTAAAACAAAAGAAAATTTTCATACATACAACACTGTTTATAATAATAGAACAAACACTGAAGCTCATGTTTTATTATAATACAAACAAAATATACATTTAACAATTTTAATTATGTTATACTACAAGACTACATTTTTTAAAAGTAGAATGATTCATCATTGATTGCTACCAATGAAAATGCTAGAATTAAAATTAACTGTGGATTCTGACAAGTTTTTTTTTTCTTTCCCCAAATGTTATGTTTAAACTTTTCACAAATAATTTACATCACAGAGTAATTAAGCAAAAGTTACAAAACCTGTGCATTCTTCTGTACCTAAATTTTTGATTTTCAGAGTCTTGGAATTTTAAATCTTATGCCTTTTTAACCTCACATACAAAGTGAAAATTGTAATATTGTGATCATACACTATGAGAAAATATAAATTTCTATTAAAAAAAAAAAAAACCATGCCCCCACCCAAAGGCTTTTCAGTTAAAACGCACTGTGACAAATGAGACACTAAAAATGTGAGAAATGTGGCTACCAATGTCACTCTGAAGAGAGGGGACTCCTGGTTTCACTCATTTGTCCAGTGAAATGTGAGAGACACACCTTAGATATATGTTTTTTAAAAAATATCAATGTTTCCTGAAGGTCTCATTTAATTTAATTTTATTTTTTCATGTGAATGAAATGACACTAGGTGTCCTGGGAACTCAGGCTTGGTTGTGTTATTCCAGCAAGCAGTCCCTCTTGCTACCTTCTAACTGAAGCCATTGAGTAGGAATAGCATGTAATAATAGACGAAGAATCAAGTTATAGAGCAAAGGAAAGCTCCACATATGTGACCACATCATGGCGGCATTGTGTGAGGAAGTCTTCCTTTGAACAAAAGATGCTGGAATTTGAATGATACTTGGAGACTTGTTGTGGCTCCTGCAAATTACTCATTTTTCCTATGACTACTTAGCATTTTTTAAATAATTTGACTGTGTCTTCTGAAATGTTTACTCAATCATGTGAATGGTAGTATTTTGAGTTCACTGGGAAAGAAAAAAAGAAGAATTTTACATAAATTGATTATTTAGGTTATCCATTTCTAAACAAACTCTTAAAATTCCCAATAAATTAAATGCAAATGAATGCAGATGGGCACAATGCCATTTAGCAGCACAAATGACTGGAATAACAATTCAGCAAAAAGCACACAAGAAAGTTAAAGTTGTATATTGAAGACTAAAATATATCTATATATAAATGAATAGGTATTTTAGAATCTCTTCTGAGAGATCTGGTGTTTTTGAATATTTGAAACTTTGAGCAATATTCTGCTTTTTCTTTATTTCAGTGCAGAGTCTGCTCATCTTCAGTGCTAAGGAGATAAATACTGCATTTGCCAATAAAGAGTATTCACACTTTTCCAAGTGTTCTGGACAAGTAATAAAGTGTGGATTAGGTATAATTTGTATTTTAAAATACATGTAAACCTTAGTCCACACTTTTATTATGTAACCTTATTTTACTAATAGTTTTTATAATATATTTTATTCATCATTAGTAGTTTTATATCCAAACAGCCAGAATTTTATTTAAACCTAGGACATAAAATTGATTTACAGAATGTTTATAGAAAAAAATTACATTTGAACTAAGTAATTAGAAAATGGTTTAGACATTCTTATCTAGATAAAATTAATGTTCAGAAGTCAATACAAATATAGAACCTTGTGTAAGTTTTCAATGCCATCCATATTTGAGTATTTCTTTTCGAAACACAGCTATTTGAAAGTATTTTTTAAGTGAAGCATGCCTCCTCTGACTTGCTTTGAGTTTACTGCAAGTCTGTGAGTTTGCACACAGATGAGGCCCCTGTGTGTCCAACCATGACACAGGTATTTGTATGTATTTCTTCTGGAGATGCAATTCATTTTGGTTCACTTATTAAAATAGTTCCTTCACTTTTCCTTCTCCTTAGGGTGAAGCATCTACAATTATTCATTACTGTACTCGGCCCCCACAGATGAGTGTGATGCCTTTGAGACAGGTCCCCAATGCAGATGAAATGAATGTAAGATCCTGATGCTATGTAGAATGAAGAGATTGACTCTGTAACATTGGTCTTTAATCACACAGTCTTCACACAGACTGCTTTCAGAGCGTGTAGAATGCATGAGAAACAAGCAACGTCTGTTGGTTTTCTAAAAAGCTGCATTCTTTGTGAGGAAGTGACTAATTGTTCATTTCACACTATAAAGAGTGTGAAAGGGGCCCAGCAGAGAAAGGCTTTGTGCTGGAGGGAGGAAAGGTGAGTTCTGCGGAGACCAGAGGGAAGTACTGTTCAGAGGGAAAGTGCAATTTAAAACATGCTAAGAAAACACAAGTGGTATTTATGTTAATGCTGTTTGTTTTCTCTCCCCATGGCAGACTTGCTTTTTGTAAAACTGCTAAAACAATGCTGCTTGAACTACAATATATCACCTTGGAAATTCAGAAAATTTGTGTAAAGAAAAGGATGTCAAAGAGTTAATTTAACCCTTCCCGTCATCAAAAGTTTGCACTTAGCCATTCATTTAACAAATATATAGCCCCACTCCCCACCTTGGTCATCTACTTAATTATCTCTGTATGTATTACATATTGTTTTCTCCTGTTCACTCAACTATAATCAAATAAAGATGTAAATGCAAACAATATACAGAATGTGATAAATACTTAGAAAAAAGAGAACAAAGAAGTACATCAGTTATAAATAAAATACTGCCATCCCATAATTCTTTACAAATTTTACTTTCACATGAGCTTTTGCTAACGGTTTGTTCTATCTGGATTGTTTTTGACTGATACATTACAAGTTAGGAGATAGTTATGCTCCAGTGGAAACAGTTCCCTTACATTCTATCTAGTTTGTGCGTGGTCCCCTTCCTTCTCATGCAATACAAGTTTTCCCCAGAATTCATGTCTGTCCTTCTGCCTGTCTCCTAAGTCCCATCTGAGAGACGGTGCACATCATACCACTCTCACTATATCAAAATATTTCCCCATGTTATTAAAACAGGAATTGTTCATTCTGTATTCTAGAACACACCATTAAGCAGCAGGTTCTATCTGTGAACCCATTTCTCTTGACCAATCACAAGGAACCTTGTTGGGATCATTAACACCCTCTCAAAAAATCACTTTGAAGTGCACTAGATGTTCCCTGTGGCCTGAAAGAAGGAATACACATTTCTAAATTCTCATACCTGGCTCTAAGTGTGGATTGATGGCTCCTTGAGAAAGTTCCTATTATTAACATAAGCTGTTTTGATTTGTGCTTCTCCTCGAATCCCTACAAGGTCACCAGTTCTAGAAAGAAATGACTTAACTGCTTATAAGAATACAACCAACTGCATGATAAACTCCATGTGTAATGGACATGCTTGGGGAGAAAGCACCTTCCATTGGACCTGGAGATGTTAATTTAGCTTACTTCTATATGTGACATTAAATTCAAAACATAAAACATTTGTAAATGTAAGGCTCCTATTTTGAGGACAGTTCTTGACTTTCCTGATACAAGTTTTGCTCTCAAAAGCTGGTTTAGATGAATTCGTATCTACCATAGGCAGTCTTACTCAGTATATCAATCTGTGCCTTAATGAGATTCCATGGAAGGCATGTGTGAATTGCCATGAGGGATGTACAAACCAAGACAGTATTTTGCAGGCAGGTAAATAATTTCCTCTTTAAATTAAATAGAAAACTCTGTAGGCACAGATCTATGGGGCTCATCCAGGTCTCTGTGATGTCGTCGATTCCGTTTCTTCTTTATTTCCTGCATGTGCTTCCACTTTGGGCCTCCCTTGTTGCGCTGTCTCCGCTTCTCCCTGTACCACATCTGTTCGCAGTACTGGTCCAGGCTGAAGTTTGGGCTGCTAAGGATTTGGATGTAGTCTTTGTATCTCAACCGTGACTCAGCCAATAGATCCTTGACCTGCCCCTCCTGGTGCTCTGCCCTCTGGGTATTTTCCATCTGTTCATTCTCAATGACATTCAAAGTCAGCTTCACTACGGTGTGGATGAAAGTGTGCTCCTGTGCTTTGCAGTAATACATCCCAGAGTCCTTCTTCTGCAGACTTCGAATCAGTAGCCCATAGTCCGTTTTGATGATCCTTTCATCAGGTTTCAACTGCAGGTTGAAAAAAAAATGTAGGTAATAAATTAGAAACAGAGAGGCACAAGCAAATGAAAACAGACCACATAGTTTTAGTTAGATGAACCTAAAAGATATATTCTTCAACTTTCTGTCATCAAATATAACATTGTCAGCCATAGTTGAAGATGGAAAAAAAATCAGCTGAAGAAATAGTCCCCTGAATTCCCTACATTTGAATCTTATTAAGCCTAAATGAACTTTGAAACATATTTAGTTTTCCTCTCCAGTGTAGAAATAAGAATGAAATGCTGTGAGAAACAATGAAGCAAAAGTGAAGTTATCAAGCAGCCTGTGTGGATATTTCAGATGGAAGTCAATGGCCAAAGATCACGAACAGTTTCCAGGGAAGTTTACAAATAGCCACCGTTAAGAAGACGAACTAAGAGTGTGCAGTAGCTTCGATAGAGAGGAGACCAGTGATATTGGCTCTGCCTTCCACATCTCACCAAATCAATGATCTGCATATTCTGTGAGAACGAGAAGCTGAATTAGAAAAGCATGGCTAAGGCTCTGGACATCAGAGCTGTAACTGAGAAAGCTAGCATTGTTTAAAGCTAAATTCCCTGTCACCGTTGACTTGTACAAGTGATCCTTTGGACTGCCGCATGTGTGGAAATTTTTGCCATAGCTGGGAAGACTCTGTCTAACACGGTAATGTGATTGAAAGTGTGAGAAAGGACAATGAGTAAAATGAGCCTCCCCTGAAATGTGACGCTCCACTCTTTGCAGCAGTGACATGGAGAGACAATTCAAGTGGTAAGTTTGCCTGGCTCACAAACTGAGCGAATAATGAGCTATCTTCCACATAGCAGGGGCATGTTTACCAACACAAGGGCCTTGCTTAGAGGTGGGGTGTTGCTGCGTGGCTAGGCCTGAAGCCGAACGGCAACACAACAAGGACACCTGGAAGACTGCCCAGCGTACACATCTGTCCCGGAATTGGAGACTTCTCGCTGATGAAAATGAAGGGGGCATAAAGACAGCTAAATTAAATTTACTCACAGTGGGTGGACTCTACTTCACATTCTTATGTGAAAAGTATGTAGGAAAAAATCTCTCTTATTCTGGAAATATGAGAAAAGGGAAAGAAACATCTTTGGCTACCAGCCCAGTTAACTAACAAGTATATGGCAAACCACCCTCGGTGCCAGAGAAGTGCAGCTGGCGGGGAACCAGTTGAGGCCAAAGGCAGGTCACAGCTCAGATCCTTGGTTAATGAGGCTGAATGGTCTCCAGGCCTGCCTTGCTCTGCCCTGAGTCCACACCATCAGGCTTGGCTTGGTTGCTTGTTTTGTGTCCTTTCCTTGGACCATTTGTTGAGCTGGATGTGGTTTTTTTTTCCTTCCACTGGCTACAATCAAAAAGCCAAGGCATCTTAAAATGCTATTGTAATACAGACTCACCTCAAATTAATTTATGTTCTCAAATCACAGGAGCGTCCTGCCTAAAATAAACATGTATGTATACTTGTCAACTTCTAAAGGGACATTGTTGAACAAGAACAGCAGTCTCATATTTAACACAGAACATACATGCCTTCCTTTTAAATAACATTATTGTAATTGTTTAAAAAGTATAAATACAGCTGATCTCAAACTATATATATAAATTAGATGCTGTTTTCTTGTCTGATTGGCTCCTCCTATGATTGATTGAGCCTACCCAGTGTTCTCCCACCTATCAGTTCCTGAGTAGCACATGGTAAATTTGGAAGTTAAAATGTGAGGTATCAGCAGCATTATAGCTGCCCTGTTGTATAGAAGGTTTTATTTCTACAATTTCTGCAGTTCCCTTCATCAAAGACGCCCAAGGCCATCAGCATGACACGTGGCTGGCCACAGTTCTAGCCCAGCTCTACATCTCACAGATACCTCTGAGCTCTGCATCTGCCTGTTGCTCAGGCTACATTCAATGTGGCCTTTAGACACGGTCACAGTTCCAGCTCGGTGCTTTCTCTTGTTTTCTTTAATCCTTAACAGGAAGAAATTATGACTGCAGCTTCATGTGCAATGGGCAACACCCCATCACAGCTTTGTCCTTCTCTTTCTGTATCCTGTTGATGATGCTCTGTCCTGAGTTTCCTTGCCTCCTTTTCATGTTAGCTAAATCCCCATGGGACTGTACATTACATAAACACCTGGCATTTCCTTCCTAGGACATGATCCTTCACTTTCTTTTTCCTTCCATGGAATACTTTATCTCTTCTTTGTTGTTTTTGGTTTTTTTTTCCAACAGTCATAAAATGTACTTTCAAATTTTTTTTGAGCTATATGAGTTTACCTAAGGTCTATCAGGTTGTTTAATGAATTTTTGTTTATTTTTCCAAAAATTCAAAATATAGCTTTAGTGCAGTGGAATCTAATAAATCAAATTTTGATTTCACACATTTAGAGGATTCTTACAAAAAATCTGTGACCCAGCAGTTAAGTAGTTGATTACATTTGCCTACTCTCCATCATTTCTCTGTAATGCTTCCATTTTGTGCTGGGGCAAGCACACCCTCAGCCTATGGCTCACAGTGAAGCAGCAGCGGAGACCACTGGGAAAGTCAAGCTCCTCTCAGATCATTTCTGGCCACTGATTCAAATTCATGCAATTTCCTCCACTTTAGAAGTGCTAAAGCCAAGGCTTCCCTAAACTGAAGAACCCAAACCGTTCTTCAGTGGGAGCCAGCTATCCATTTGCCTAGTGTGACAATGATTACAAGCTTGGCATTGTTAAATGGAGCTCTTCAGTGAAAGGCGATTCATTTCAAATGAGACGAACAAAGAAATGATGAAAGTCATTTAGATACTAAATAGCAGGTGAAGACGAGAGGTGCTTTATTCTTTATTAAGAGCAGCTGGAAGGCCTAAAGCATTCCTCATGTCTTAGAGGAAACTACAGCTTCAGGAATATTCCTTTCTCCAGAAAACAGAAAATATTACCAGAAGGGAATTGGTATCAAACAAGGAAAAACGCTCTCATCATGAAAAATATGAACATCTATAAACCTGTTGTATAAAATGTGTTGTATTTAAGGTTAAATACTGACTATTTTTCTAATTTAATATGGGAGGAAGCAAAAACACTATAAGAAAAAATTATATGTGTATTTTAGGCTTTTCCAATTATGCTTGCATAATGCTACATAATGAAACATTTATTAATATAACAAAAAAGCAATAATAATTTTTAGGCAAAAAGCAAAAGGAAAAATATTACTAAAGTAACTCGTTCATTCTTTTAAGAAATGAAACTTATATATTTATATATAACTGTTAGAATAGTTGTTTATTTTGAATAATTGTAAACATAAAAATATAAATATAATAGTTTGGAGATTATTATTGTGTGAGAAGTTTCTAAGCAGAATAGTTAGGAAAGTGTGTACTTAGAAATAGGTTGATTTGCCCATATTAAATACAACACTTTAGTAGAAACATTAAAAACTGAAAGAAACAAAAGATATATAATTAAGTTACTTAGAATGTGTTACTATTACATTATTGATTTCTGTGAGGAAAGTATTTTTAAGTGAGTCTGCTACCCACTACCCAAATGATGGAAGCAAGCCTAACATATTCCCTACCTTTCCCCGCAAAAAATGAGTGGAAACACACAGCTAAGAAATATGAGAACATTTGCTCACACATTCTGTTATTAAAGGAAGTAAATTTTAACACATTGTGTGTGTGTGTGTGTGTGTGTGTGTGTGTGTGTTTCCAAATTGCTAAGTGTTTCTTAAATCTTATATACAGTAACACTTGTTCTGCGAGGAGCATCTGCCTCGATGGTGACAATGATGGGCAAGCAAATAGTGTAGTGACCAACGTCTCCAACATTTGTGTTTTCAGCAGTTTGTCCTAAATAGAAAAGTAAATATTTAGATCTAAAGGGATTCCTGTTTATTAGCAGAAAACATGAGCAATTTTAAGAGTTTCCGTTGGTTACTGTGGACTCTGTTGGATGAAAAAGAGACAAAGGCGTGGTGTTTACCACCAACAGGAGAAAGCTCAAAAATCCTCCCAGGGCAATGATGAGTACTGGAACTGAATAAACCCAAAATATCACTCATGCTTATCTGCACTAAGTGGTCTCACGGTTCTTTGTATGTTATTGCAAGTTTAAAACCATTTATTTGCTTTCATAACAAAAAGAACGAAAGGAAAACAGAGACCTACAGATGGAAAATGCAGATACTGGAAGATGCTTTTAAAAATTCAACTCCACCCAGAAAAAAACAGTTTGGCAAATGACATGAAGGATCACTTCTTTTCTTCGTTAAAATTATCCCCAAAGTTCAACAGAAGCTCGGGGACTGCCAATTAACTTGCTAGCTATAGCAAAAACACCATCAGTTTCAAGACCAGCGTTCTAAGAAAGTCAGCAGATAACTGACTCATGACCTCCGCAAAGCACCCAGCTGCGACGTGGCTCGGTGAGGAAATCGGCTCCTCCTGGTACAGAATAACCTGGTGACAGCAACTGTAGCCCAGGAGACCATGGTCCATCCCCGGGGCTTTTTATGAGCAAAGGAAAGATTCCAAGTGGCGACCTTAGAGTGAGGAACAGAAGGGCATCCTGCAGGGCAACATGCTTCAAGTGCAGCCAGGATATTGCTCTGTTCCTCAACTCAGGAAGCAGCACTGCGGGTCCTGGACAATGGGAAACTGCCCATTTGCAAAGCCAGATGAAAAAACCAGTTGAAACATTGCAGGGAACATACTCTTCAGCAAAATTCAATAAATACATTATTTCTGCTCCATTGAAATTCATGGAGCATGGTACCATCATGATATATGATATAGTGCTGTAAGGTACATTAAAACAACACATAGAAATTTCAGAAAAATGAAAAATCCAGGTATCTACAGTAGGAGGGATAAATACCTCAAGCAGTACTGTATGTACTTTTCATTCTAAAGGTCAGATTTAATTTGCAACGGAGGACAAATAACTCTCTAAGTAATTATATTTAATAAAAAGAAAAATGACACCCCATTAGCTATAAAATCTAAAAGTAGCTTCAACTCACATAAAATTAAAATATAAAATGTAACTAAATTAAATATGCTTCTTAAAATATAGACAGCATTCAATATTCTTGATATAGAATATTGGATAAATATTCTTGGATAAAGAGAAAAGGGCTTTTATTTTGAAGTAGAATAATATTACTATATCAGATAATAGTTCAATATAGATTAGAAAAATAGAAAGATAGGATAGACATAAAATAAATGTTGAATGTGTATATTCCCTGCCTAAGTTAGAATTTATGGTTAATGATATCAAGGTTTATTGATATGTGACATCATAGAGAATAGAGTCAACAGGCACATGCAAATTTCCAGTTTCATGTATTTATGTAGTAAAATTCAGTCAACAGAGAGAAAAATGATGACTATTTTTTTATTTTTTCTGTTAATTTTCTTACCACAGACTTGTGATTGCAATATGTTCTGAATATTTGAGGGCAGTTATGTCAGGTCCACCAGGGCCTCAGGAGCATCCTTGAACTCTGAAAATATCTATTCTGAATTCTGCATTCAAACTTCCACTCACTAGTGTCTCTTATGTAATATTAGAACTGTAAATTCTAATAAAATATCATTAGATTCTTCAACATCTTTTATTTATGTATATATGTATGGCCATGAGTGTATGCCAGGCCACAGAAGTCAGAGAGGGTTTTGGATGTTAGATCCCTTTAAATTGGAGTTGCAATCAGTTATGAGCCATCCAATGTGGGTACTGAGAACTGAATCTGGGCCCTGTGGAAGAGCTGCCAATTCTCTTAACCATTCAATCATCTCTCAAGCCCTTTTTCTTGCTTCTTTTTATTCATTAATAATAAACATAACAACAATCAATTCTACAATATAGCCTTTTCTTCATAATATTGACAATATTAATCTTTCTGACTGCCTAAAATAATCTCATTAAATTCTGTAACATATATGACTTATCTATGTCATAAAATGTTCATAACATATTTCAATCTCAAGTCTATGTTAAGAAAATTAACAGGAAAAAAGAATAAACATTACTTTTCTCTCCATTTACTTAAGAATTAATACATAAAAAACTGAAAATCTGCACATGTCCAAATACTTATCCAATTTCCTCTTATGATACAATATAATAGAAATAGATATTTCTGGAAAGATTTCATTTTGTGACCTAGATTAAACTCAATAGTACCTAAAATTTAGTGATGTTAATATGGTTATGAAAATATTGTGTTCTCATCTATAATCAGAAATTGTCTTGAAATTCTTTAAGAAATAGAATTCGAAAGAAAAAATTCATGTGACTATATTTAAAAAAATATATACCAATGCTACGTTTGCATTGAATTGGTCTGTTCTTACCCCCAAACAATTGTAACCTCTGTTGTTAGTATAAACTCTACTTTCCTTTTCTCTAACAGCCAGGAAAGTGCTCTGTGGCACTCAAGGCTGTGCAACTCGCAGAGGGAATAGCTTGACTTCAGTTTGACAACAGCATCCTTGCTGAAGCTCGCTTACCTCCTCACGATGTTCGTCTCCTGACCGTTGGATGTACCACTTAACAGAGGCTTGCTGGGATTTAGGCATACACTCCAGAAAGGTTGAATTAAATTCAATTCCGAAAATCACCTTTTCATCAGCTGTTTCATGACTAATGCCTAGAAAGCAAACATAGCTTTGGAGATTAACCTTGGCCTGATTTTAAAAGCAATGGGAAAATAGACTGATTGAGAACAGATGTCACCAGGGAAGAAACTTACACATTATTAAAGAGAAAGGAAATTCATGCTATAATACTGTTACCTGAGAATCAGTACTGTCCAACAGAGTGATGTTTAAACTACACCTGTATCATCATTTTAGGCTTTATTGCCATATTACAATTATGTTAAAGAAATAACAGTTTACAATATGTAACTCTTAATATTGTATCTCTTCATTAAATAACTTTCTATGTCTTTCAATGTTTTAAGGTCATACTGTTGTTAGTTTTGGAAGAATAATTTAGTGTTTATTGACTTATACATTTTAAAAATGTTTTCATTTTAATTTTATGTGTATTGGTGTTTTGCTTGCCTGCATGTACACATGCATACAATACCCACAGAGGCCAGAAGACGGTGACACATCACTCAGGGCTGAAATTACAAGTGGTTGTTAGTTGCTAAGTGAGTGCTGGGAAATTATCTAGAAGAGAAGCCAATGCATTTTACTGTTAAGTCATTCCCTTCGGACCCATCAGTTTATTTGAGAAGAGACAGAAGGACAGACAGACAGACAGACAGACAGACACACACACACACACACACACACACACACAGAGAGAGAGAGAGAGAGAGAGAGAGAGAGAGAGAGAGAGAGAGAGAGAGAATTAACTTAAATTGGTACACAGAGTTGAGCAGATAATATTTAGAAATTTTGATGTCTGCAATCAGGGAAACAAGGAGACTAGTCCAAGCATGATGAAATTGTGTGACATGAGCAAGGTTGATGGTCTTACTTGGAATGGAGACCTTGTCTCTATTGTCTACCATTTTGGTTTTGGAGATACTCTTTACCTAACATGTATTTAGTATAAGTCAGTTAATAAGATTCTAAGGAGTAGGTTCTCAGATATTTATTAATTCAGCTACCCTATCTAAAAGAGTAATAAAAGGTTGTGTCCCATGTGGTATATAAAATCTGTAGTTCAAATTGATCAAGGAGACATAATGATGACTGCACAGCCTGGCTCAAACGTGAACTTTTCTATCATGTATCCAGATATCCCATTCTACAAATAAACTAATTTAGTATTCTAGGCATCAGCAAAGGACTAAAGGTTATGAACCTAGGAGAATCACAAAGTAAAGCACACATAACGACTAACATAAATATTGGAGAGAAAGGCAGAAAAGTTTTTAGATAGGATTGGTGGGAAGGTGTCTCTGAGGAATCGATGTATCAGTATAAAATGGCAGGGTGTGAAAGTTCATGAGTGTGAGTTCCTGAAAGACTACACACTGCTAGTTGCAGCAACACAAATAGACCCAAGAAGGACATGCTGGTCCCCTTTATCAAGGGAAAGCCAATGAGTGAACAGAAGGTGAGGGGGGTTACCAGTGGCCTGGCACTAGAGAGTCTAACATGGTCTTATAGTCCAGGGTAAAGCTGTGGATTTTTCACTAATTATCTAAGAATCCAGTAAAAATGTTTCTAGTATGGCAACACCATAATCTGACTGGAGTTTAAAAAAATTATTCAGAATATTGAGTTGATTATAGAATGACAAGGAGGCAATGTAGCTGCAGGGAAAGTAGAGAAGAGGCTACTGAAGAGAAACCATAGCTTCCTTGTCACTGATGGCAAGAAGAAGAGGTGGAATTCGGCTTTAGAGTCAAGGATTATCAAGAGTTCGGTGATAAGACTGTGAAAGAAATGCGCCAATAAGATTACTAGCTGCCTCTCAGTTGGGCGAATGATGGCAGTGTTTACTATATGAGGTGGTCTGAAGAACCTGAAAACAACAATTCTCAGTCATTCACTGTAGAAGCTAAATGGATATTCAATCGCAGTGTTTGAGCAGGAAGGAATGTAGGCATTCATGCCTAACAGACAGGACAGGAAAGTTAGCTATGAATTTGAGAGTCAAGGAGAATCTATTGCTACATGAAGGAAAAAACAAACATACAATGAGAAAATGGAAAAGAAAGTTGAGAAAACGCAGCAGGTCCAATCTGCAAGGTAAGAGGTAGACCAGAAGGACACAGTGCCACAGCAGTGTAAGTGTGCAGAATACTATCTCTCTGAGCACAAGTAGGCTTGATTTGTTGTGTCTGATGATTTTCTGATATTGATCAACTTCCATTATTGACTCAAGTTAACAAGGGTGTAGAGTAAGCTCACAAAACTTCCTAACTGGTATGCGTGAGTCTAGAGAACAAAGTGTTTCAAAGAGGAAAGAGTTGCAGGTTATATAAAAATCAAAAATAAAAATTGTCTATTGGATTTGAAATGGAAGAAGTTGACAGTGACCTCCACAGGAAGGGAATAGGCAGGATGACGATTTAGGGAGATCTTGTGCAATGGTTTATAGCAGTAATGGGACATGGTGAAGGGAGGTAATTACTGTGAGTGCCTGAGGGAATAATTGTACTTTCTTCACTTTCTTTATGGCACTTGTCATCATCCAACATAGTGTTTCTTTTTCCTGTTTTATGTTTGTTCTTTTCCCTAACACACATGTGAATATAAAGTCCAGGAATGCATAGATAGTGTTCTGTTCATTAACACATCCTCACTATGTGTAAAGGACTGAATTCATAGCCTGCAATGATGTTCACTAAACTTAACAATAGACATAACAGTGAATCACATTCACATTAGAATAAAAAGGCATACACCGTAGTCTATACCAGAACACTTCCTTTGTAGAAGTATGAACTTAGGAGTTAAAAACACATACCGTGTTTTCCAATCAAGAAATGACTGCTGGCCCACCAGTTATAAACTATGAAGAGTTAGGTCTTTTTTGGTCAGTAACAATGTGATGAAAAAAACATATCCTTCTTTCCTCACCCTCAGGAGTGGTGTGTGTGTGTGTGTGTGTGTGTGTGTGTGTGTGTGTGTGTGTGTGTACTCAGGAGGCAGAGAAGGAGGATCTCTGTGAGCTAAAGGTCAGCCTGGTTTACACAGCTTATCAAGTCCCAGGGCAGCACGCCAGGCTACACAGTGAGGCCCTGTATCCAAGAAGAAAAAAAAAGTATGTTGTGTGAGTGTGTGGGAGAGACACATGACAATAAATACAATCTCAAAGCTGTCTATAGTTTTTAAATTTTTCCCATTTTCAATCCACTTACCAAACCTCCTTTCTACCATCCTACCTCCCCCCTATTCAGATTTTCAAGATCTTCTGTTTTGTGAATCTTTTCTGCTGATCAACATGGCTTTTAGCAATCTCTCCTTTTACTAAAATCCTATACTAGTAATTGTACTTTATGACATCTCCAAAGGGCATAAGCACTCTAAGGAATTTCTTTGTCTCACAGTATACTCTGATCTATTAAGTACATATGGAACTTACTTAATGCACATTTACTGCTTGAATGTATACAAGAATAAGTGAATGTAAATAAAGTTCAGACTACCTACATTTTTTTTTTCTAATAAGCACCAAAATTTTTTATCAGACCCTCCTCTAAGGTCTTTGAGTTTCCTCAGGATTCTCAAATGGTTGGGGCTAAATCCTGTTTTGCCTCTAACAGAATCCTCAAACTTTACAAGGATGGATAAAGCACTAAAGAAGAAACATGTGGCCAGGAGGTAGTGGCGCACACCTTTAATCCCAGCACTCAGGAGGTAGAGCCAGGTGGATCTCTGTGAGTTTGAGGCCAGCCTGATCTACAGAGCGAGATCCAGGACAAGCACCAAAACTACACAGAGAAACCCTGTCTTGAAAAAAAAAATGAGGAGGAGGAGGAGGAGGAGGAGGAGGAGGAGGAGGAGGAGGAGAAGAAGAAGAAGAAGAAGAAGAAGAAGAAGAAGAAGAAGAAGAAGAAGAAGAAGAAGAAACATGCTATGGCACAGGGATATAAAGACATATGAAACAAATCATGATTTAACAAAAGATTATTCACTTAGGCAAGTAGACAGGGAATTAGTTTATAAAACTGTTGCTTTTCCAGAATAAAAGCATTATACAAAATGAGATAGTCATATATATGGTTGTTTAGATTCATATAGTAATTTTAAAAATACACAGGAAGGCTAGCATTGTAAGTGGTAAGAAATATGCATTAAGTCCATACTTACTGTCTTCTACGTCCCAGCACTGAGTGATTGGGTCCCCGTACTTTACATCCTGCCGTCTAGCTCGCCTATGGAAAGAAGATTAAGCTAATTAGATCTTCAAGTGTAATTGGAATATAGAAAGGCTGTATCTCATGCTAACACTGGCAGATGCAAACTGTACTTGTGTTACTGCACAACCTAAATGCAGGTCAGGGTTCCCATCAATCAAACATTAATTTAAATTCTTGTGGTAGAAAAGTCCCAACACAACAAATCCTGTTTCGTATTAAGATTTCCATTTAACTACTGTTGTTTTTTTCTAACTTAATAAATTATTCAACAGAACAAGTTCAACATGACAAAGATCCAGGTTTATACACAAGACACAGGAATAACTCTTCTTCCCATCCTGCCTATCAAAATCATAATATTCAAAAGTGTTCCAGCGAGTATGAAAGTACATATAACCAAAGAAACCTCATTGTGTCTAGGTTTATTCTATTACACATTTTATTCAATTAATTATGTTCAGTTGGAAATAGAACTACAAGTTCAATATGGCATACATGCATACTTATTATTATCAATAAACATGTAGCTATATTGGTAATTGTGAAAATAGTACAAGAGATTTTGCATTATGTCACATTTTCCTTAAGAGAAATCAATATCTATCTAAAAAGAAATGCCACATTCCTACTCAATCTCCGTATGTCTTATACCTTAACATAGTTTCATTATCTTAGTCTATCTTTAATTTTTAAACAGAAAGCATTTTAATTTGCACATAAAACCTTAATATTATACATATTAACATGTTATTACATAATATTTTAATATGTACACATACAAGTGTGATATGTTGAAATTGGGTTAAACGTATTTATCTCCTTAAAAAAATTTTGCAATAAAAATATTCCAAATCCCTTCTGGTTTGTCTTAACTGTACAGTTCAGTGTTATTACCTACAGTCTACACTGTGCCACAACACGCCCACATTTCTTATTCCTATCTAACTCTATTGTGAAATCCTCCAGATCCCTCCATCCCTGCTACTCTCTCCAGTCCATGTTGTCATTTCAGAGATCAGAGAAACAGCAGTAAACTTTCTCAGAGGCTTGGGCTGCTCCCCAGGGGCAAAGCTGCCCAGATGACAACCTTGAAAGAGTCATCCATTGTACACATCTGTAGCCTCTTGATGGACATTATGTTAGGTGAGGGAGCACATCACAGTGGCATGTCTGTAAGATCAGAGATACAGTCTTGGGAAATACAGGAAGAAAAAAATTATGGTCCTGTAAGGAACATAAGGTCATGAATGTTTTTAAATCTTGGCTTCTTCAGGAATGAGATCAATTAATCAAAGCGAACATTTATTGCCAAGTAATGAACACTAGTTTTTCAGCTTCTAGGAAAGAATTCCCCAAAGACTCACTAAGATGAGTCTATTCTGGGCAGAAAAGTTTAACAAAGTGCTTGCAACTTTTAACTCCTAATAATCATATTTACCCACTTATGTTTAATTTATGGACTAGACACCATATAAAATGTCTCTGTTTTAACCAATATGTGCAGATGTATAGTAAGTGCCTACAACCGTTGAGTCCTAATGTTTATAATTTGACAAATTGGTGAAATATTTAAGATAAAATAATGTCCACGTGATAGTGAAACTAATACATGCTCTTCACTTAAAGCATCAAAAGATATCAAAAGTTCACAAAATAACCTAAAAATGAAAATAACCAAAAGCACACATAATTTGTTGACAATTTAATCTAGAAGAACACACTTTCAATAACACCTTAAAAAATAATGTTACTAATATGTACATTAAAAAACAATGGTGGTAAAACACTCATCTAACATGAGTATTATTGATAGGCATTCATATTATTTTTAATTGTTTCATTATTAAAATAGTGTCAAAATGTATATCTTATAACTCTGGATAAGTTTTACTTGAGTGTGTAGAATAATGCAATGGTTGAGCTTTCCTGCATGTTCCTAAGTGTTTAAAATAAAAAGCTACCAATGTCGAGGAAAACAGCTTATCTGAGTGACAGAAATTGGCAAATTATAGTTATTAGAGTAAAAATAAAATTGAATCAAGTCACTCATGTATTGTGGGCTGTGTCTGCACGTCTACAAACATAATTGTTTATAAATGACTTGCAAAACAAAAGAAGCAAATATGTGCATATTTAGAAGTCTGATGGCAGGAATGTGGAAAAAAGTAGTTAATAAGAACAATTTGGGGAGGTAGGCAGAATGTCACTATGTAGCTAAGGCTATTCTGGAACTCATGCCAATACTCCTGTCTCAGCCTCCTGAGTTGTGGGATTACAGGCACAAACTACCATAGTTGGTTGTTAAAAATACTGTATAAAGATTTATCAGATTTTTTTAAAGTTCCACATTCCACAATTTTATAACATGTTTTATCCTCCAACTTTCACTTAATATAAAAATTTTAATTGTAATATTCCTTCCACAGGCAGAGTTTTCTATTTGTCTTTAACTTAAACTACAAGCAAGGCCTTCGTGTGAGAAACCCATGTGGGAGGGAGGAGCGCCCTGACCTTTTGGAAGTGGGTGCATATCTTGAGCAAGCATTTCCATCCCAAGCACAGTAGGGGTCTCTGGCAAGACAGCAATCTGCACATGCTTTCCCATAAATGTCACATCTGTGCAAGGAGAGCTGAACCAATCCATCCCAGGAACCAACGTACAACTGTTGCTGCAAATCAAGCAGAGAAAACGAATCAGCCCCTTTGCTCACATTAGTCTTGAGACAACTGTTCTGTAATATCGTCTTATAGCTCCAAGTCCATTTGTGAGTGTCCTGCTACCTGTTAACGCTTGTGCAGAACTGTGAGGAAGGGTAAAACAAATCAATCTCTTCCACCCCAGCCGGACTCTGTTTTGAAGATGTCAATACTGAAATGGACAACTATTATGGAATATTAGTTTAAGATGTGTCACATTCTTTTATGCTGCAGAATATTTGTTTAATGATGCAAAGATGTAATACATTCTTTTATGTTGCATTTGTTTAACTATGTAAAGCTGAGTTATTTTGCCTGTATAAAACACCTGATGGGTCTAATAAAGAGTTGAATGGCCAATAGCTAAGCAGGAGAGAGAACGGATAGGTGAAGCTGTCATGCACAGAGAATAAATAGGAGGAGAAATCTAGGGAAGAGAGAAGAGGGAGAAGTGAAAAAAGAAGAAAGGGGGGATGCTAGGGGCCAGCCACCTGGCCACACAGCCAGCCACAGAGTAAGAAGGAAAGAAAGATATATAGAATAATAAAGAAAGATAAAAAGCCAGGAGGCAAAGCATAGTTAAAGAGAAACAGGACAATTTAAGTTAGAAAAGCTGGTTAGAAACAAGCCAAGTTATGGCCCAGTATTCATAAGAATAAGTCTCCATGTATTTATATGGAACTGGGTGGCACACCCCTAAAAAATTAAAACAAACAAACAAACAACAACAATAAAAACTACAGACAACATTCTAGAAAGTTAAAGTAGGCTTGGCAATAATTTAAGAAGGTAGAAAACCAGCGCTAGACTATGGAATTAAGATGTCAAATTATTTCTCAATAGTAGAAATTATACTTTGGTAGGCTCTAGAAAGCACAGATATTAATGGCAACATTGATGACATGCCTCTGCCATGCCTGTCAACATGAGGAATGACTAAAAGAGACTCCTGACACTATTTTTAGGTGAAGTGACCCCTGAAAGAATATAAGTTACAATTGGGAGAGTAGATGTTTAGTGTCTCTATGCAGACATCACCAGGTAGACTTGAGCAATACCCTATCACAAAGCAAAGGCTGGAGGATCCTGGAAACAGCAAATAAATGACACTTTGAAAGCTAGTCCCGGAATTCACGCAGTACTCCCCATATACATCCATGTGTGTGTCTGCAGCAGAGGTGATGCCGAAGGAAGAATAGTGTAGGTGAGTAAGTCTCCGTCTCCACTCTCAAGAACTTATGGTCAACTCTAGGGGACTGCTCTCAGCTTTGAATTAAGGAGGAACCTCACAGAAATAGACTCTAGCATAAAAAGCACAGAGGTTCTCAACTTATAGAAATTTACCTTGTACTTTATTGCCTGTTAAATTCTGTTGACTTTCTTGTCATTAAACACAAAGAATTCTGTTTTCTGTTTTTCCACAATTCTCTGAAATGCTTATGGCGAATGACTACACCTTCCTCACCACCTTCATCACCATCACTACCTTCCTCTTCATCCCTGGAGCTCTAATGTGCTTCCACCCCTCCCACCGCTGGGGGCTTGGCTTTGCTCTGTATCCTCGTTTGCTTAGCTTGTTTGCAAGATTCTAACTACTTCCTTTCACGCCAGCCTCTTTTCATAACCCCAGGTTCTGCAGAGGACCCACTCCATATTCCACAGACAGAGCTTTCTAAACAGATGGTCTTCTCGTGACTTTCTCCTGCTTAAGGACGTTAATGGCTTTTGTCCTTAAGCTGTTAAGCATCATGAGGACAGGTAGAGTCTCACACACTCAGACTTACTTCTTCAGAATCATCTCTCACTTCCTCTTACCCTAAGCAGACATATGTCTCAGGTCAAATTTCAGACACACTTAATAGAAACAGGTATAGACTCTTACTTTTCACGTTCTTATTCCTTCCTTCTATCCCTCTTTTATTTATCTAGTTAACTACATCATTCATGACAGTTTGTCTATCTCTTTCCTTCTCTCCCTTCCCCTGGTCTTTCTGGCTCCTTTTCAAGTCATTCTCTCATTTGTCTTTTCAGTGGATGCTTCAATTAGTCCTCTGCATTGTTGGTGGCCTTCTCCCTCTGTCAGCTCTGCTCAGAGCTTCTGGAGGGGAGATTAATGCTATGTCACTCATTCTTCTCTGTATCTTCAAAGCACGATAGCAGAGATTCAAGCAATCAGTGTTTTTGAATGAGCAAATCAGTGAAAGGGCCTCAGAACAAACCCATTTAGACTTTCCTCTAAGAACTGGGCTATCAAGTTTAATTGTAGCAATGCCTTAATTGGGGACATATATTTTGAAATGGCTTTCTTAAATCTTGAGGGTGTATGTAGAAATGGACTGGTAAGTCTAAATCTACTCTATCAAGATGTGGATTATAATATGAGGGAAGTGTTAAATCGTATTATATATAGTCATGATTGTCAAAATTGGCCACCATTAACACTTACATTGCTTTGTCTACAACATTGGCATGTAGCATTCTATTTAAACTACAGAAGGATGAGGATATAGTTCAGTGGTAGAAGAAGTGAAGTGATTGTCTAATATTTTAATGGCCTGGGGACAATCCCCAGCACTGAAAAACAGAAAATCACCTTTTGTTCATGACTGTCAACAAACACAATACTCGGGAGGTGGTGCCTGAGTTAGATAATGTGATTCTGTCCCAAAAAAGGACTCAGTAACTTGTTTAATAAGTGTAAAATCCTGGGTTTGATCCCAAGCATCACTAAGCAAGTAGAATTAAATAAACTCATAACAAACACGAGAGTTCTCTAGTTGAGAAAATTGCTTCTAAGAGATTGTTATTGAGCAAAATGTTGAAGGTTGACTTCTGTGTTGTGTACCATGGTTCATCTTTGAAATCCTAGACTCCCTAATTAAAATACCTTTTCAATGCTTGTGATTGGCATCTTAAATATATGTCTTATGACTTGAGCAGAAATACAATCTCAGGAGAACAGACACCCACTCTTTTTTTGGGGGGGAGGAAAAGGGAGGAGCACACACTATTCACTATTCCATTAATCTGTTTCTCTCCATTCTCCCAAAGCAAGGCTGAAACTAAGACTGCCGATAAATCGGAGGAGAAACAGGCAAGCTTTAACTTTCTGCATTATTAATGACTTAACTTCTAGTCTCCAGTTTCAATAGATTCTGCTAATGAATTTTGATTCAGGGAACTTGAGACTTCTGAAGTTAATTGTTAACCAGTAATTACAAAGTACCTACCTGTTTCAGCGACAGCTCCATATTCAAGATGGCTGTTGGGTGCTGTGAACAGAAACAAAACAAAATGTCAGTAAAAAACATTCACAGCCTTACATTAACCAGTATGTTGTTTTATCTTATGTCAAGCTTGGCTGTTCAGACTCCCACTGAGAGGAGAAAATGACCTTATTGCTTGCTTCTTGCAGTGTATATTGATTCTACATTAATAGACATGATGAAAATGCTTGAGGTATTTTATCAGAGAGAACCTAGCTAACTGGATGAGGAAGTGCTGTGTTGAAAATGCTTCCTAGTTATTCACAAGTTTTCACTTTGTTCTAAATCTGCATCTTAATACTGGCATATAATTCATACTAGTGCTGACAAGAACATCTCCATGATTATTTATTGCTCCACTCTGATGTTACTTGCATCAAAGATTCAAAACATGTTTAAGTAGCAGAGTTTAAAAAGTTATGGTTCTGTTTGTTGATGATAATATTCCTTATGTGATGCCTCAAGATATCAGTATGTGCAGTTTCATGATATGGGTCAGATTTTATTTCTAATAAGACCACAAGCATGAATAGAAAAGCAACCAATCAACCAAACAAACAAACAAAAAAGGCAGGGCAACTCTTTAAGATACCTTATATATCTATTATCTATCTGGTACTTATTCATTTATTGCTTTTATGTACTAATTGACGAACAATAGATGTTAGAAAGTTAAGAAAATCTGTGAAAGAAAATTTTGAAGTTAAAAAGTATGTTCCAATAATTTTTTTGTTGTCCTTAATTTTAAAAGCATGGGCATTCCCATTAAATTATGTTTGGGTTTTTGTTTTGCTTTTAATTACATTTTACCTCAATAAAGTCATTAAAGAAAGAAAAGAGACATAGGTAGAGAAGAGGAGAAAAAGGAGGAGAAGAAAAAGCCTAGGAAAGGAGAGAAGAAGAGAGGAGAGGAGAGGGAAGAGGGGGGGAGGGGGGAAGGGGAGGGGAGGGGAGGGGGGAGGGGAGGGGAAGGGGAGGAAAGGAGTCTGGCGGCTTAACCCAGTGGTGAGTTGTTTGCATGTGAACAGCCCCGGGTTTCATCTCCAGCACACACACACAGAGACACACAGACACCACACACACACACACACACACACACACACACACACACACACACACAATAGATAGATAGATAGATAGATAGATAGATAGATAGATAGATAGATAGATAGATAAGAAGAGGAGGATAACAAGAAAAATCTATGGCCACTGAGGTAACAGTTAATCCTTGACTCTAAGACCCATTGGAGAAGATTTGTTATCATACATTTATGTGTGTGCACATGATGGAAACTCACTAAGCCTCTGTTCATTCACCCTTATGTTTGACATCAACTTTTCCCCTAGGAACCACCCAGGATTTTGTTTTGGAAGAAGCCAGATAGCAGGTCTTGTTCTTGTTAACTTCTTGACCACTATTATCATCACAATGTAAACAGGATCCTGGAAAACCCAGCATGATAATTAACTTTAGCCCTTCACAGTGGAGGACTCAGTTCTTTCCAGGCAATGGATGTTTACATCGAAACAGTTTTTAATAAACATTTTTAAAAAAACAAAAACATGAAAGAACATATTTTCTAAGAAATATAACATTATTTCTAATGTCTCATTTTTTATGAAATAATTCTAAATCCCACAGAGTAGCTACAGAGAGTGCCTGCCACACTAAAATGTATTTGTTGTTAAAAGCAGAATTTAAAACAAAGAACTCTTCCTCCAGGCCTGCTAATTCCCTTTGAGAGGTAAGAGGATTGTGGCTTGCATAACTTGTTATCATTATTTTTTTTTCAGTACAGTAAATCAGGACTCCTACACATGATTTATAAACTTTTCCAGTTTTCTCAATCCGTTTGGAGAAACATTGCGAAGTAGCATTCATAAAGTAGAAAAGCATCCGGGTACTAAGAAATCCGAGGCTTTCATTCAGTGTGGCTACCCTAGGAGAATGCAGTAAGGAGAGGTGACCCAGGTTACTCTCAGTGGTGTTGTGATCAGCACCAGGAGTGAGTGCTTTGCTACCTGCTTATGACCTGTCCCAATGCTTAGACCATTCAAACAGTGGGAGACTTCTCCGGGAAGAACAGAGAAAAGACCAAGTGTCCACGAGTAGCACTGTGCAGTCTCAGCCTGTCTGGAGCCCTGGGTCCCCTCTCACCTTGAACACCTGAAGCTCCTCCAGGACTACTTCTTCCATATTCCACTTCTCCTTGGAAATGCTGACAACTTTGAGGACTGTTCCAATGTCTGAAAAAAAACATAGACCCATAACGCCACTGTTTCTACTCCAATATTTAGTTGAATGCATATTCCTAGAAATCTCAAATTTTTCCCTCATATTTTCCTCTGGATGCTTTCCAAGAAAGTTGCCCAAATTAAGTAGTGAAAAATGAAGCCTACTGTATACTACATTGCTCTTCTAGAGCAGATACTTATAAAGGGAAAATACACAGTATTTTTGGTAACTAAATGTATAAGACTAATTTAAATATTAGTTGAAATAATAGAAGAAAAAATAACTCTAAGATGTTCAAAACTATTAAATACAATTTTGCAATGCAAAATTTACTTTTTAAAGCCACCACATTTTCCCCAGGAAAGGTTACATAGTGCCACCTAGTGGCTGAGTGCTATTTATGATAGTGAAGTGTAAGGACCTATGAACGAGCTTTGGATGTCCAGTGCAAATTAAATTTAGCTCGTGAGAATTAATAACATACTAATTAAAGTTCTGACCCTTAAATAGTCATCCCTGCAGTCTCGGAAATGGAGCATCCCTTAGATTATCGGGGTTTGCACTTGCCATCTGTAACATAATCAGGCTCGACAGCTGGCGCCCAAAGGTCCTGGTTACGACACGATCTTTCCTAATAAGCTTAATTTCTGCAAAACTATTGTAGTATTTAAAAGTTAAATAATTATAAAATTGTTTCACATTCTTAGAAACCTGTTCCAGGAAAATATCTAGTATTTAAAATGCATTAATTTCTAGTGCAGAAATGCTCAGTTTATTAGGTAGCATGTAAAATACAGGGTGAAGTTCTGAGGGTACATGCTGTCTTTATTGCCACCTGAACATAATACTTTATTGCCTTATGTTTTTCTTAATTTTGAGAATCACAAAAGGCAATAATTTGTTGTGTAAAAATGTATGAATATATAAATGTACATGTAAATGTATATATATATATATATATATATATATATATATATATATAGTCATTTAAATTCACGAGCTAAACAATTTCAGAAAACATTGGCAAGGCATTAACAGATGTTTACTTGATTTAGGCAGATAAATATATTTTGGAAGTTTTTGTTTTCTTTAACCGTTAATGAACCCTTCAATTTCTTTGGCTGAAAGTGTGGTTTGAGGGTACCTGTTCCCAGAAACATGACATCATATTGTCCGTCTTCAGCAACCACGTGATCCACCACTATCTGTGTCAGTCTATAGTCCACATTGATTCTCTTGAAGGTTGGCGCTCCCGCCACTGGGTACACCGACTTGTACATCACCGGGTGCCGCCTTATGAAACTGATGACATCGTCAGGAAAGTCTCGGGTGGATTTAATCAGTGGGTCATAGGTTTTGCTTGGACACTGAAAAGAAATATGTACAGGAATAAACGCACGGCATATGCACCTGAGAGGTGAATGCTATGGATAATAAATAGATGACAGAGCCGTAGAGGAATCACCAACGTGCAATAATGCACTCTACCTTCACTAGAGTGAAATCTGGGTTTGGGCACGCCTTTAATCCCAGCACTCGGGATGCAGAGGCAGGCGGATCTCTGTGAGTTCCAGGCCAGCCTGGGCTACAGAGTGAGTTCCAGTAAAGGCGCACAGCTACACAGAGAAACCCTGTCTCAAACAAAAACAAAAACAAAAAAAAAAAAAAAATTAAAAATTATGTGACGTTACCTGAATTTTCTAAAGTTTCCCCAGTGTAATCTTACTTTCTTTAAAAGATTATTGTTTTCCATAAAAATTAATTTTTCTAATCAGGCATGATGGTGCATCCCTGCAATTCTGGACCAGGGTCAGGGCAGGATCATCCAGGCACAGGGACAGCCAAAATTAATACAGAGTTCAAGGCCAGCCTATGTTGTAGAGTGAAACCAAATCTCAGTACCCTCCAAAAAGTTTCTAAGGACGGTACTAGAAACTTACATTGAAGAAACTGTCGTGAAAATATTCTATAAACACAAGAATGTACGGAAAAACTTTATTTGTAATTTTAAATAAATTTAGGATTCCCTTCCAATTTAACTACAAATTCCCTTCCAATTTAACCACATTTATTAAAAATTGAAACAGATCAACAAGCCACAAAATTATCTCCAAAAGAATTTTAATGGTTTGAAATGATAATTATCCACTTCTGCTACAGCTGCTGTGAAAATTAAACTGTGCCCCATCCTGCATGCTGTGTCCTTAAGCCTAGGTTCTTTGTATATACTACAGGCCCCTTCCTGCCTAAAACAGCTTCCTGGGAGCACATAGTAGAGAAAGAGTTAGCATCAACTGCCCTCTGGTGGTCACACTTAATTTATATCAAGCACAATTTGATATAAATTCACTGAATTTGGTATGTAGTTATCCAAAATAAAGAAGGAATGACATTACAATTTGAATATTTTACAAGATATATACTCTTTTATATTGTAAATTTAATTTATGTTTCAAAAACTACATTCTAGGAAGCTGCCTTTAGTAGGATAACATCATCACATTTCAGATTTTAGTGGTGGACAAATATTTTTTAATAAAAACTATATTTAATCAATACAAGCATATAGAATAAAATGAATGATACCAGAGAAAGTCTCTATAAAAGTATCATGACATTGTCAAAATAAAATAAAAAACTAAACTAAACAAAAATCTTAAATTTCTCTAAAAAGATGACATGGAATAAAGTTCCTACTGATGAAAACCATTTAAATTAGGCACTAATTAGGATTATACCAGTGCTTCAGAATCTCCTCCTCTGAAGTCAAGAGGGGTATTATTAGCTGAAGATCCAGGAGTAAGTGATAATGGACAGCTCTCACTCCAAATTTCATACCAATAAAATCATAATGACCCAGAGTGCCCAACACAGAAATTGTACTGAGAATTTCAAAGGCCCATTAGTGATTTTCTAATTAATTTGAGAGTATCTATCTGTTACAAAAGTCTTTCATTAAGAAGCTGATCCTCTCCTGATGTCTAGTTATTTGTCCCAGGTCTGTAGGAAAGAGATATGGCCTGCATCATTAGCCATTTGAGCGCCTGCCACTGGAGGCTGGTCTGAAGATCGAAATCTGTGTGCTCCATCACCTCTTTGTGCATTTCCCCTTCATCCAAAGAGAATCTGTCAGCTCGACAGTGGCAGGAGCCCTGTAGTAAGTAGATTGAGTCAGACTTGAAAAGAACGTAGGCACAGATAATACTAAGCTTGTTGCGGATTGCAGATGCACATTTGAGTCTTACTCAGTGGCCATTTCTGAAGGGGCTCATATCTCATAACACCTTCAGTTAAATCTGATTGATTTGTCATTAAAAGCAAGATTTTGCCTACCTCACATGTTGGAAAGAGCCCTTCAACTTAAGGAAAACAAACTCTTTATACTTCATATCTGCAGGTACATAGCAGACAAAATTTCAAAGGACTTAATTCATGATATCCAAGCCACAGTTTTTGGTATCAAATTTTAAAACAATTATACATTTCTTTGTAAGACATTGCAAGTTAAGATCTAATCATTTAGTAAACATGTAGCTGACAGTTTTCTTCCTAGCTTGCCTCTGATAGGTTCTGAAAGATTCTCATGTAATAAAATCTAAGGGATAAAAAGAGAAGAGAAAAGGAAACCTGGTTTCTATTGAAAGCTACAGAAAGTTTTTTGGAAATACATTTTCTTCTTAGGGCAGATTTCCCTGTGGCATGCTGCCAGTGTTCTGCTGAGACCCTTGGCCCCTGGTTGCTAGGAGTGATCCCGGGTCCTCAGTGCTGTGCTCACACAATCGCAAAGAGGTTTTGGAGTGTAATTACTCCCTGAGGTTTAAGGCAGGACAGGATGAGCCAAATAGTGTTGTTTTAGTACATTCAACCCAGGGAAGGTTCACCTTGGTAACACACAACTGAGGATGGCAAAAAGCTACGCGGGTAAAGCAGGAAAGAAAGTCCCATAAAGGGCAAAGAAACAAACAAAAAAATGTAAAGAAATACCACATCTAAGAGAAGCCATATGCAGTTACTAATTTTCCTCTGAAGATTCCCACTGAAGCTGTATATCCCAGGTATTCGTTTGGGGTATGCATATATTCATTTAAATTTGTAACGGTTGTCATAATTCAGCTAATCATCCTACCCCACATAGTATCTTTTGTTTCTTCCTGTGTTTTCCTAGTATTTATTTGCCATCTATGAAAAGCAGGAATTCGAATTGGTTAACTGTGTTTCCTTGCTCTTCTCAAAAACTCTTAAGACAGTTTAAACTTTGAGAGAAGAAAAGGATAGATCAGAAAGTTTTAGTCAGACTTAAAACACCAACACGTTGCTGGATATATCGCAAAAGTTGAAGAGAGAAGAGAGCCCTCCTAGACACACCCTGAGATGTCAGGGTGCAGCCCACAGCAGCCAGCTGGCTGCACTTGCCTAGGTGTGACTCTGTTATGCTTGGCAGGTCCAGGCGTTTGTATAGAGCCTTCAGGACAGCAGCAGGAAGCAATGGATAAGAAGAGAAGAAAAGTGGTTTTTTATCCAGTGAAAGAACGCTGTTGTGGCAAGGCAGCAGAGAGCTGTGAAAAGGTTCTCCTTTCCATGATGCCGGCTGCTTTCTGCTTCCTCCAGGCCACATTTTCCTCATAAACTAATCAGAGCAATGACTAAAAAGAGGAAACTGGGCTTTCAACTGTGCAAACCGGAGAAATAAGCACACCACGCTTTATGTGTGATAAATTTTTAAAAAGTCTAATTTGTATTATAATTTGAAATCGAAAATTTTGTAAGTGGAATTTCACCCCCTGATTATTCCTCTAAGCCCCAGTCTTAAATAGATTGACAAAGAAAGACCCTATGTATATGGCCATTAGGGCATAAAAAACTATAAATTAATACAAGGAACTGGAACTTTCTGAGCCCTACTCCCCTGTCCTTCAGAATCCCTTTCCTTTAGAGGAATTCCTGTAATAGAAAAATCAAAATACTATTGAACATAGTAGGTAGTTTGGGAATTGGGGAGCCCAGTTTAGAAGCTGAGGTTGTGCTTTTAAAACCAGTGGGAAAGGTGAATGCCTATTTAAAGTAAGTTGCCTCCCACTGTTTTTGGAGAAGCAGCCTAGATCTAGTTAGCCATGGGGTGGTCGTGATGTCTGTTCTGTCAGACTCTGCAGAAACTTCAGGTTTAGAAAGTTGTATTTCTTGAGACACAACTCCACTGTAAACTTTCAAACCAAGAAATTCTCACAGTGAGTACACCACTTATGATTGAACCATGTCCATCTAGAAAACTAAGGCTATACAAATGATATTACCTATTAATCCATTAGTCTCTATCAGTAAAATAGAGGATTTATGATAATCATTTGTTTTGATAATTCAAAACGAAGCAGAATAAGTTGACAGTGAAAGCAGTAGTCATTTGGAAAGGAATTAAAAGTGAATTACTATTTTTACAAAATTTGAAAACTAGGGCAAAATAGTTTTAAGATAGTAGAACATGTTTCCGATATACATCTACATTGTGAAAGCAGATGCTCTTTTCAGCTTTGGAGAGAAGAATGGTTTAAAACTGAATTCTACTTCTGAGTAAACATTGGGCAGCATTTTACACTAATGTGCAAATTATGAAAATGCCTTCTCAGGACTGGGAGGCTAACTCAGTTCATAAAATGCTAGCCACATAAGCACGGGGACCTGAGTTCTAATCCCTGGTAGCCACATGAAAAACAGGTCCATTTGAACCCAGCTGTAACCCCAGTAATGGAGGCCCAAAGACAGGATGCCTGGGGCTTGCTGGTAAGATACAAGGTAGTCTTGCCAAAGAGGTGAACTCCCGATTCATTGAGAATTGCTGCCTCCGAGATAATCATATACAGAGAGTGATAGAGAAGGACACCCACAGCTGCATGTGCATATACACATGTGTACACATAACACATACAAAATAAAAACAGCACACACACACACACACACACACAAATCCTTGTCAAAACAGAATGACACTGTAAAATAAATATCTTTATTTGCTAAAACTGTATTAAATTATTTTTAATAGATCAATTCTCAAAATTGAAACCATCTTTTACAAATCTTCCTGAGATTGAGATTTTTTTCAGACTATTAGTTTTAGCCTACTTCCAGTTTGTCTTTCTTGTCTAATTTGTACCATTTTTCATTGTTTTTGTTTTGTTTTGATATTTTATGTCAGTCAGAACCTCACATCACCAAACTGAACAGGAAAATAAAGATTCTAAAAATTCTTCTGCACTTGTTGATTTGTTCAGCTGCTCTCTTCAGACACCAGAGGGCAGAAGAGTCAGTCACCTAGGTAAAATCTTTGTGAGTGTGCAAGTTTATTAACTTAGAGTATTGTGGACTAGGAATTGAGATTTGGCATTGGTCCACAGTGGTACAACATTCTACCAAAACCAAGAAATTAAACGAGATGGGAATGACTCCAAGCCTGTAAGCATTTAACTGAGGTCCCTACTGGGCTATCAACTCAGTGTTCAATCATAAAAATACTATGGATACAGAAAATACAAAAACAAAGGTTCTAACCAATGTATGGGAAACAAATTCTATATTCAGCAAATCTTTCATTGACATTAGAAACATTCCCCTATATTAAAATAAAAATGTCAAGTGTTGCAAGACTACAGAGCTTCATTGTACTCATTTGAGGACTGACCAAGCCCTGGAGAAACAACTCAAGACTCTAGTTGTCTTGCTTAACACTTAGAAGGGCTCTCTATATATAGCTCTTTATATAACGTAAGTCTAACTTAATAAAGTCTATCACTTTAAAGCTCATGAGACCATGAACATGCATGAATGGTAGTTGTTATTTTCCTCATCCACACAACTGTGCTAATGGATCAATATTATGATTATGTTTTAAGAATGTATGAAATACATTGAGTGTGTTAGCACACATCTGTCATCCTAGCACTTGGGAGTAAGAACAAGGAGGGTCAAGAAGGTTAGGAGTTCAAGGCCATTTTTGACTACATAGCAAGTTTGAGGCTCATCTGCACTACATAAGACCCTGTCTCAAAACAACAACAAAAGAATGTAGTGAGGTACCATATAAGTATTTATGAAATGTCCATCATAAGGAATATTCAGTTATAATTTTATATAAGATTTCTGAATTGGGGGAAAATATAGCTGTATAGTTTCTTACTTTCAATAAGCACAGATAGGAGACTGTGGCAGAAGATTATATAAAATAAATATAAATAATTTTGGGTAGGGTATGCAGGCATACTCATGTGGGAATGTTAGAAAGAGGTAAATATTATATCAAAGGACAAAGGAAGGACTGGCCATAAAACTCACCCAGCAGCCCTTTTCATTCTGCTGGTTGGGTAATTTGAGATTGGGTATGCTATTTAATTATTTGGGACACTGGTTTCCTCCAGTGTAATTTGAGGGTGAGTTATGATGTCTCTATCACTCATTCTAACTCTTACTTTCTCAAATTTTACAAGGGTAGTCACTTGATAGTCTGTGAAACTTAATTTCACTGATTTTATGAATGCAGTTACTTAAAGTGGTAAAGTTCATTTGGTAAAAGCACTTGTGTAATAGATTTTCACATCAGATACATGATGTTTCTAACTCAATGTCAGCATTACAATTAAAATTAATTTACTTTTAAATAAATCAAAAGTAAATAAAATATTTGCAGTGTAAAAACAGGATGATAATTATAAACAAATATAATAAGAATCATTGAAAATGACTGAATAAGTAAGGAAAGAAAGAAGTTAAAAACCTGTGCCTCCTTTTAGCCATTTCAAAATTTGGTTATAGCTATTTTGAGTGTGCAGCAGTAGACCAATATATTTGACATATTGGGCTTCTTTTATCACTGATGAAAAACACTAACATGTATTTTCTGATTTTGTGGGAGTTACTAATTGCCATTTCAGAGAAATGGCTATGTGCCTAAAAGTGACATATATAATGAGCATTCTGTGAGCCTTCTGCAATATTTACAGGTTTTTCAGGCAGTAACTGAGAAAATGGAGACAGCAAGCCTCACTGCAGTTTCTTTCACTTACATTATAACTACAAAGCAATGTTGGTATGGAGTCATTTTGATAATTGTGTTCAATTAATGGGTATGATAAGATTCAATGGCTGTGGCTGTGAATGAAAATTATTTATTGTAATTAATGTAGATTGTCCCAGTTCAAAACCATTCCAATTATCCAGATGATTGGGGAGGGGGGGACACAAACAAACAAAAATCCAACTGTAATGACTTGAATTCAAATCAGTACCTGAAAGTTGTGTGATCATTCCTAGGTTCATTGCAATCCTATTCAAAGCAGCAAAGATGTGGAACAACTAAATGTAGCCTGACAGATGTGTGAATAATGAGTATGTACACACACACACACACACACACACACACACACTCCACTTTTACACTATCAGCCATAAAAAGGAAAGAAATTCCATTATATGTCAGATGAAAGAGTTTTTATCTTGATGCGGAGTAAAGCAATCCATTCACAGAAGTCTGGGATTTACTTAAACAAAGTATTACTGTAGTTAAATTCAGAGAACTGAAGATCAATGTGGTGGCTATCAGGGATAGGAAGAAGAGAAAAGGGAGCCAAGACGAATGAGCTGTACATGCCTGTTATACAGCCTTTAGCTCTTTGCTGCATGGTGATGTACTGCAAACTTAAAAATGCAAGCAGTTACATTACAGGTGAAGTGGGGGTTCTTAGTGATGTAATGGCCTGAGAACCACCCAGGCTCCTGAAAGAAACCCTTCACCCATGTAGTGACATAGGAAACATCTCCAATCTAGATGTGGATGTAATAGTTTCTTTGGTCTCTCAAGAGACTCTCTCTGGTGTTTTTGCATCTCCCTCTTGCGGGCCACAAGAATATATCATAGATATTCAGCTATGTATTACAGCTAAATTTTGACAGGCCAAGTGTCTGGCAAAGCCATTTATTTTGAATATTTGGTGTTACCCAGCCTTTAATATTCCAGCTGTCTTCTGCTATGAAATCCTTGCGTGCCCAGACCAATTGGCAAACAGTTGAGCTCCCCAGACCTGAAGAACTACTAAATTACTAACTCCCCTGCTGAGCTTAGGAGACAAGCTGTAGGAGATGCCTAGCTTTGTTTCCTGTGCTAATGAAGCTCAGACCATCCCCTTGCCTTGAGGAGGCCTAGTGGTTCTCCAGAGCAACTGACTGAAAACAAAGGGGGTTTTTACATATCTAGGTGGGAAGTAAAACAACATTCCTGAGGAGGCAGAGAACCACATTCCCAGAGAAAGAAAGGGCAGAAATTTTCTGTAGTCAAGGACAGAACAGCGTGGCGAGAGAGAAGAGAGGATGGCAGAGGTTCTGTAGAGGGTAAGCAGACCTCGGGTAGAGTTTTCTGAGTGCCAGGAGTAGAGAGTAGCAGAGATGGAGAAAGAGGATACAGAGGACGAAGATGAGGCTGGAAGCATAGGAGTTTAGTCATTAGCAGGACTATGAGCTAGGGAACCGGACGAAACTATGGTTATGGAGACAGGATTGCATCCCAGAGAAATAAAGTAGACGGGTATAGATCTTGGTATGTCTAGAGTTATTCCTGCCTTGAATGCCTGGTGGAGCTATAGCTGAATTGATAGAATTTTGTCTTAGAGGAATAAAGTTAACAGACATAAGAACATAGATATTTTTTCCCTCAGATGCCCCACGTCAGACGTAGCTAAGCCCCTGGACCCTGAGTAGTCCATATCTCCCTAGGAAAACTCACCCTCTTTACAAATAAATAAATAAACAAACAAACAGCAACATAATATAAATATAAAAATATGCTATGCACGAAAATAACAATTACCCCAAAATAAATTAATTGATTAAATATAAAAGAATAATGAATACCTAATAATCAAAGCAGAACAACATGGAAACAAATTTATATTAAAGAATAATGATAGGAAAATAGAAATAGTTGCATAATAATACATACAAGTTTAATTATAGTATGTAACAGGAAGTCAGGGTGTTAATTAAGAAAGTCCTACCAACAGCTATTTCCTCTTAAGAATAAGCACAAATAGGGGGCTGGAGAGATGGCTCAGAGGTTAAGAGCACTGACTGCTCTTCCAGAGGTCCTGAGTTCAATTCCCAGCACCCACATGGTGGTTCACAACCATCTGTAATGAGGTCTGGCACCCTCTTCTGTGTTCATAATAAATAAATAAATTAAATAAAAAAAGAAAAAGCACAGATAAGCAATACTAAGTAGAATTTGATGATTATTTTAGATGTCTTGGTGTAAATATGTAGAATTATTCTTAAATAGGTATGTAGTACATTAAACTCCTTGACAGTGAGTTCGGAAGAATCTCTAGTTATAAAGCATAGACTGAAGTGTGCGCTTCTGTTATTTGTGACTATAGGTGTGAGCTCATGTCTATGTTTGTATGCGTATCTGTGTACCTGCATGTGACGGCCAGGGTCAACATTGGTGTCTCCAATTTATGCCTTATTTTTGAAAACAGTGTCTCTCACTGATTCTGAAACTCAGGCATTTGGCTAGTTTGTCTACCCAGAAAGTCCAAGGGATCTTCTTCTCTGCCTCTGCAGTAGTGGGAGGGATTACAGGCATGTATTGCAGGATCTACCCCACCCTCACCCCCGACCCCCACCCCCGCCTCCCGCCCCCTCATTCGCCAGACAGGGTGGCTCTGTGTAGCCCTGGCTGTCCTGGAACTCACTCTGTAGACCAGACTGGCCTTGAACTCAGAACTTGGAGATCTGCCTGCCTCTGCCTCCCAGTGCTGGAACTAATGACCTGTGCCATCACTGCCGGGCACATTCAGCTTTTGTTCTGGTTTCAAGGGACCTCTTGCTCCCATAGCTACCAGAACTATCTCCCAAGCCTGGTTTTCTTTTTTAGCAAATTCATGAATTGTAAAATACATTTTACTTTTTGTCATCTGGCTTTAAATGTGGTTTACAACTTTTGAAAATAAATGAGGATGGAGATGAGTCCTCCTCCTCCCGCCCCCCACCTCCTCCTTCTTCCAGTAGCCTCCCTTTCTAGCCTGTTTCGGGGTTGGCTTGAAATTCAAAATCTTTTTACTACATCCTCCAGGCTGCTGGCATTAGAGGTACACGCCATCAAATTGTCTTGTACTCTGGGTTATTTAGAATTTCTTCCACTCTAAGAATTGCGTATTATTTCAAAGTTCAGCAGAATAAAGAAAAAACAGATGCATGTCAAGAAAGAGGATCATTTAAATGAATTACTTTAAACAATAGAGCCTTTAAAAGAAGAACCAGACACTAAGAAATTCTAGAGATGTATGCAAGATATATGCAGAGATGTAGAAGCAAAACAATTGTTCAGTTGGCATTTTCAACTAATTTACAAAATTTGCATTCTGGACAACTAAATTGAAATATCTGAGCTAAATATTGTAATGCCATCACAAAGTAACCATCACAATATAATCCAGTGTGTTCCTTAGTACTTAAAATAATCATTCAAAAGATTTTTAACTTCATTTGAATAATGGAAATACTAATATATCAGTATAAACAAATAACAGTTATTTCCAAATCGACAGCACATGTGGCTTTAAGAAATGGCATAGTTGGTAATAATAGAATTAGGAATTGAATATGGAATTAAGGAGATAATTCAGTTATTCACTTGGGTACATACCGTCCCGGGTCGGGGATAAGGTATTCTTCCATCATACTGGACCCAGCGATGGTCTGCACTTTCCTTATGGGCATATGGGCCATTAAAAACTGCTCTGATGTCAGCCATGCTATACACACAGACAGCAGAGCCTTTGAAGATGGAGCTGAAAGAAAGGAACGCCATCCAGTCATTCACCCACTGAGCACATTCTGCACCCCAGAGCTCTGTGGAAAAATCTATGGCACATTCTAGTTGACAGGCATTGCCAAAATATGTGCCTATGTCACGAAGGAGTTTATAGGCAAGTAATTCTGACTGACCATTGATGGTGACAGGGACGAGGGCTGCCAGGTGGATCATCAGGGACCCCAGGAAAGAGGGGGGGTCTACACTGACAGCAGTGCTCCTCAACCTTCCCAACCCTTTAATACAGCTCCTCATAGTGTGGTGACCCCCAAACATACAATTATTTTCGTTGCTACTTCATAACTGTCATTTTGCTACTGTTATGAATCATAATGTAAATATCTGATATGCAGGACATCTTATGTGACCCCAAAGGGGTCATGACCCACATATTAAGAACCACTGATTCAGAAAAACTATAAGATAGAAATGATTAAGTATGATGCTTACTTACATATTGTTTAGTTTTTGAAATCATCATAATACTTACAAAGAGCTTAAAATGAAAATGAAAAAATATATTACTTGTGTTTAAAACAGTAATTATTTAGATACATGAAAAACCATACCATTTATCTGTCTTTTTGAAACTTCTTGTTTTATTTGTTATTATTGTTGTGTTTGTGTATGACATGTAATTCTGGGAGAGGAGCAAATTCGATTCTCTTTTCAACAGTGTGTTGAGGGGATAGAATAAGGTTGTCAGGTTTGTGTGTTTGCTGACCTAACCACTTTCTAGCCTTTATCAGTCTACTAAAAGTAGGTGTTTAAACAATTTTTAAGGCAGAAACGAACTTTCATTTCATGAGCTGGGCTTATGAATTATAGTAATCTACTTAATACTTAATGTGCCCAAAATCATGTGGTTTCAGCAGAAATACTAAGCAGCTAAAATTTTCACAGGAATTCTAAAAATCTACAACACAGAGAATAATCATTAGCACCCTTCACGTATTTCTTTCTTGCTTCATTTCTGGAAAGCAAAACACATTTTCTTTGAGGCCTGTTCTTAAAACTAAGATGACCCTTTCTGACCAAGTGACATCACCCCTGCTTTACACAAGCTAAGGACTCTTTAACATGAGAAGCTCGAACATTAATGTTCTTGGAATGATGTCAGTGGGAGACATCAGAGTCAGAAGGTAATGTGTAAGCAGGCATATAAGAGGAAAGTGATATTGTGATAATAATCACATATCTGCTTGTTTATAATAAAGAAATAACGTACCATTATTAAAGGTTAATTATGTCTTTTCACTAGACAAAGGATATGGCATGCATTCCAAAATTACCTCAGTCTTCAGGGCAGCATTAAAAATAAAACAACAAAGAACACCAGGAACAAAGAGCTGATTTGTAACTTCACACTCTGGGTGGGCAGAAACTTGATAGGAAAAGGGAAAAAAGAAGTATCTTGGGGCTCTGTCTCCCTGGCACATATCTACATCTGTGTGTGGAACACACATCAACTTCAACTTCAAAGAAAGATTTTGCATGGAAAGGGGCCAAGAAAACTCGAACTGAGATACTTGAGCCAATGCAGGCGATTGCTCCTCTTGCATTTTTTTTCAGTATTCATTGCACACTAATAGAAAAATGGATTCCCAAACAGCAGCTCTTGGGAAGTCTTCCTAATGTCCATAATAAAATATTTCCATTTTAAGTCTCACAATTAATTAAACAGTCTTTGTTTTTCAATATATTCTGAATCCATAGAAAATTCCAGCTTATGAGGATCTTGCCACAAAAAGAAATAAACTGTAAATTGTAGGAACTTATTCAAAGGGAGAGACCAGAGTCATTTCTTTCATTGTCAATAACAACCTCCAGGTCTTCTCATCCTAATGTGGAAGCCCATTGACAAAGAGTTAAGGGAAGATATATGCAAAACTTAGAAGTAGTCTAGGCATGCAAGGGATGTGTCTGTGTGCTTCAAACAGAGTCAAAAGTAAGTAATCGAATTAAATAAGATGAAGACAGTAGGGAGCACACCTTTATAAAAGATTTGTAGATGCTGCACCTAACTCACGGAAGTCACAGAATCTCATTGATATCACAAGGCAGCACTATGCAGAAACCAGACATGAACACAGACATAGGAAGAGGACGGGCTTCAGTCTGGCCTCATGGATAGGAATCAGACACTCATTTTAGAGAGTAGCTTAGTGGACTCTCAGAGCAGCCACATCTACCTGTTACGGTGACAAGGGGGCTGTGATGTGATAGATTCTAAGTCAACAGTGCTCCACACTGTTTTGTCAATCAACTTGGTCCTTCATTCAGGCATTTCTTTAGTCCCACCTCTCTGGTCACACATTATGAACATCCCATGCATATGTTCTTTTCTTATACCTAACAATTTTATACTGTGACTTCGTATTAGAGATATGTTTTTCATGTGTGCAGTGACATGTGCTGAGCTGAGTCATTGATGCATCTGAAATAAGAGGAATGTTCTGGGGACTGAGTGAACATTTTCTGTGGTAATTAGCATAGTGGCCACCATGATGGTATAAATAGAATGCATATGAATAGATTTCTAACAAACACAAAAGCCAGGTCAAATGAGGAAAATAGGTGTGCTATGCAAATATGAGTGAAAATTAAAAAGATCAACTAGCTACTGTTATAGTTTGAAGATTAAAGTACCCCTAGTAGGCTCATGTGGGTTTTTTCTTTTTTAACAACTGTTCCCAAGTTGGCATTGCTATTTTGGGAGGTTGTGCATCCTTTGCGAGGTGGGACCTCGACAGAGAAAGTGGGTCTCTAGGGAGTAGGCTGTGGTAATTATAGCCCAGCTCTGCTTCTGGCCCTAGTCTTGCTGTGCTACATAATTAACAAGGGTGAGCAAGCTCCTGGGGCATGCCATAATGGATTACATCTTCGAAGGGTGAGTTACTTCTCTGACAAGTTGCTTCTTTGGGGTGTTTGGTCACAGCGATGGCAATTGCAATTACTCTGTGTTAGTTTGGAGCTGGAGATGAAGCTCGGTGGGCGAATATTAGTATACAAAGGTCTGTGAACCAGACAAGGAAACAACTATATATACAACTCACATACAGGAAAAATTTCAAGGACTAAAAGCATTCTCTTTGGGACTGGAGAGATGGCTGGGGGACGAGAGTTCTTGCTGTTCTTGCACAGACCCAGAGTTCAGTTTCCAGCACTCACTGCAGGAAGTTCACAACTGCCTGTAAATCCAACTCCAAAATATCTGATGCCCTGTTCTGGCCTCTTTGGGCATCCACATGCGTACACATGGACACAAACACATAAAAGTAAAATATATATAATAAACCAAAACAAAACTCTTTTTCAAGCTTGAAGTAAGAGAGCAGAAAATGGACTGTCATCAGACTGGTCAGATATGAGAGTTTGGCATGGCAGCAAAGGTCCTCATTGTCCACCACAGACAAACCGCGTACACCGTGGTGGCCTTTTCTGGTGTGTCGGCTACACCAGGCTAATGTCTTAAAGCTATTTACTCAATGAATGTATTTAATAGATATGATCAAAGTACATGATCAGTTGATTTTAGGGAGATTACCCTTGATAATCTGGGTGAACCTGATTCAATAAATTCACAAGCCTTATAAAACCCAGCTAAGTTATCCTCAGATTCTGCCGCTGAAGTAATTTGGGCCATGTTCAAAATTCAACTTCCCTGCCTTTTCCCAGCAGCATGCCTTTTGGTTTTTGGAATTGTCTAGCAAAGACCCATGATCCTGTAACTAATTCCTTATAATAAATCTCTTCATATGTTAAAAAAAAAAAAAAAAAAAAAAAAAAAAAAACTTTTAAAAAAAAGGATTGTGTTCAACCTACCTGGTTGTGGTAAAGACTCCATATACTACAGGATTTCTTTCATCTCTTGTAGGGAGCAAATAAATGTCTTCTGTTAATGGAAAAATAATTATGTACCATATTTTTGTTTTTCAGTATTACATTTGCTTTTTAATAATATATAATACTTCAAGAACTCTAAGCACTGTCCAAAATGAAGATGAATCACTGCAGCATTAAGGAATTAGGGGTAAAAGCTTTCTTACCAGCTGTGTGAACCTCTTAGTGGTCTGCGTCAGTGAGATGACTCAATTGACAGTCTCCATGACTATTTCCAACTAAGAATATGTGATTTCATATAAAATGGAAACCAGACAGTAAAGGAAGATTTTGCCTAACAGTTTATAGACATGTTGTGCTGTAACGGCTTCAGCCTTGTATTTCAATATGAAAATACTAGGCTGTATTTGTGCAGAGAATACAGCACTGATAGTCAAGAAGTACCAGAATGTTTTACAGGATGATGAGAGATATGGGTATGTTTATTTTCAATACGAGTAAAGCATAAAACACTGATGAAGTAATTGGAAGACTTAATTGTTTTATCCACTTGAAAATAAAATTAGAAGATAATGATATTGACCTTATATGCAACTAAAATCTTTCCAGAACTAGATTTGAGAGGAATAAAAAAGAAGAAATAAAAAGAAATCTGTCTGCAGCCTCTCTTAAAAAGAGGTTTTAAGTCAGATCACCATGGTCAACAAATCTTCCATCCTCCCCAGCAGAGGGCATCCTAGGAACAAGGAATCCAGGCTATTCCTACCTGTTGCTCCCACCAAGGAAAAAAAGGAAGAAGGGGATTGCATGCATAGAGTTTCTAGTCTCATAGCTCACATCTTCTGATTACTGTAATTGTTTCCCTTTATTAAATTTGAGGTTCTTTCAAATGCAGGAATACTTCATTGTATTTTGCATTCAGACTGAGAGCAAAACACAGCTTTGTGTGGGCGAAGGTCAATTTAGTAAGAACAATTCCAAGCTGTGCTTATTTGTCTATGTAGGTATTTGTGTATATGATACTAAAATAAATAAATGCTGAATTACTTGATTAGGTAGTAGGACTGTTCTACGAGCAAGGGACATGACACGTGACTTACGGAGTTCATCAAAATGAGTATCTGCCCCATCGCTTCCAGGAATTGAACAAATGAGTCTCGCCTTAAGAAAAGTAGTCCATTTGTTTATCAGACTTCGTTGCCCACCTACATCATTCTGAAAGAATGGGGAAAAAAAAGGTTAAAAAGTTACCAGTAGGAATCTACCACTCACTAAAACCAGTAGGCATTACAGGTAGTATCTTATTAATACTACCTTTTACAAGGCACAAAGCCTGAGTATTGACTTCAACTACTCAATAATGGAAAGTTAGTCTGTCACTCAACCGTAAATGTTTTCTTATGGTTAAATGAATGCAAGCAATTTAACTCTGGTGGATGAGAAGATGCATGCAGGACTGCAGTAATTAAAGCAGGCTGGGATCAAATCCTGTGTCTGCCAAGTTTGTGTTCCGTGACCTATAAAACGCTAATACATCTCTATTCTGTCATTGATAAAATATGATTAACGTCTTGAAATTTGGTTATTTTGATGATCAAATGGAAAATTTTGTGTAATGTATTTAGTATTGTGCCAGGCATCTTGAGTTCAATAGCTGTTAGAATGACTTATGTATCATTTATGTATTTAAGAATATTTTCATGTTTTAGAAATAGGCTTCATTATAAAGTAAAAAGAAATGGTCTTCCTAAAGCTAATGTAGTACTAATTAAACATCAAGGAATCATAAGTATACAAATACATACATATGAAAATAATTTTAAATATTAACCTACATTTCCATACATTACTTCTCAGAAGTTTTTTATTTAAAATGGTTTTAAACACTGAGCCAAAAATAAACATCCATATCAAATAAACAGAATAAACAGAATTATGTCCTTTTATACACTAAATTTATAAGATTTTAAAAATGCATTTGTTGCTAGCTTTTTTCTGTGCTCATAATAAATAAAATGCAAATTATTCATGGAATGCATACATTAAGCATTTCATTTCAATAAAAAAATTCTTAGATCCATTTTCCATTAACCTACTTACATTTAACCATGTTTCCTAAATCTTTTGTTTTTCCTCATCCCAAATTCTGGAAAGTTAATGAAAAGTCAATTGACAAGTTTGGTATTTGAAGATCTAGTGCCTACCTTCTCTGCTTAAAGTCTATAATGTAGACTAAATTGATGGAGAATGTCTGAATGACTACTCTAAGCAAGAATATTGAATCCATATCTAATATATATAAACATAATGCACACACATATACATATATCCTTCAGAACAGGGAGGAGGACACAGAAGGAAGAACAACAAGCCTCCTGTCTTCAGAGAATTCAAGCTCAAGCACAGAAGGACACTATATGTAACTCTCATTTTTACTCAGCTCTTATATTCCTTCCTGTTGATGAGGCACAGCTCTTGATCAATAAAATGTAGTAATAATTAATCCTTTCTTGATTTATTTTAGATGTATAAGAAACAACAATTATAAGCTGAAGGATAATTTTAAACTTTAAAGGCACTGATCTTGAATAAAACTGTTTATGAACTTAATGAACAAAACATAACAACATCTCACAGATATTCGTTTCACTTATTTTTCTTTTTAAAATTTTGACACAGGGTTTCATTATATGACCCTGGCTGGCCTGAAACTCACTATATAGAAAATGTTGGCTTGAGTTAGCTGATATCCACCTTCTTCTGCTTCCTGAGGGCTGGGATTAAATGTGTATCACTCCCCAGCAACGATGTCTTTCCTTTAAACTTAAATGTTTCCAAACTATTATGAATGACAGAATACAACTGTAGGGAAGTACATATGTGCTTGGGGTTACATATATAAATACATATTCATATGTATATGCATATACACAATAGTGAAAATCTGTGAGATGTTGTTATGTTTTGTTCATTAAGTTCATGAACAGTTTTATTCAAGATAAGTGTCTTTAAAGTTTAAAATTATCCTTCAGTTTATAATTGTTGTTTCTTATTCTGTTTAGGTCTCAGTTTCTGTTAAAGTTTAGGGTTCTGATAAGGCAAGCCAGGGAGGTATTGCATACCAGGCATGATTCAGCACTTACAGCCCCAGCCAATCAGAAACACATTAATGTGGCTGCTGCTCACTTGGCCAATCATGTTTAGGATGACCTAATCCTTTCTTGGTCATCTATAAAAGGAGCCTGTGAACTTCTCTAGGGGGTCATTGCCATTTTGTTGTGTGGCTGAACACAACATGCCGGAATTCTTCTCCTGAGAAATAAATGCTCTTGCTTTTGCATACATGAGTGGTGGTCATTTGTAGGGTGATCTGCGGACCCTAACAATAATAAAATCTACAATAGCATTTAATTTTTAGATGTTTTAAGTCAGCACCAGAAAGTCAACTTCTTAGTGCCTTCACCAAATAGAATACTCTTTACAGTACCGCCAATTAGGTGCTTCATAAATATATGTTTAATTGTTAAGAAATAACTAGCATTACAAATGAAATTGGCAAAATTCTTTAGGAAGGTTTGGAGAGCCAAGGAGATGGAGCCTCCACTGGAGTAACTGCACACAGAGAAATGAGGAGAGGTGTTTGGGAAGTGACAGATCTGATGCTATGTCTTTTTAATGGCAGTTGGTGTCCAGGCACATGTGTAAAGATGAGTTACAGAAATGCCTCGGGGGCTGGATATTAGCAGAAAAGTACAACAGATAGAGCAATCCAAAATACATGGAGAGAACCAAGACAAAGCTTGTTTCAATGAGAACTGGGATCAATTAAACTAGTGAAGGAAAATGTTAGAAAAGTAAATTAGGGGAAGACCAAGGAAGGCTTTCATACAAGGCCAAGGTGCCTGTGTGTTATTAAGTACACAATGAAGAAGTTCTCAAGGACTGCAATTAGAAAAGAAATGAAATAATTATATTTGTCTGTCAGAAAACCACATAGCATACTCTATATAATGCCATTCAAATAACAGTCATGTCTGTAACTGCTCTTAAATTTCTATTGTGTATATTTATTATTTGAGTGTCATTGCTCAAACAGTATTCTACATAGCTAGCTATTTGATGATTCTGATGTCTCTGAAGATGTAAATTCAGACTTATCTAAATATGGCTTTTAAAAGCCGGGCGGTGGTGGCACATGGTTTTAATTCCAGCACTTGGGAGGCAGAGCCAGGCGGATCTCTGTGAGTTCGAGGCCAGCCTGGGCTACCAAGTGAGTTCCAGGAAAGGTACAAAGCTACACAGAGAAACCCTGTCTTGAAAAACCAAAAAATAAATAAATAATATAAAGTTCTCATATCTCAGGAAGTATCATTCTTTTCTAAATATCCTGGTATATAAAATGTCAATAAGTGTCCATATTCAAACATTTTCCTTATTCTATTTTCAATTCTTACCTGTTGTAAACATAAAAAAATTCTAACCTACTAGCTCCAAATTTGTTGATTAAAAAAGAAATGTTTATTTTTTAACTTGATAAGTAAAAACTGCCATATTTTAAATGGAATAATTTCTTAGTGCTCTTGTCTCTCTACCCAGCTGTCTTGTCTAGTTCCTTTAGGAGCTCCAGATAAAAACAAACAAACAGAACAAACCAGGTCAAAGCTACCTGCTATCATCAGAGCAGTGAGCACAATTTGGGCACAATGCTCTCAGTAAGCACTGGATCACTGAACAGTAACTTTCAGAGAAACCGGAAGCATTACAGGGGAATTCAGTGCACTAGACTTTGTATTTCTTCTGCAAGGAAGTATCGGTTTGACTTTGTTGTCCAGCTCTCAGCTCCTGTATTTGTTTGCAAAGCCACAAAAATCCCATCTGAAAACTTTGAGCCCAGAAGAAGGCTGAAAGGAGGTAATCACTCTTGTACTAAATCGTTCACGTCTTCACTTTTTTTTTCTAAAGCTCTACAGAAGCCAGCAGTTTCCCCAACACAAAAGATTTATTATTGAGATGTCAGAATCGGCAGCTCATGGGCACCAGCCACTTCTGTGTGCCTCCACTCTATTTATCATGGCTCCTTTGTTGTTAGATCCTCTACACAAAGATGCACATGAAAGCACCAAAGAGAAAAAGGTAAACAAGCCTGAACTTTGGTGCCCCCTCTGGGTGGTGAGTAAGGAGAGTGCCTGTGAGCAGTCATTTGCTTGGCTTTTGACAACAGATTATCAATTCTTTTCACCTAGTAATAAGTGGGTAAGTCATGATACAGCCTAATGGACAGAACATACTTCTTCTGTGCAAGAAAATTGAGGTTTATATAAATATTAAACGGACATGCAAAGTAGCTCAAGGCTGTCACCCAGGAGTGTTACTTACGGTCACAATACTGGGTTTGTATACTAAATATAGTTTTATCTGTGTAAAATATTCCCTTTAAAGGTCTCTCAGCACCTTATAATATCATTTTCACACATGTTTAGGGGAAAAAAAGGTCTATGGAAATATATTCATTGATTTTAAATTGTACTGCTGAATCCTGAAAATCAGTGAAATCACCAAGGCAATTGTGAATGTATTGAAGCTGTATGTTCCAGGGATGGGGACGTGCTGAGGTAGTAGAATGTTTGCTTAGCATGGAAGATTGTGTAGTCCCAAATTCACTGAGTTCAATGAGTCACATATGTGTCATACAGGCAAGTTGCTGGTTTTCTTCTCTGCCCTTTTTCTTAGCAATTTGTGTCTATACATCTTTGTTTTGCCTTCTAAGGTATCTCAGCTGTCAGCTGTTAGTCAGTAGGGAGAATGTTTCTTGGCTGTCAAGCTACCTGGAATTTACTTGAGATCCTAAGTACTAGAAAAGCCTCTGGTGTCTTTAGAAGTAGTAGAGAGGGGGTACAATTAGATCTGATGTTGGTAGGGGGTCTCTCTGACAGGCTCCTTTTCTAAAGATACATGTCTCTGTAACAGCAGTCTCCCATGACCATAAATAATTCCGTATTTCACGTGGCATCTCACCCATTTCTATGTGAGTCAGGAGACTTCAACATTTGTTTCTACAACTCATCTGAGAGGATGGTCACGTATGATATCATGTGAAGATGAACTGAGGCAGTCCTTATTAAAATTGTTATTATATCAGTATTTTCCTTTTTAGTACTGAGAACAGTTTCGTTGTTCTTCCCATGAACCCATCACAACAAACCACAGTTACAACTTATTGAAGACTTAGCGTAGAAAGCAGGAAGAGCAGCGTTGTTTTCTCATTGTTTGGGTGCGAGTAGACCTTCACTATCATGCACTGGTTCCTTCGATGTATGGAAATGTCCTCATTAAGGCTATTCTTTGTAGTGCATTGGTACATTTATTTTTTTATTTTTATTTTACAATACTATTCAGTTCTACATAACAGCCACAGATTCCCTTGTTCTCTCCCTTCCTGCCCCCCCTCCCCTTCCCCCCATCCCACCCCCCATTCCCACCTCCTCCAGATCAAGGTCTCCCCCGAGGACTGGGATCAACCTGATAGACTGCATTGGTACATTTTTTAACATCACTTTTCTTTTTTTTCTGGGGAGAGGCTCACGGGAGAAGAGCATGCATGTGACCATCACAGGACAACTTGAAGAAATCAGTTCTCCCCTTCAGCCACTGGCTTCTCAAGCTTGGTGGCGAGTGGCTTTATCTGCTGAGCCATCTAAATGTTGATATATTTTAATGTACACGGTGTATGTCAAATGAGGCATTGGAGACCTTCTTCCAGGTTTCACTGTATTTCTCTGTTCCGATTAAAGTTAAGTTTTAAGTCTGCCATCTTGAGTTGGGATTATCCTCACCACTTTTATTCACTTACATAGAAACACGTAGGCCCTTTATTTAAGTTTTCAGAACCTAAGTTCTGTCCATAGAAATAGCTCGGTGCAGCCTGAGAAGGCACAGAGAGGAGGAGTAAACCGGGCAGTTGCTGTGTAGGCAACCCATGTTCTCAACATTCTTTAGAACACTGGACAGCATATTCCAGCACAGGGCTATGTCAAGCCCGCTAGATGGAGCTTTTTATGATAAATGACAAATTAGATGAAGAATATGATACATTGAAATAGAGCACCCACTAAGTGAAAATCACAAAGGTATTGTATCCCTAACGTTATATGCTGATTTTTTAACAATGCTCCATAGATGACCTGTGTATTTGCCCTCAAGAGACAACATCAGTGGTAGAATAATATTTTCATTTATTGTAAAAAATACTACAAAATTTATATCACACTTCAGGACAAGGCCTGTTTTGTTAATTCCAAGTATAATACAAGAATAGATATTGCTGAAGACAGAAACTGGAGAGGAGAGCACGGAGAGGTGTTGGCTTGAAATGCTCTGGGAACTTCCCCTCTTCGCACATAATACAGTTGAGCAACACTGGGCAAATACTGACATTTTAATCAGAAGTGGATCTATAACTCTAACCCTTATTGTCATAATTTCTTAGAGCATATTATTTTTCTAGGGGGTCTATGGATTTGAAAAAAATCTGGATTCCTGCAAAATAAGTTCATTACTGCTGAACAGGTTTTGTTGTTGTTGTTGTTTTTGCTTGTTTGTTTGCTTTTTGAGAAATTAACTCATGTAGCTCAGGCTGGCTTGGAACTCACTATGGAGCAGAGGGTGACTTTGAACTTCTGATCATTCTGCCTCTCTCTCTCAAGAACTGGGGTTGCAGGCATGCACCACCACACCTAGTTTTATACCATGTTGGGTATAAAATGTCTACAGAGATTTTCAAGGAAATGTTTTCTTTCTATTTCAGTTTGCTTATTTGTTTCTTAAATAATATTTATAGGCAACTGCTTGCAATTTGCCATAGGAAAACATCAATGCAAAGAGGGAGAGAGTTTCTCGCACTACTTCAGAAACTCAGAAAGAGGATTAGAGATGTAGGATGTGGATGTTAAAGAACTCAGAAAGATGGAGATGCGGGGCGTGGATAACGCGTTATGCTAAAGAACTTAGTTTCCAAGCACTAGCAGGTTCAGCTGGGTACAGGTAGGTGTGCTTTCAGGTAGTACTGAGGCTTCCTAATTTTTGTTTTAAAAGCTACAGCAAACATTATAAATCCCTTCCCAGGAATTCCTCTGACAGGAAAACAGATGGAGGTGCAGTGAAAGCACATCTGGAATGCTGGGCACTAAATCTCTCACTTAGGTTGTAAGTGACACACTAAAAGTAAGCACAAAAACCGCAGCTCAGTGGAGATCGATAAATACAGAGAGTGTCATCAGCCTAAAAAACAAATCTTCAAAGGCAGTGATTGTCCAAATAGGGCCATATATCAAAATAGACAATGCAAGTGGGATTGAAGCAAACAGCTATTAATGAGACCCCTAGGCAAGTTATGTGAAAGGTCCATCCAAATTGAATTCCTGGCATAGACAAAAGGAAATGCTCAAAACAAAAAGAACTGGCATTGCCTGCAGCTGGAACCTGCAGTGGGCTGCATAAGTGAGCCTGCCACAATGGTTCCAAAAATGAAGGGAATCCACGAGTAATCAAAATAGCCTGGAGGTGCAAAACTGCCGGCCAGGCCACCCTCACTAAAGGGACCGGCATTTCCGCACATGACTAAGGGTGCACATACACACACACACACACACACACACACACACACACGCACGCACGCACGCACGCACACACGCACGCATGTGCACACACGGGGGGGGGATTGTATAGATACAATGGTATCCCAAAGTGAACGAATTGCAATGTAAATAGACAGACGTCTCCATAATTTACCCCATACTGCTGTGACTGAGCATTCAGTCATTACCTAATTCCTCACCATGGAGATAGAAATAATTTATCATGAATGAGAGAAATTCACCAGGGTGGAAGATGGCCCACTTAGTACTTCAAAATATTGACAGTTCAACAAGATTGAAGAATTAAATAGAGCTTAACAAGGATTTTATGAATCATTTAAGTCTAAATACCTTTTAAATATGAAAGGATTGATAACTAGTTGGACTAGAAAGTCACGATCTTACAAAAAGATAATCCATTAGAGAATATGTCTTGTATGATGGAAATCATTCTTATTTTGAAAGAGGGTTTTCAAATAAAGGTATTCCCCTGAGCTCTTATTGATTAATAGTGTCATGTGAAATTAACTTCTGTTAATTGATATCTCTTCCTTCCATATCTCTCACTAAAATTTATAGCTCTTATTAATAAATTTTTACCATATATGGTTCCAAGGTACTTTGTGTTCTGAAATATTATACACTTACAAATTACAAGTATTTTTAAAAATGAGAACAAATCAGAGAGCTGGAAAGGTGGCTTAGTGATTAAAAGCACTTGCTGTTGTTCCATAGGACCAGAATTTGATTTCCAGGATCCATTCAGGTGGCTCACAGCACCAGAGGATCCAATGGCCTTCTGGCCCCTGTGGGTTCCTGCAGATATGTAGCATCCACAGAAACACTTTACACATAAATAAATAAGAAAATAAATCTTTTTTTAAGTGAGAGCAATAATAGTAGATTCTATATTTACAACTAACTAAATACCAGCTGTGCATGATGTCGCCCATCTGAAATCCCAGCAGTCAGAAAGTAGGGATATAGGGGATTGGGAGAGTTTGAAGTCCGTGTGGACTACACAATGAGTTCCAGGCCAGCCTGGCCTCAAAAGTGAAATACCTTCTTCAATTTAACAAAACAAATGGAAACATAATACAAGGCCATTGCTTGCCAATATACTTTGGTAGTGAACCCCCAGGACACTACTGCCACCTTCCTCAGCTCATAAGAGATATGAAGTTGAATAGGTTCCAAAGTCTACAGACATGATATATGATATGTGTCAGTGAACATTTTCAAGTGCTATGGCTAGGTTTTACATTCTTCACATGTAAGTCTCCTACATTAGCTTATGTGCTCATGCCCAGAAATCCATATCAATAACCAATTGAGCATATGTCACATATAAATCCAATGCTCTCACTTAATCCTTATGTTTTATTTTTTTAATGTTGTTATTGATTTAGGTACAATAGTCATAGAAGACGTGGGCATCCACATCATGTAGGTTAAAGATGGAGAATGTGAGAAGAGGGTAGGAGGTATATACCAAGTTGAATGTTTCTATGCCCTAAGCAGCGGTCATCAGTTATACGCTGACTGTCAAATCCTGGCTTTTAAATTGTGATTAGACCTCACTTTTTTAGATTGTAAAATCATTGAAAACTGCTTTCATTTTCCTGTTCTTTATTTTCTCTTCTCCTCCCATCACACCCCCATACTTTCTTTCTTTTCCATTCTATTTTATTGGCCTGCATCAGGCTCTCTACTACTAGGATTATGGACATGTAACCACCCACAACTGTTTTGTTATTAAATTTTTTTATTCATTTTACACACCAACCACAGTTTACCCTCCCTTCTCTCCCCCTGTTTCCTCTCCCCACATCCCTTCTTACTCCCCATCCACTCCTCCTCCATCTCCATTAAGAAAGGATAAGCTGTTGGTGGGAGTGCAAACTTGTACAGCCACTTTGGAAATCAATATGGCGGTTTCTCAGAAAACTGGGAATCAATCTACCTCAAGACCCAACAATACCACTCCTGGGTGTATACGCAAAGGATGCTCAATTATACCACAAGGACACATGCTCAGCTATGTTCATAGCAGCATTATTTGTGATAGCCAGAAACTGGAGACAGTTGTGTAGCAACTGTGCTTTTTTATTAAAACACCTTTACCATGACTGATGGTAATTCTCTTACCCATCCTACCACACCACAAAACAAAGTCTCTCCAATTGTTTTTGTGAACATTTGCATCTTTCTTAAAATTGTTATTGTCCCTTTGGATCCCATCTTTGTGCTTCATCTTGCCTACAAATATTTCTGAACAATTGCAGTTATTTCCATGACTCAAAAGCAATATCCTTGCAGCTTTCAAACTCTAGAAGTGAGACTCTAGAGAGCCTCAAGTTCATACTTTTAAGTAGCTGAATATGCTAACACATTCCAGAGTCACATCAGCTGCAGAATGTCCCAATATAACATGCAGGCTCTTTCCTCTCTCATAAAGGAATGCACTGTTTCTGCACTGTCAAGACCCATGTCTTGTCTCCTAAAACCCAGTTACCAAGAATATAGGAGTACTTATCTGTATGACAAATGTCATCTAGGATGATATTACCTATGAGACACTTATTTATCATGTGGTGAGGTCAACATCATTTCAGAAATGGGAACAAGGAAGCATTGTAAATTCAGTTCTTCATCTTAATAGCCATATTTCAACATAACGGCATGTGACTACTGCATTAAATACTACAGATAAGAACATGACCATGAGTATGGATTGCACTAGCTTGTACTGATCTACCATCAAGATAATGATATTTATTTGCACTTTATATCTATACAAATAGATTCTATTTGAAATATCTCCTAAATAGTCCTTCATGTCTTTATTCATACCATGTTGGATATGACAGGATTCTAATCACAAGTATTCCTCAATCCAGATGCATTCTTCAAATGTGAGCTAAATATATCCATCTTGTCCCTCTGTACCTCTGTACCTCAAATATTGAATAACTCACTATTACCTAGGTTCATGTTCTCACTTGCTAACATGCAAGACTTCTTATCACCAAATTTACAACAAAGACATTGCTCCCCTGACACATGCTTTAAATTTTAACATAACATTTCAGCATTCTATGAACAAGATTTACCCTGACAAAGGCTGCATGGAATGCTTTTCTCCATTCCTCTATGTAGCATAGTCCTGTTCATGTTATAGGATTCATTTCAATCATTCTCTTCATATGATTTTTTTCAAACTTCACTGATAGCTTAGAGTTTTCATATCTCCTATTTATGTCATATCATGTTATGAGTATCTTTTATATGCATTACCCTCAGTGATGGGTGATGTCATTCTGTATGCTGTGAATGTGTTGCTCTAATTGGTTGATAAAAAAAATGCTGATTGGCCAGTAGCCAGGCAGGAAGTATAGGCAGGATAAGCAGACAAGGAGAATTCTGGGAAGAGGAAGGCTGAGTCAGGAGTCGCCAGCCAGACACAGAGGAAGCAAGATGACAAGGCAGAACTGAGAAAAGGTACTAAGCCATGTGGCTAAACAAAAATAAGAATTATGGGTTAATTTAAGTGTAAGAGCTAGTCAGTAATAAGCCAGAGCTAGTGGCCATACAGTTTATAATTAATATAAGCATCTGAGTGATTATTTTATAAGCAGGACAAGGGATTGCAGGGGCCTGGCAGGACTTCCAACTACATCTCAGTGTACTTTGAGTTTTTTTTTTGTTTTGTTTTGTTTTTGTTTTTTTTTTTTTGAGAAAGGGTAACTTAGTTATCAGCAGTATAGTATGTGTTGTAGGGAAGTCATATTTTATTGCTATTTGTAAAATATTCAAAGATAATATATGAATGGATTATAATATTGAACATATCAGCTCTTCTCTTGAATTATCGTTAATCTTTGTGTGTGTGTGTGTGTGTGTCTGAGAGACAGAGTACTCTATTACCAGAATCTCTTTTTTACCAATAATTTTATGCCAAATAAGTCAAGAAAACACATTTTCCAGGTCAATATAACATCCTTTTTTCAAGTTTAATAACAAAAGAGGCAGAAAATTCTTAAACTGTCAACAGTACCTTTTTGTGTCAAAGTATTAGTTAAATATGAGAGCAAACAATGGCAGCAGGAATAGCACCTTTGTGTTTCCACATATGGACCGTGGGAAACACGAGCTGAGCAGGCAGGAGCAAGGCCCGCCAGGCTGCTGGAGCACACCGGGTAAAGTCAGAAGGGCTTCCACAGCTTACTCTTAATTCTGTCTACTTCTTTCTTCTAGACTATTTTTTTATAATTATCAAACTCAATCCTCTTTCACGATAAAGATGCTCTTTTATTATTACTTGAGAAAAATTAGATAAATAATATTAAGATGTTTTGGAAATAAAGGAAATATCAACAAAAAGAATAAATTGCAAATGATATCAGAAGAATTCCTTTATGTGAAAATAATGTAGAAATTAACAATGAATATGAGTTGGATGTGCTGTAATTAAATTGCAAAGAAAGCATGTAGAACCAGACATCATGAGCATTTGACCAATAGATCATAGCTATAGTGAGCAGTCTTAAGATGTCATCCAGTTAAAAGAATGATTAAGAGATGAGACACACTGAGTGAAAAGTTTCTGTTTCTTTACTCTTCCTTCACATCTTTATTTAATCTCATAATTGATAGGGTGATAGGATAACAGAATCTTACTGTGTAGTCTCAGAGGCTTTGTAAGTTGGGAAGACTCATTTACTGCATTTTTTATGCCTTTTCATTTTTGCAGGAGGTTTTTTTCATAGCTTAAAAAGAACATTCCATGGTTAATGCTTGGAATCCTGCCTATGGCTTCTATATAGAAATTTATAACTGTGACAGGGATTGAGGTATTCATCTACCTTTATGATTCATTTACACCAGAACAAAACCTTTACTTTGTTACAGATAAATTTCAATAAAATAGATTATATCCATTAAGAAATAAGCACTGAACCTCCCTTCAAGCAGCACGCTTGTCGTACAGTTTTCAAAAAGACTCATGAAATGCATTTACTGCTTGTAAACTGATTCTGACATTTTTAACATACTTCTCTTACACAAAGTGTCAATCTCCTGCGTGTCTTTCGGGGTCATTATGCTGTTGTTATATGGCATGCTTCAGTAAACTGACACACTAAGAGCGCTCCAGGCATGGCCATTCATGCCAGCAGGAGGCTTTAAAAGGAGACTGTAGATTTTCAGACTCTGAGAGAACGAGGATGCCTTTGAGAGAATCTGTGCCCTGTGGGAGAAAAGGATCAGTGGGAGAGACAGCATTATTGGCTAGGAGAGTAGGTAAAGAATGGTCTGGGCTCACAAGTCGGCTTCATTCAAAAGACATGTTGTCATTAGCAATTTCAAGTGTGGTGATGGTTTGTATTCCTGTCCCTGGAAGTGTTCAGAAGCCCCAGGGTATAGAAAGAAACAAAAAGTGACAGGCTTATATGGAAGAAAATGAAAAGTTTGTTTAAGGCTGAGGAAAGATTCCTGAAGAAGGTATTTATTAACATAATGGCTCTTACACATAACTGATTTATGTCTCCTCCGGAAAGTCATTTCAGCAGAGGCAAAGGCAGGAAGAACACACAAATTCAGACATCGAGAGTTTGACTTCAAGTGCTGTCTCTAGTCTATAAAGTCCATAGTCAATCAACTAAAAGCCTTGATGAAACAAAGTGTAAGTGTCTCAAACAGTTAATGTGGTTAGTATAATTGACATAAAATGACAATATTCAGGACTAATTGGAGTTTTCTTTAAGAAAAACCTTTTATGCTTTTAGTTATCTTTTCTTCTTCATTTTTCACTCAGAATTTAATCTAGATTAATGGCATAGGAAGTATTTAATATAAGAAAATATAACTGTATTTAAAACTCAGTTGGTCCAAACAAAAGACATGGTTGTTACATGTGTAGTGTGTATTTATAAAAATACAGACATGATTTTGTTACTGTTTAAGTTACTCTAGTGTTCTTTCAATTTTAAGGTAGGATTGTCTAACGTTCTATGAGAACATTTTCCCTTTGGGGACCAGGACAGTGAGTGATCTTACTGAAAATATCAGGGAGTGACACAGAGACATCAGCAGAGTGCCAAACAGTGCACAAGGCCGGGGAAACAGGTCAAGAACTGAAAAGCAAATTTGCTATTTGAAAATAACTTGTTTTTGCTTTTTCACAATTGCATCTCAAAAATTATTATACTTTTATAGAAGTGTGAACTCATCTTACAACTTTATCAGTCATGAATGGCCCCTTTTCTTCAGCACTGAAGACGAATTACTTCATGCATATAGACACAGTTCTTAAGAAAAAAAAAATAAATGAATCTTGCCTTGCAAACTCTCCCAACTCTTGAAAGAATGCTTCTGTCAGATGTGCTGCCTTCCTGAGATGATTCCCGAAAGAAGAAATATATTTTATCATCATCTGGATTATAAGTATCTGGAATGGGGAATGTTCCAATAAATTTTGCTCCTGTTTAGAAAATAAAGGGAGTTACAAGTTAAAACAATAAGATAATCCAGCTGGAATCACCTCTGGGTCTTCTGTATATGAAACAACTAGCAGAATTTTCAAAATGTGATCTGAGAGTCGAATGTAAGAAACAAGATGTGCAGATAAACATGGTACAGTGTGGGAGCATGTGGTATCACAAATGGTGACTGAACGAGTCTGTGAGGAATTTCAGGGGTGGGTGAAAAATTGATTGGGAGAATACAACTGTTAGTGGTTTCCACTAAATTAGTCATTGGCCATATAATCGCAGGGATATATTCTGAGAAATGCATTATTCAATGATTTCATTATTACTATGTAAACATGATAGAAATTACAGGAATATAACTGGCCATGATGTCACTAGGCAATATAATCTTATGAGATTGCATTGTATATAACGTATATATTGTGATATTTTGTGTATTCTCTAGCAAATCAAGCTTGCCTGAAGATCAGAGGGCAAAGCCAGCCACTAGTTAGCAGTGGTGGCACACACCTTTAATCCCAGCACTTGGGATCTCATGCCTTTCATTTCAGGACTAGGGAGGTTGAGACAGGAAGTGATATGGCTGGCCAGAGAAAAGAAATATAAGGCAGGAGGAGACAGGAGCTCCTCCTTTTTTTGCCTGAGGATTTCATAGGGATAAGAACTAGTGGTAGGCTGTTCTGCTTCTCTGATCTTTCAGTTTTCACCATGATCTCTGACTCTGGGGATTTTTATTGTTAAGACAAATTAGAATTTGCACAATAATACATGGTCGGCTGTTGACCAAATGAACTGCAGATGACTTACCTTGAAAGTTTTTTCCATCTAAATAGTCTATGATTTTATGTCCTCTTTATGAAGAGACTACCTTTTTACAATAACCATGTGATTTTAATGAACTGAGGGAAACCCAAGATGTCATTGATTATGAAAATTGTGGTATTCTTTACTTGTACTGTGTGAAATTCATCAGAGGTAGGATAAAGATAACCAGTACAGCCTAGGTGATTGCCAGCACATGCCCTAGAGATCCACTTTCTGTGTTTATATTTTAAAGGTGATCTCAGGCAATTTTGTACACATGATCTTAGTCAAAAGTCCAAGAGGCTAGCTATGTGTCAGGTTTTTTTTACACGTAACACGAGGCTCCTAGACATGTTATTTGTCTAGTAATATTGAATAGTATCTACTAGTGAGTTAGTGCACACAAAAGCACTGAGCAAATGCTGGACTCTGACGTTCAATAAACGTGAATTATAGCTAGCCCTGGTAACACAAACTTGTAACATCAGGTACTCTGGAGGCTAAAGCTGGAAGAACACAAGTGCAAGGTATACACCACAGTGAGTACAAGATACAACTCTGCAGTTTAGTGAGATCCTGTCTCCAAAGAAAACACACAAGGACTGGAGATATCTCAGTGGTAAAGCAGTTTTTAAACATGCATTAAGTCTGGGTCCCATCACCAGTACCACAAAAATCACAAAGCAAAGGAAAGACCAAAGTGATTTCTTAAGGTGGAGATAGTGAGGATGGTGACCACCATGGTTATGAGCACAACGTGCCTGGGAAACCTGAGCACAGCACGCCCTTGCAGGAGTGCCATAATGTTATTCAAAGTTAACAAATCCAGTCTGTTCTGACCTAGAAAGGCATCCCTTATATATGGCCAGGGACAATGTCCTTGTAGCTCAAAGGAAAACCCCCTTTGTGCTACTTCCGAGTCAGATAAAGTTTCCTAACACCTGGTTTAGTTCAGGTTGTTGTTTTGTGTAACTATAAGTTAGCTTGATATCAAATCTGTACTTGGCTCAGAAGTAATGTTTTGAATAAAAACAAAGAAAATAAGCATGGTTCTTGAGCACTAGAGGAAGCAATTGAGTTAAATAGAATATGAGAGGCACCTTCAAGAATCAAAACACTAAGCACTCAGGATGCAGAAGAAAAGAGATAAAACTACATTGTTTTGGATGCTTTCTTCCCAGTTCTATGATTTTCATGTATCCCAGGAGTTCTGAAAATAATCATTCTCCAGAAAATGGATGGCAATTGACCAAAGGTCTCATAAAGCAAGCTTCATTGTAGTCTTCTTCAAATGGCACTTTGGCACACACCTGTAATCCCAGCATGTAGGAGGCAGAGTCTGGTAGGTCAGGAATTCAAGACCAACATTTGCTCAAAACAAAACACACACACACACACACACACACACACACACACACACACACACACACTCAGGTGCACACACTCATGTGTACAGGCACACATGCACACACCAAGTAATGAGTAGTTCTGTTATCAGCCCAGCCTCTCCTAACCAACCATTAGTCTTGTATCCAATCTCTTTTTGACCTAGGAAAAGAGAAGAGAGAGATGCCTGCACAGACTTCTCTTTATTCCTTATTATTTCCCAATGGAATCTTATAGTCCTCACAATCCTGCTTTGATCAAGACCCAGAAAATTACCTGAAAGTTATTTTTAGAAAAGCAGAGGAAACTTGGAAATTTTTACTCTTGGATTTATCTTAAATTGGCAAGGCTTAATCACATTTCCACTCAGGGTTTTGGTCTCCCCACTACCAGGTACACATTCTAGTTGCTGATAAATGGCAATTTCAGACCATAAGCAAAGTAAAAACAATCCTTCTTATTAGCAAATGAACTCTTCTGACTTCTTATTTAAATATTATTTTTAAAGAAGCATCACAGCATCTCCAATCCCAGCATAGAGGAGATAAAAGTCAAGACTGTTGTTACCTAAGTAGCAAGTCTAAGACCAGTTTAATTACAGAAACCATGTTTCAAACAAGCACTCAGATAAACAAATCAACAGATACTGGAAAACAACACAGTGCTTTTTTCTATACATGCAGTTAGAACATCAACAAATTAATGAAAATAAATACTACTAGTGCCTAGGACTTCTAGGATTAAATGATAATTAATCAGTAAGAACTGATGTCAGTTTTCATCTGGATTAGGTAAATATTTGCATATGTAATGACATGGCTAAGAAAACCAGTTCTGATGCTCCAGTTGCTTTAAAAAGAGCATCAATAGTAGGGCAGCAATGGCATATGCCTTTAATCCCAGCACTCAAGAGGCAGAGGCAGAGGCAGATGGACCTCTATGAATTTGCAGCCAGCATGATCTACATAGTGAGTTCCAGGACAGCTTGGAACTCTGTTAAGCAGAGGAACCCTGTGTGGAAAAAAAAAAGAGCACCAATGTGGAAAATGATAGCATTCCTATAGACATAGACCAGGGATGGATAATACTCTAAAGAATGCTTTAACAGTCTCTAATGCAATGCTGCCAAACTAGATGAAAACCTCCAGTTATAGTTAAGAGATGTGAACATTAAAAGAAAACAACCCTTTATGAGATGCTCTTAATCATCTGAGTTTACAAATCATTATCATGGATATGACCACTCTGTAGATGGAGAAAGAGAATAGTTAGACCTACTATTAGTCCATGGCCAGTGATGAAGATGTATGACTGAATGAGAGAGAGCAAGGACTGAGTAAGTAAATATTTAGTACTTAGGGTGAGCTCAAAGGGGGCCAAGACAAATGATTTAGAAATCATTGGACTATGATTGGCCGTCTTTATTTAGATAAGCACAAGATCTTAAAACAGACAGTCATGGGAGCATAATAGATTGCAGCACTGAAACGTTACACAGGCATCATGATGAATCTTGAAATGTTACTATATTTTTGGATCTATGTAACTGACATTAGTTTATTTCTTAATTTTAATTTATCATTTTATTTCATTCTATTCTATTTTATTCTATTATGCATGGGTGTTTTACTGGCATGTATATCTGTGTACCACTTGCATGCATGCTGCACACAGAGGCCAGAATATGGCCTTGGATACCCTGGAACTGAAGTTACCTTTGGTTGTGAGCTACTTACTATGTTGGTGCTAGGAACTGAACCCAGATCCTCTGGAACAGCAGCCAATGATCTTTATTGCTGTGCCATCTCTCTAGCTCCTTGACATAAATTTATAATGAAAACTTAAAATCATGGGATTTTAAGTTGTACAAAACTCACATTCTTGCCAGGTGTGATGGCATACACCTTTAATCCCTGTAGTCAGGTATGGGAGGTAGGGGGTGGTTTTGGGAAGAAACAGGAAGATCTCTATGAGTTTGGGGCCAACCTGGTCTACATAGTGAGTTCCAGGACAGCCAGACCTACATAGTGAGACCCTGTGTCAAAACAAAACAAAAACAAACTAACCAACCGACCCCACCCAAAAAAACACCCTCAAAATTTACAATCCTTTCTCTAGAAAGAAAATGAAGACTTCCTAATTTCAAACAGAAAAGTACAAAGTAATAGGAAGATTAGATGAAAGGAGAAAATAGTTTATAAATTATCCTTCAAGCTGGGCATGCTTACTCCAACTGTAACCCCAGGACTTTGAATGATGGTACAGGGAGATTGCTATGAGTTCAAGGCAATCTTAGGCCACATAGGAAGTCCTAGGCTAGTCTGGGCTACAGAATGATGCCCTCTGTCAACAAATTAATTAATTAAAAAAGGGTTTGAAGAGGAGCAGTTGGGAAGGTGGGAAAATGATCACCTGAGCTGATCTGAGCAACTTGGCAGTCACTTCGTTTATAAAAACAGTGTGGAAAGAAGAGTCGGATGCAGAAGTTCTGAAGAAAGTTCAGACATATGGCTCATGGTGAGACGGTGCTGCGGGCATGCACTGGGCAACCTTTTTGAAAATGAACATCAACATGAAGGTGCTGCCAGAGAGCACCCTTGGAAATGACCACCAGGAAGTGTGAAATCAGCCCACACTTCAAGAATTTGTATGTCACCAAGGGAGGAGAGGATCACAGCATTGCCAGTGGTGATCTTTCATCTGTGAGATAACATATACCATGCAACATACATGACTGTGGTATTCAGCCATCACTGATTTCTATTGAGTTCTTAAATGTGGTTTTTTTTTACAAGTCTTGGAAGCAAACTGTTTTTGAGGGGAATGGTGGGAAAGACGAAGCCAAATGTTTATTATATGAAGAAATCTAATTATGGAAAAGAAGAGTGAGCATCAAGTAGTACTCTGTTCTGTGATTTAAACAATAAACATACTTACAAGCTAAAAATAAACACAACTTTTGGGAATAGGGCATTTCTTTCTAGTAGATTACACTGAAGTCTTGTCTTAGAACATTGTTGTTAGCATTTTATGATAGAAATTCTTTCCTGATTTGCTGCCAAATTTGGGTAAAAATAGCTATCATTTAATTAGTACATACTTGTTGAATTCAACCATTTAAAATCATAGCAATAGACACCTGGGCTTTATTATATAGCACCACCCCCTCCCTCTGGCATTTAAAACACATGTCCTAAAAGGGACAGCATTTGAAACTATGTGTTTTCACAACTGAACTCCTAGCATGACACATGAGGAACTGCCAGTTGCAGATGACAAAAATTCAGCCTACGGAACACAGCACTTTTCTTTCTCCTACAAGCCTCTCTCCAGAGGGTTGATCACACCTCCCCCAGTACTTAATTGACAGTGATTTTCTAATTGCCTTTTATTTCTTCTTATGTCTTCTTCTAGTCATTTTAACTTCTCCTTCCATGTGGGAGAATTTACAGACAACAGAGAGTCTCAACAGAAACTTTAAATTAAAATCCCCTCTAATATGGTAAAAATGAAAATTTAAAACAAAAGTTCCCAGCTACTCCAGAAAGAAAACAAAACCACATGCATCCAAGGTTCATTACTCCTTTTTGTTTTCCAAGTGGTGACATTCTTTAGTTCCACCCTGAGATTCGAACAGAAATTCAACACTGTTTGAGCAACTACGCTGACTTCCCGGTGTCCCTGTCTCTGTGTTTAAAGATTGTGATGTATTTAAAGGTTGTGTTGACGGGGAATGGGATCAGCTTGAACTTCATCTAGAACTGCCCAAAGGGTTTCAGTTTTGTTGTTCTGTATTCTGGTAACTCATTTAAGAGGGACCCTTCATATCTCAAGGAAGACCTCAGCACTGAGGAGTCACGCTTCTTGAGTCATGAAAGAGTGTTGCAGGCACTCCTAAGGAGAGTCTTAACAGATGAGGGGTTAGCTGTTCTCACTCTGGCTGCTGCCAAGTGGGGCACGGGGCACAACATGTGTGCATGTAAGGATTTTAAACTCCCTAAGTGGTCCAGCAGCTAAAACCTACTGAAAAACAATTTCATGATCATCATGTTAAAATAATTGTTCAATATATATATATATATATATATATATATATATATATATGAAATTAAATAATGAATTATTACATTTCCTTTTTGTATTTTACTTAATATAAATGTTGTATCGGGTTTAAAAGAATTTAGCTTACCACATGCATATAAAAAAGTGAGCATTTGAACTGAAAATAGAGGCAAGAAGAGAAAGCAGAGCTTGACGCAGGATCTTCAATGTAGCTCCCAAGATGGAGATGACGCACTGATGTCATGACATGTACAGAGTAGAAGCCACATTCAGCACTGAACTACTTGATAATTGATTACCCATCATTCCTTACAAGCCAACAGTACTCTTGTGAACCACAATAGCAAGTTTCACATCCACATGCAATGCAAATAATAAAGAAAATTCACAAATACATTGCTGTATGTAATTGTAGGATAGTGTACATATATTAATAAGCAACAATAATTTAAACCAGTCATATCTAAAGACATTTCTGTGCTGATGGGAATTTTTTATATTTGTACTCTTCAAAATGATGTTGTTCTCCAGATGAGATGACCACTGAACTGCTGACGTATGGTTAGAAAAAAATAAGAAAGCAAATGCATTAGTGGTAGGCATTGAACCTAGGCTCTGTGGGTGGCGGATCTACACTCCCGAGGTACATACCCAGCTCTGGTTGATTTTTATTAATGCTATTTGAAATTTAAATCTCTATTAGTGGCTAGTGTTTATCATACTGGATGTCTGAATCTTGAACAGAACAGCCCATGTCTCTAGGCATTCTGTGCCAGATCCAGAGTTAATTCAGAAATTGCTTTTATTCCTACAACTACTACAAAAAGGCAGTCAATGTTCCAATTTTGAGCAAGCTAGAAGACCTGAATGTATCCCTCTACTAACTGCATCTCAATTTGTGAAGTATGACGTTAAAAAAAAAAGTAGTTTATAAGTTAACATTCATTCCCATCAATTAAAACAGTTTATCTGTGTTCTGGTCTTTACATTCCTAACTCAGCCATGAATCCCTCTAGCTTTTGTCTTCGGGCCATGTTCTGAATGTGTGTACAAAATGGCCATTTCTCATGACAGAGGATAGAAATGCTCCCTCACAAAGCCAATATTTTGCCTTCATCCATCAGTTCTCTCCTCATTATTAGGAATGCTACACAGTTTCTATAATTTCTTCCTTTGCTCTGACCTGATTTCCATGGACCAAGGAAGTCCTGACTGGGTCTCTGGAAGCAGTGGGTTCCTTGAACTCTGCTTTCCTTCACTCAGCAAATGTCTGACCTGTTGCTCACACTTACACAGTTCTGCCCAGACTGCGGTGGTCTCTCCCACTGCTGATCTAAACACATTTTCTCTGTCAGTCTTAGCTGTTGCTGCTAGACCCACATCCTTGGTTTGCTTTAGCCCTACACGGAACATAGACATGGGCTAGAATATGAAGACACTATAAGTGCATGGGCTCTTGCTTGTGCAGCCAATCCGGTGTCACATACACTAGAAACAGTTTATCCTTCAGAGCCAGTCAGATATATTTCAGTTTCAATCTTACGTGAACCTTCTAGTTAAATATCCAAGTATCTGAAAGTCACAAGCAAATAGTAATTTTCTCAAGATTGACTCATTAAACAAAATTACACTGTAAAAGTGTCCACGATAATGCCTAACATGTATGTTATCTAAAAAATGAAAAGGAAGAGATGAAAGTGAAGGAAATTAGTAAACAATTAAATGGGGGCAATAAAATCTCTATGTGGCAATGAGGCTTACAGGAGGACAGTGGCCCTGGAAAGAGCAAGGTCAACAGCAGGCTTGAAGGAAGAGGAGGTGCTCACTGACAGATTAGATAAAGGACTGAAGGGGAGGAAGGGATCAAAGATAAGTACAAGGTAAATAGGTGGAGGAAGCTCAGAAAATTGAGAGAGATAACACCAGGAATCTGGCACTGAGGGACAGTTGAGATGAAAAACAATATATTAAAAAATTACTTGCAGATTTTTAGATAAAGCGAAAGGTCATTAAAAGACCAAAACCCAGAGCAAGCATGATGGTTAATCTGGATTGTCATCTTGATGGGATAAATAAATAATCATATCCTCCTAACTATCGCTACCTTTGTTTCTATCCCCTCTCATTTGTATTCATTCTCTTTTTTAAAATTTTATTTTATTTTACAATATAGTTTAGTTCTACATATCAGCCACAGATTCCCTTGTTCTCCCCCTTGCCGCCCCCTCCCCTTCCTCCCAGCCCATCCCCCATTCTCACCTCCTCCAGGGCAAAGCCTCCCCTGAGGATTGAGATCAACCTGGTAGACTCAGTCCAGGCAGGTCCAGTCCCCTCCTCCCAGGCTGAGCCTAGTGAACCTGCATAAGCCCCAGGTTTCAAACAGCCAACTCATGCAATGAGCACAGGACCCAGTCCCACTGCCTGGATGTCTCCCAAACAGATCAAGCCAATCAATTATCTCACCTATTCAGAGGGTCTGATCCAGTTGGGGGTCCCTCAGCCATTGGTTCATAGTTCATGTGTTTCCATTCTTTTGGCTATTTGTCCCTGTGCTTTATCCAACCTTCGTTTCAACAATTCTCGCTCATATAGACCCTCCTCTTTCTCGCTAATTGGACCCCCGGAGCTCCACCCGGGGCCTAGCGTGGATCTCTGCACCCAGTTCCCTCAGTCATTGGATGGGGTTTCTAGCATGACAATTAGGGTGTTTGGCCATCCTATCACCAGAGTAGGTCAGTTTGCCTGTCTCTCGACCATTGCCAGTAGTCTATTGTGGGGGTGTCTTTGTGGATTTCTGTGGGCCTCTCTAGCACTTTGCTTCTTCCTATTCTCATGTGGTCTTCATTTACCATGGTCTCCTATTTCTTGTTCTCCCTCTCTGTTCTTGATCCAGCTGGGATCTCCCACTCCCCCAAGCTCTCTTTTCTGCCACCCTTGCCCTTCATTTACCCCACTCATGTCCAGGCTGTTCATGTAGATCTCATCCATTTCTCCGTCATTGGGCAATCCCCGTGTCTTTCTTGGGGTCCTGTTTTCCAGGTAGCCTCCCTGGTGATGTGACTAGCATTCCAGTCATCCTTGTTCCACATCAATATGATGCTTTCTTAGAAAACTGGGAATCAATCTACCCCAAGATCCAGCTATACCACTCTTGGGCATATACCCAAGGAATGCTCAATCATACCATAAGGGCACTTGCTCAGCTATGTTCATATGGGACACCTATCAAATGGCCTGGCATTTTCCTAATAAACAACTTTCAAGCTCATATAAACCCTCAGCATTGTTTGTAATAGCCAGAACTTGGAAACAACCTAGATGCCCTTCAACTGAAGAATGGATAAATAAAATGTGGTACATATACACAATGGAATACTACTCAGCAGAGATAAACAATGACATCATGAGGTTTGCAGGCAAATGGATGGATCTAGAAAAAAATCATCCTGAGTGAGGTAACCCAGACTCAGAAAGACAAACATGGTATGTACTCACTCATAGGTGTATTCATTCTCTTAAAGGACTGTTCCTCCTATCCACACCATTGTCTTTTAGACACATGCACACTTTTCCTTATTAAAAAGTAAAATCATCAATAACTTTCCTTGAAAACATGAAAATGTTTTCAGCCTCCTTGTTCACTATGCTGACACTCCATGCTCAGCACACCTTCCTCGTCCCTGGGTTCAACCACCTTCCTCTGCCTGTCTAAGTCGGTGCATTGGGTGGAGTAGCACTCCATATGCAAAAGGCTTGGGAGTTGTTTATTAGGGAAATGCCAGGCCATTTGATAGGTGTCCCATTGTGTAATCCTATTCAAATAGTAATAACAATAATAGCATTCTAGGCAAATAAAAATTGCACAAATAGACTTCTTTATGGACATGTCATGATCAAGAATGACTAGATTATCTCCTAACAGACTCTCCATTTGAGGACATTTGCCATTCCTAAATAGAAAGATGCAATTTTATGCTTTATTTTAAAACCCCAAGAATATTTATCTAAGCAGGTGTCAAAGGGGCAATCTACGAAGTTGCTCTCAAATCAAGTAATTCCAAAACCCATTAACTTTTAGGAGATTTTTCTTTTTGGCCACTTTGGAAATCACTTTACTGTGTAAACAAACTGATTTACAGGTTTTGACCAAAGGAATGTTTTAAAAGTGTCTCTCCTTGTGTTTATATAGTCACTATTCAAAAGTCACTCAGAGATAGGAAGATAGCCCATAGGAAATCTCTGGCTTGGCCTGCTCTGCTAAACTCACTAATTTTGGTGAGAATAGTAAACATGACCTGATTGTTTAAATAAAATTGTGGGTTTTTTTCTCCCCAGCAAATGGAATAAAAGCAAGACAGTGGGTGAAATTATCTTGTATTAGTCCTTGAAGTAGCCACATACATTTTTTTGGGATTTTTTTCCAGCATTTAAAACCACAAATACCATATAATATTTAAAAAATAATAATTAGACAAACCAATATCATTATCAATATTTTAAAATCTTGGAGTGCTGTTTCTCTTTAAAATCAAACATAAATTTTAGCTGCAGAATTGAGCATTAAACTTATCTATGCTAGAACATGATAAGAAATGGAAAGTGCTAATTACTCAGATCTATACATAGTATATACAATTATTAAAACATATATAATTTTATGTGGAAATTAAAATACAACAAAGAAGTTAGTGTTGCTATCTATGTCCTTTCTATTGAGAAATAAGCTTGGTAATTCAAACACAGAATCCAGGTTGCCAGCATAAAGCCCAGCTCTGCTGCTGAGAGATTGTGAGACTGTGATCAACTCACTCAACTTTTCACATCTACACTTTACTCATCCTTAAAAATCAAGTGTTAAAGTGATAATGTCTCAAATGTCATTGTGAACCTTGAAAAATAACACATTTATTATAGCACAAGGAGTGCCAAGGATATAGGACACAGTAAATATAAGCTACACACACACACACACACACACACACACACACACACACTCTCTCTCTCTCTCTCTCTCTCTGGAGATTTGTCTAATTTGATACATTTCAAATGTATTTTTAAATGCTGAATGAAATTAGCTTTCCCCAAGTCCATCTGAGTGCATAATAATGAACTCCTTGCTTTTCCAAAAGCAAAATCAAAACAAACAGAAGAGAAACATCACTAACCATTGAGCCAGTAGTGTTCTGAAATGTCAGTTCTGATGTAATGGTGGTCCTGTGTCAGCCCAAGGGACCTTGTGAATGCAGTGTCTTTGCCAAGGAAATCAGAAGCTGTTCCAGAGTAGAGGTACTCATCTGCAAGGAGCAAAGCAAATGGGACTGCTGAGATGATGGAAGTATCGGTCCGGTCCACACGACACCCAGTGTGAGCACTTAACACCAGAGCATGTGCATCACATAGTTCTCAGATTTTGAAGAATTAGCTTAGGTGGAGAAGTAACTCAGTTAACTGATAAGCAGAGCCTAGAAAACTGAATCTTCACAAAGGCTGAGAGCTTCTGATTTAACAGAGGTGGCACGAACTGACTCCTCTTTGGATATACTCTTTAACATTTATCTACAATAAGCAGAGAAACATCATAACTAGGAGTTTGATTTTGTAGCAACTCTCACAATGTTAGAGATTCAATGTCCAAATGAGAACAGATGCCCTAATTATTATTTACTTCACTGATGCAACCTCAGGGACCACAGTTTTTCTTTGTCCAGCCCCTGCTGAAAGGGAGTTTTCAACGATGAGGTCATTCCTTGTAATTATAACATGTTGCATTCCTTGAGATGACCATGTCTCTAAAGCTCCGATAAACAAAGGGAAAATTGTGCTCTTGCTGCATCCTAAACTCCGGATTCTATGTTAAATGAAATGTATGTTTCATCAAGGAGAGAAGCAGGGATAATAGAGAGGAGAGGAAGAGAGGGCAGAGGAGAAAGGAGAGAGTGGGAGGTGGAATCGGGGAGAAGCTGCAGAAGGTGAGGAGGAGCAGAGAGAGGAAGCACAGAAACAGGGGTGGAAGAAGAAAGAGCAGGAACCAAGAGAAAGAGATAAGGAGGGGCAAGTGTGAGTGGGTTCAGGGATCAATGTCCTCTGTTTGCACTGCTTGTCAGAGCACTGGGGAGCAGGCAGGAAGGAGGCTCTCCCTGTAGCATGATATGTTGTGCTTTTGAGAGCTCAGACTCGGCTATTTCAAGAGACTTTGACAAGAAGCTTCTTTGGGTTACACCCAAAAACATACAGTAAAAATGGCTAATCTGCATAGGTCTTTTCAGTTTCTCACATAACTGTATAATGGACAAAAACAAGATCATCACTGAAATGTAACTTGTTTTTGGAAGCATAGTCTTCAAATTCTCTCTGAATGTGAAATGGTGGAGAGACTTTCTAAGTCCCCTGCTGCTATGTATAATAGCAATTCATTGGCCCTCTTGGAATGATTCAGCCTCAATGTCAGTGGCTAGTGATAGTGACTACAGGAAACAAAACTCAAGTGAAACCCAGTGACACAAGGTTGGGGCAGGTAGCATGCCATCTCCACCATTGAAAGACACTTCTCATGCATACCAGATAAATGCCAATTTTTTGTTGTGAATTAAAAATTTTAAGACATAGAGGAACAAACGATAATGTCAATGAAAAGCTTATGAGGAACCTAAGAGAAAAGGAAGCAATGTATCATTTGAAATATATTATACTGCAAGCATGTCAGTATTTTGTCAGACAAAGTGTGATTTAGCCATAATTTTGATATGAATATCCACATTTCAAAACTGTCATGTTTATTTTTAGAGTTATGCAGGGATTCCTAAGAGGGGTCATCCACATCCACAATGTGGTTTTTTTTTTTTTTGTTGTTGTTGTTGTTGTTTTGTTTTTTTTTTTTTTGTTTTTGTTTTTTATTAAGGATGCATCAATACTGCTTAACAGACGAAAATCATCTATGGCATCTACTGAGAAGAAATGAACATGGGTTGTATAATTTCAAAACAGACACTCACTTCAAAGCAAAATTCCTAATTCCCACCATGTGGAAATTAAAATGTCATGGTACATCACTCTTACCATCCACTCAAACATTTGATAGATGAGTTAAATAAGAAGAGACTAGAATCATGAACCATCCAGAGAAAGGATTATTTATAATGTTTAAGATTCAGGGATCCTGCTGATGGTCTTCAGAGCACAAATTAGACAATACAGCACTATCTTCTTTCAACCAGGCAGTCTTTTCTATGAGAATTTAAGATACAGGCAAATACAAAGCCAATAAAAAGGGCTACACGTGTGAGCAAACAAAAGATAAAAAAGAAAGAAAGCAAGAAAAAGACAAACCCATCACATTTCCATTAATGGAAATATGGGAGAAAAGATGCTTAGACATTATATAACTGTATTTTATACCTTTATTCATTGTTTATTCATTTACCTACTTAAGAATTGCTATATGAGACACCCTTCCTGAGTAAAGAAAGGTTAAAGCTGAGTATTAGAAAAATACCAGGTGAGTAAAAGTTTTTTTGAACAAAGAAGTATGATATTTGCATTAGCGAGAGTTCAGTCAGACGTTTGTTTAGAAAGCCTCTGTGCAGACATGAAGGAATGCTGCCTCCGCCTTCACTTCATGGATGATGATGCTCATACAGAGACTGGCACCAACATGTGGGGAAGGGCTAATCCAAAATTATCTTCAGTTCAGTCAGAAAATGTGTGTTAGTCTACACAGGCCTTTTCAGAAAGTCACTCAGACAGAAGACTTGTTTGCACTGATCTTACCTGTCATTACTGAAGCAAAAGGCTGCTGGGGATCAAAGGGACATTTCAGTCTGCCAGACTCCAAGCTGTGCATGTCTAGTTTAAATATGAGTTCCTGTGGTAAGAAACACAATGACGTTTTTTAAATGTATCACAGTCAGCAAGAACAGAGCAGATAAGAATTGGTTCCCATTCATTAACTCGACAAAAATGAACTGAGCACACAGCGCATGCATCATCCTGCTGGGACTTAACCCTTTAGGCACCATTGCATCTTGCAAGACTCCACACTGAGGTCCTTCCTGCAAAGAGGTTCCACAAGTGTTCAACTTGAAGTAACACTTTACTCAAAATGCATTTTTTTTTTTGAGACAGGGTTTCTCTGTGTAGCTTTGCACCTTTCCTCGGACTCACTTGGTAGCCCAGGCTGGCCTCGAACTCACAGAGATCCTCCTGACTCTGCCTCCCGAGTGCTGGGATTAAAGGCGTGCGCCATCACCGCCCGGCCTCAAAATGCATTTTGTCTCGATCACTGCCAGTAAAAATACAACATGAAATACCAGTATTTTCGAAAATTACCTTTTTTTCTTGTGTACATTGTGTATGTGTGTGTCTATTTTAGCATGTGTGTGCACATATTCATGCAGGTGCTTGCACACTTGTGTGATCATAAATATCGAGGTCAGACATTATGTCAGGTGACTTCCTTAGTTGTGTTCTACCTTATTTTTTGGGAACAGGGTTTCACATTGAACTCCAGCTCACAAATTTGGCTGGCGTGTCTGGCCAGCAAGCTCAGGGACCACATGTCTCCATATTGTCAGTGCTGAGGTTACAGACGTGTACGAGTGCAGCATTTGTGCATCAAGCAGTTTGTAGGGACCTGAGTTTAGATCTTCACACAGGAAGCATGTTACCCGCTGAGTCACACTCTTAGCACAAATTTAATAAGTTACTTAGGCTAATAAAACCGGAACTTCTCCTACTATTTAACACCCCCCCATCATGTGTGTGTGTGTGTGTGTGTGTGTGTGTGTGTGTGTGTGTGTGTGTGACTGTATGTTCCATTGAGCAACATGTGTGGAGGTCAGAGGATAACCTCAGAGGCTGGTCCTCATCTTCCACCTTGTTTGAGACAGAGTGTGGGCCATGAGCTTCTGAGTCTCCACTTCTGACCTCACAGCAGGAAGCACTGAGATTACAGAGCTTTGTGTGGGTGTCTGTGGGTCCTGGAGATCTGAACACCGCTCTTCACACTTGTACAGCGATAGTGTTTGCCCAATTAGTCACTTCCCAGCCTCCGAATTAACTTCTAAGAAATAAATTTGCTTTCTGGCATGATGGTTCACACCTGTGAGTCTGATACCTGGGAAGTAGAGGCAGGAAAATCAGGAGAGCTGGACCATTTTTTGATACACAAAGAATTTTGTAATACTCGGTGTCAAAAACAAAATAAAACAAAACCCCCAAAATGTTGTTATGTAATATTTGCATTTCAGCATTATAATTATTATTTGTGTGACTAAGCATTTTCTATTATACCAAATTATCTAAGACTGGTGACTTTTAAAAATGCTTAATGACATACAAGTGTCTTCAAATAGGCGGTTCCTTTTCAGGGATGTTGACACATGTGGGGAAAAAATCCTCTTGTAATATTTTCACTATTATGAAAACACTGCGCATGAAAGACACATAGTTATTTTGGCAGAAGCATCTACTTTTATAATAGTGGCCACAGACAGAATGACATTGGCAGACGTTTGATATTCAGAGGAAAATCATCTTATGTAGAACTTTCCAAGAAAAATATGCATGCATAATGAACACAGCCCCATGATCCCCAGTGTCTCGTAACAATGACCACAGCATCTTCCAGCAGCTAGGGAGATGACGCAGCCAGTGTCGTCCAGGAGAAACCCACACTGCAAGCATTCTGCACAGCACATCCTGTTACAGCAGGTCACTCTTACATCAAGAAAGAAGCACACACTGCTATTATATAGAAAGCAGGCCATGAAGCAGAAGGGACAGAGGACACCAGGTTAATTCCTGAGTTATGTTGTCATCATTTTTTGAGATCTTTTCCTCTTCTTTTGAACAACACTAATAGTAACTACTGTCTCACTAAAAAGTAGTAACAGCAATTTAAATGAGGCTGGTTAGAAACTGTTATTCCAGTTAAATTAAAAAGACATGTTTAATGCAAATAATGACACCTAATAGTTGAAAGGGGTATGAATAAAGATATAGGCACTTGCTCACACCGTCTACTGAATTATCACCCCAAATCTTCAGTGTAACTACATTAACAATAAGTCCAGCTTTGCATGTGGAACTGTCAGGGCAGAAGGGCTGTGGACTTGGCTCAGTGTCGTACAGCTATGGCTAGGAACTTATACAGTCTCAGAATTTCAAACTCACGGATTTAAACATTTGTGGATATATAGTCTCAATGTGTTCGTGTGACATGATCAGACCCAACAGCCTTTACTTGAGGTCACCTAAGGAAGAATTATAGTGGACCTTAGACACAGAAAAAAGCTCCAATAAGAATGCACTTATGCTTCCCAACTGTGACTGGGGAGTGACTGGGGTGGGGGAGAGGGGGGGGGGCTGTAGATAGTGGCCATCCCAAATGTCTACTAATCATTAAAAGCACACTCTTTTCCACTGGCTAAACAGACTTGCTGACTCTAAGGCATCAAATGGGACATTGGAAAGGGAAATCGAACTCTGATCATCTAGGAGAATGCCATAGTACTAGATAAACTGACTGTTGCACAGACCTTTGTTTTTAAATGCAACACGATTAAATTTTAAAGAGCAGCTCCAGTCTTTGTATTTGTGGGAGCTGAGGACAAGAACTTTCCTGACATCTCTTGGAGAAGGACACAACAAGAGAGCAAGTCTTTCCAAATTAGCTCCAGGGAAAGAAAATGAAACTAACTGATGGTTTAATGCTTTTCCCAAGACAACATGGTTTGCACGAGACTCTAAGTTTCTAAATGGCCATGTTGTAGGATATGCTTTGCATAATCCCTTTAGTTTAGTTACCAAAATGCACCTCTTGGACTGCACATATAGAAATATTGTTAGATGCTGGAAAATGACTCTGCAGTTAAGATGGCTCAATGTCACAAGTGTTGCAAAGCCTGACAAGAGTCCCCAGGACCCACATAATGGAAAGACAGAGCCCTTTCCTCTAAAGTTGATCTTTGCCCTCTACACATGCTCCAAAGCATGTAAATGGCCTGCACACACGTGCACACACATACACACACACACACACACACACACACTCTCTCTGAAATGTAATAAAACATTAAGAAAAAAAACACTGTTAGGGAAGTAAACAGATAAGAGGCTCACAGGAAAAGACTAATTAATTACCCTATAAAACACACTGACTATCAGCACACACCCCATTTGAAGATGAGCTGCTTAGCCCTTGAGGGGCAAGCCCTACTTTTAATTCTTTTTCTTTCTTTCTTTTGTGTTTTTAACTTGAAGCTGGTCTCATCTGGCCCAGGCTGACCTTGAGCTGCAGATGCAATCCTGACCATCTTTGATGCTCTCTGACCTTCCCACCTCTACCTCCCAACTACTGGAATTAGAGGTGCGCACCACCTTGCTCGGCAAATGCAGTTAATAGATAGTCATGAAAACATTCTCAATGTTATAGACCATCAATATAATTTTATGTACTATATATTATGATATACTTATAGAGATACATGCTATTTTATAAATTGCATATATGCATATATAAAATTTATATAAAAATAAGAATAATATCATTTTTTTTTAAGAAAAGCCCTGACATGACAATATGAGACAAGGAACCTCCAAAGATACCTTTGAGTTCATTTTCTGTTAGCCTTCTACTGCCGGGCATGGAATGTACCCTTAAGAGTAGTTTGTTTTCCCAATGAGACTCCCTTGGAGTAAACTAAATTTTCATTTGCAAGTGGTTATTCAATTGGAGATAGCTTCTGGGTTAGGGATGGAGGCAAGTGTCCACTTCCCCTTTTAGCTCCAGGACTTTAGCTGATGCAGATCCGTGAGCTGCCCCAGTCTCTGTGAGAACATATGCGTGGGGATCATGTTGTCAATAACTGTTTTATTTGATACTTAAAATAACTCTATATGTGCCGGGCGGTGGTGGCGCACACCTTTAATCCCAGCACTCGGGAGGCAGAGGCAGGTGGATCTTTGTGAGTTCGAGGCCAGCCTGGGCTACCAAGTGAGTTCCAGGAAAGGCTCAAAGCTACACAGAGAAACCCTGTCTCGAAAAAACCAAAAAAAAAAAAACCAAAAAAAAAAACAAACAAAAAAAAACAACTCTATATGTATTTGCTCTTCTTGTTATCACGTTACTGAATAAAAACAAGCTTAGAAAGTTTATATTATGTGCACAAAGTCATGGAGCTGGTAAAGAGTCAAATTTGACTCTGGAAACTACTTGTTGAAGCTGTTGACAGTTGCCTTGACTTCCCTTCTGAGTTAAGATCCAGTCACCCTCTTGGAGTGCCATAATTAAAAGCAATACGTGCAAGTATTAACTCACCACTTTCCCCACAAGCTCATCACTGTTATTATCCCACTAAATAGTGCCACCTTCCAATTCCCTGCCCACTCCCTGGGGGTCATGTTACGTTCCTTCTATATTCCTTTCATTGTGCCAAAAAATCTGACTGGCTGCCCCCAGTAGGTAGCTTCCTCCAACCCTTTGCGTATACTGTTCCCTCTTCTCCTTCTCTTTCCAAGTAAGTTTATCTATTTGAAATGGAAAGGATCTGTAATCTTCTAGAAATAAAATGTCTTGAAATTAATGAAACATAAAATTAGTGAGCGATAATGAAGCAGGTTGTCTGCTCTCCAGATCAGCTCAAAGTGCCAAGTCTCAGCATCCCTCTACTCTCATAATTCTCTTATTCTGAAAATTGGCAAATTGGACTGCCCAGCCCTTCCTGACAAGTCCCAAGCTAAGTAATTAGCTATATCTAAATTCCCTTTCAGGGAGCTTGACTTTAAGAGTTAGAGACACTGTTAGCTTCCCTGAGTAGCTTCAGAGTTCAGCCTTTAGCCTCAGGCCTAAATGCACACCCAAGCTGTGGGGTGCCCATGTAATTATCCCCTGTGCTACCGTTATATATTGTTCTTCCTCAAAGGCAGGCGGGAGAGCATTACACCAGCAAAAAAGAATGATGATGGATTCAGTTGCCAAATCTCTGAGTAGTTCCGAACTGAACCATCAGGGCTGCTTTCCTTTCAAGCAGTTGAGTCAAGGCTAGTTAGATGAGTCGGTTAGAGAGGAAAATCTGTCTGGCCACAGTTGCAGGTTTGATCTTGGCAAGCATCCATTAAATTAACATAAAAAAAAAACCCTTCATAAGCCCAGACTTGGCTCTCGAGCACAAAGACTGCACATATGTATGGTTATCCACAGGAAATACATGCATAAACATGAGGAAGGTGCCCACAGAGAAACAGTATAGAGTACGTGGCTGAAGCTCAGCTGGGGGTGCTGGCTTTGGGCAGACACTGCTTTGGTTCAGCTCACTGCTGGACTGTTTATGATAGACCAACAAGAAACCATGTTTACTAACATATATATTAGGGAACACAATGGCACTAACCATGTTTGTGAATTTCTAGAGCAGAAAAAAAATGCATGCAATGTTCATGACAATCTATGACACAGAGTACTTGAAAAAACTCATTTTAGTTAAAATTCTGAAATCTGCATGTTTCTCATTTGTTAGAAATGCTCAATGATATTTGAAACAAATTTATTTTAATTAATATATCCTTTATTTCCATCCCATTAGTTTAGTTCAGAAAACCCAATGATTTCAGTGTGAGTGAAAGTCTACATAGAGTCAAGAAAACTACTGACATTCTATTTACTTACAGTCCACTGTTGTTAATACATATTTCAGTTAACACATATATTAAGAACAAAATGAAATTATTTATAAGATGTAATTCCACTATAAGATCATATATGTAAAATGCATTTTCACAGCTTTGCAATTTATAAACATATATGTAAATATGTGTATACAAATATCATTAAAATGGAAAGTGCAGGTACATGTAGAGTCAATAAAACCGATTGCTTGTAATAGTTTATATTGTAAATTTTACTTCTCTCATTGAAGCAGGTTTAATAGAAAACACTTATTAGATGAGTAAAATGTATTAATGTATACTTTATAAAATGTTTAGAAGCTGGGCGGTGGTGGCGCACGCCTTTAATCCCAGCACTCGGGAGGCAGAGCCAGGCGGATCTCTATGAGTTTGAGGCCAGTCTGGGCTACCAAGTGAGTCCCAGGAAAGGCGCAAAGCTACACGGAGAAACCCTGTCTCGAAAAACCAAAAAAAAAATGTTTAGAAACATGAATTCTTATATATCTCATAAGTTATGTTTACTCAAATTTGTATAATCTGTGGGATAGGCATTATAGTAAATTATATTCTCTACTGTTTCATTACCTCCTTGTTGACTCCAAGATCAATATATCCACATAGTGGATGAAATGCTCCGGTTCCACACACATAAACGTGGGTCCTATTATAAGGTTGCAGTACTCGGATGAAATTTGCACATTCTGTCTATTGGGTATAAAAGTGAGAAACATTAGTATATGGTTAAAAGATAATCCTTCATTTTTCTTATTTTGAGAATGCATCAATTATCCACAAAAGGAAAATACAGATTTATTAAAAAGGTTTGAACACCTGACTTAAAAAATGAAAAGTACATATGGAGATGGTGGCTGAAGGAGTGATTTTTAAAACATCTTGAAATTATACATTTGCAGCTAATTAAAGTATCAAGACACAAAGCTCTATAGTTGTATTCAGTGAGACCCAAAGAATGGATATACTCAGACTGGAAATGACACAAATTATCACAGAGCATGGAATTTCTCTTACTCTGATATGAACACATAACCAAACTTCTGAAAGTCCTACCATCTGCAATACCAACTGTCCAAAGTCGACCAAGCACAACACTGGACAGATGTGTGCTTACTACATCTGCATTCCTACCATAGAATCCCCTTCATTTTAGACACTGGAAAGCCTTTCAAATTAGATTATTTCCTGCTGGTCCTTTCCTCAACTTTTCTCATGAACATTTTTATTCCAGCAAATGTCAAAGACTGACGTTCTTTTTTTGCACATGCTTATATCTAAAAATTGTTACATTGTCACTGTCTTTCAGATTATTTTCTACAATTGATTTACTAGTAAATAGCAAATCTCTGTTTTTTAGAACATTCATTCAGGTCATTATAGGTTATATGAAGTTTACCTACTGTGAGTGAACCTTTAACTCTACAAAATTGTTGAGAGCAATTTCTTTTTTCGTTAATTTGAGAGAGATAATCCAATAGTGTAGCCGAGGGCAGCTAAGAATTCAATAAGGCCCCCTTTAGGTTCAGAGCAGCCCCCAGCCTTAGACTGCCAAGTACTGGGATTAGAACTGTGGGACACCATGCCTAGATGGAAGCACTTGCTTAACTATGAATACATGATTCATGAGCCCGCAGACCCACAGAACTCTTTGCATCCACGCTAGACATTTCTCCTGTATACAAGGCAGGCAAATGTTCAATTAAAAAGTAGGAAACTGTGGAAAAAATTCAATTTCTCCATTCCTACCTGGCCAGGGACTCCTCACCAATAAAGTGTGGTCACTCTTGGGCAGTGGGAGATCCTAAATATAGAAGATGTTTCTAGAACACATATCTCATGACTCACAACTAATAGAGTGCTCCAAATGTAAAACAGGATTCATTCAAGATTACAGATGGCTTTGACCTTGCTCAACTGTGATCCTTCCTCCCAGAAAGGATAGTCTGTCCTGTTTTAGGCAAATGATTACCAAAATAGGCTGTGGGAGAGACAAGTAGATCCTTAAGGCTGCAACAATTTTCTGACTCTTAAACCCATCACCTGTCCCTATATAGGGTCACAACCAGCTTTTACTCCTGGAAGGCGCCTCAATTTCTGGGCAAGAGAGGCTGGCTTTTGTTTCGTGTGCTAATAAACACAGTCCCAGTGTTGAAGGTCAGACTCTCATGTGGTTCTGTCTCTATATTGCTGCCACAGACATCAACATCCCCCTGTAACTCCAGCTCCAGGTGGCCTGACACCCTCTTCTGGCTGCCATAGGCAACTGCACTCACATAGTGTACATAGGGAAAAGCAGGCGCTCACACACACACACAAATAAATCAATCATATTTACAAAAAGAAAAGGAGGGCAGTTGTGGTTTGTACCGACACACCAGTACTAGGATGACTGACTCGGAAGGATGGATTCAGAAGGAAAATAGACCAACGATTTTGAGCAGTGGAGACATAATAGTAATAGAAGAAAAGCCAGTGTGGAAAGTAGAAAACCATTTGTGATCACCACATAAATTTTAAGCATGGCGTCTGGTTAAGGAGGGAGGTTTATAGACCCCCAGCCTTTACTTGGCTTCCCCATATTCATCCTGTTACTTGGATCTTTTTTTTTTTTCTTTTTCTGCACCAGCAAGGGTACAGAGGCAGGAGATGAAAATTGTGTGGCTAGAATGAGGCTGAATTCACTCACTTTATCTACCCAGTGCTTCCTTTTACCACCTAGCCATAGAATTTAGATGAAATTTTGAAGGATCTTAAAGAAATACTTGCATAAATAAATAGGTCAACACCCCTTCCAGGTATAAACTATAAAATCAGGATGATATGGGTCTGTGAGGCAGCAGCACTATTTAAAAAGGCAAGTAGGGGCCAGCATGAAGTTTAAGATGTGTATGTGATATTTTACTGATCACAGAACAAAAGCCCTCAGAATCCTATCTAGACCATTCCCCATCATTCCCTTTTCTAGGAGTCATTTTAGAATTCACTTTCCAGTTAGGCTGACATGAAGTACAACATGGTATGCGGGAGTCCTGAATTAGCTGCTACAGGTCAGAAAATGCCATCCCTGAAGTGTTGGGGGAGGGTGTTGGCAGAGGGCAGCACCCTAAGGAACAGCATTGGTTGCCAAAGGGAAGGAGAGCTGTGATTCCATTATAAAAAGATAAGATCTCTGACTTTACATTTTGCCCAGAGCAGACATTTAAGGCAAACAACCCTTAATGAATGTACTTTACAATGGCCTTTTAATTCATGTCCTCATGTTTTTAAATCTCAGAGATAATATGCTGCTTTCTTTTTTATGCACAAAGTTTCAAAGTTTTGTTTAAGTGGCATGATCAATAATTAACTTGGTTTGATTCACTCAGTGACTTGCTCGGCTATTGATGGTGGCATAATTCTCTGGGGCATGAAGAAAGATAACTTTGAGAAACGGCCTTTTAAACTTTCCCTGAACCAGCTCACTTTCAGCCACTGCTCACAATGGCAGTTGTTGCATGTAAATGATGTAGTTTGAAAAAGCAATGGATTTTCCCGTTTTCTTCTTCTTCTTCTTCTTCTTCTTCTTCTTCTTCTTCTTCTTCTTCTTCTTCTTCTTCTTCTTCTTCTTCTTCTTCTTTTTCTTCTTCTTCTTCTTCTTCTTCTTTTCATCTAATTCCTTTTCACTCAAACCAACCTGCCCTTCCTAGAAAGTGTGTATGGTGGTGGTATGAACAAAATAAGCATCAAATTATTATTATTGTTATTATTATTATATTATCACTTTTATACTTATTTATTTTATCCATTTGTGTTTAATGCATGTGTGTGTGTGTGTGTGTGTGTGTGTGTGTGTGTGTGTGTGCATGGATATGAATGTGCATACCTGTGGCCACAGTACATGTACATTGGTCAGAGGACAGATCATTGGGTCTGTTCTCTCCTCTCATGTGGGTTTTGGGGGCTGAATTTAGGTCCTCCCTCCAGCTTGGTACAAAGCACTTTGACCATTGGACCAACTCACCAGTCCAATTGAAACTTCTTAATTCTCAAGTAATATTATAACTTTTAATGTTTTGCATCTTATATGCATACATATACATAAAAGTTAGATAAATAAAAGTTAAATTAATTTTTGCAAAAAAGTCTGCTGATGAAAATTTAAAATTCTGTTTTCTACTAGGGTAACTAAACCGATACTAACAAACCAGAGGGACTTAGAATCTTGACATTCAGATTGAATGCAGCACAGTTTAATGTGTAATTCTGACAACTCACAAATGCTAAGTTGAGTCATTTGTATGAGCAATCGGAAGACACTCATAATTGAGAAGTCCTTGATGTGTTTAGCTTTGTTTTGGCAATAATACCAGGAATTAACCCAAAGCTAAGAGGAACTTGCAAATGATACATAAATATTACATCACTGAGTATTTCTCCAGTTACTTAAGGTCTAGTTTTATCTTTGAATGCATTTTGTACAATATTGTGATAATACTTTTTGTTTGTTTTCCTCAAGTGATTTGTTACTGTGCTTTTTTTTTTTCTATTTGAGACTGGGATTTATGTATCTCAAGCTGGCCTTGAATATGCCATGTGGCTGAGGCTGGCCTTGAATCACAGAGTATCCTACTTTGGCTTCCCAGGTGTGGAGATTAAAACCATGGACAACCACACTGGTATTGTTCTGTTACTTTTTTGTGATAATTCCCCTGATGCATTTCTCAATGCAACCCAGCATGCAGAAAATGCTTAGGCCTTAAAATATTTAAGCAAATTCGTACCAAATAAATATATTAAAATCCAAACACACAGTTTTGTTAAAAACAAAATCTATCAGTGTAAATATATATTAAGAAAATAACCTGTTATAGTAAAATAGCAAAGGAAAACATTTTAAAAGGAAAAATGACAGAGACACCTATTTCAATATTTAAAATCTAGACGTCAAGATAACTGGTGATGTGGGTGGTTTGAATAGGTATGACCCCCCATAGACTCATGTGTTTGAATGTTTGGCCCATAGGAAGTGTCCAAGGTGTGACCTTGTTGGGAGTAGGTGTGGCCTTGTTGGAGGCAATGTGTCACTGTGGGGGCAGGCCTAGAAGTCTCATATATGTTCAAGCCATGTCCAGTGATACAGAGTGTCCTTCTGTTGTCTGCAGATCAAGATCTAGAACTCTCAACTTCTTCTTCAGCACCATGTCTTCCTGTATTCCGCCATGTTCTCATCATGGTGATAATGGGGTAAATCTCTGAAATTGTAAGTCAGCCCCAATTAAATGTTTTCCTTTGTAAAAGGAATAAAACCCTAAGATGGGTGAATATTTTTCTACTAATGAAACTTAGTGTAAAAATAACCTTTGTAACACATTTAAGCAGATGTCACATAAGCTCTTGTCAATAACACAAACATGCATACATGGCTATGGTTTATAAATCTATAAATAGTCAGTAAAATGGCAAACACTATAATACAAGGGACTGCAATGATCAGCAATTAAAAGAACTAATCTTACAATTATAAAAATACCTACCACTTGTAATTAAAGAATTTAAAGCTAAAACACAATATTTCTTGCTTTTGTTAGCAAAGCTAGATATACTTATTTTATACTTCCATGCTTGCACACTGTGTATTCACTGTATGCTGTATCCATCAGTAGCCAGGACACAGGAAAATACATCTTTTACCCATGGACTCCTCCTTAGAGTGTATCATCAGCTACTTGAAGGTCAGTTTCACTCTATGGACACAAGAAGTTTTACATCCTTAACTGGTAAAAGATTACTCAGTAGGTGACGATCTCCTCAATATTTATATGTGAGCATTCTCACATGCAGGATCATTTGTAACAGGAAATACTGAGAATATACCATGTTCTAATAATAGAACATCCATGAAACGATGTGCAAAGGAATGCAGAGCTGCTTTTGAAAATTTTATGACATGGGAAAGGCTATGGGACTCTGCAAAGTGGCAAAAAAAAAACCTCTTAGAAGAGACTATGTATGCAGTGAAATCCTGAAAATTAGTAAATAAATAAACTACAAGAATGTACATTGCAATGTCACCTGCTGCTAGTGACTACAAGAGAGAAGGATATACTCATTAGCGACCCTTCATTGTCTCACATAGAACTTATCAAACTGTTACAATAAACACATTTAGGTTTAGACTTTCTTCAATGGTAAAAATAGAAGAGTATATAAGCAGGAAGATGGTTTTTCTCTCTGTAATTTCTCACTATCAAGGCTGGCACATCTGTGGCTAACCTGACAGATATCCCAGGCTAATCTCATCTTTGCTTTCTTTTGCATATACTAAGCAACTTAATTTGAGTTGTATAGACAAAAACTACATCATTTCCTTTGTGTCTTTCTTTTAACCTCCTTCTTCAAAACAAAAACAAACCATGGCCCTTCCCTGACATCCTTCCCTTCCTTGGGTTAAACTGGATGATTGTTCAAGGGAGTATAATAGTTCCCACCCCTCCACCTTCTATTCCCTCCCCATCCCAATTAGTTAACTTTTGTTATAGTAAATAATTCACTACTTTGCAGTTATATAGTACCTTTTTGTAAATGAACAGTCTTTCCAAACACTTGTTAATCCTAAACATACTCTTTAGAAGTGGGTAAAAATTACTAGAAAGGAGGGAAAGAGAAGGTTGCGTAGAGGCAAGAAAAGAAGTCAATGAAACCACAGATTTGCCTGTTTTTCGTTGGTCAAAGCAATGCAATACTGTTCACAATGAGGATCAATGTTATGGTGATATTAAATAGAGAAATGAATTGAAAAAATAAACCTCATTGATCTATTATGTAGATTTTTATAGTGTTAGGAGCATAGAGGAACTGTCCAGACTTCTGGATTCAGTTTCTGCCTTCACACTGAGCATGTACCTGATATTGAATGAGCCATTTGTTTTTTCTGGGACTAGTCCTCTCATCAGGAAATGGGGATTAAATGAGATTATAGCTATAAGGCATGAAAAGTAGCTCTTTAAAAAAGGTAGCTGGCAGTTATTCTCAACAGCTCTAAAATAGAACACCATTTGAAAAGGATGCACTGAAAATAAGAAAACAACTCTTCTTGCCTTTGTGATACAACAACAAATTTTATAGACCTCTGTAAAAAAGGGAAAAGCTCCAAAATTTTGAATCCATGCTTAGCAGTAGACATGCATAAAAGTTACAAGTGATTACTAGCTCACAGATAGTGGACTCAAGGATGGCACCCCCAGAGGAGCTGAACAGGAGAAGCAGTGAAGTTACTGTGTACCTTAGTGAACAGACTGACGGGAGAACTCGCACAATGCAAACCCCACCTCCTGACATTGATAGTTCACCCTCCTCTGACTCATGGGAAAACGATGCCAGCTTATCCTAGTAAACCGAAGACAATTTTCTTTCCTTACTTCTTTATCAAGTGCGCAACATAGATGACTCACAAACCGTAAAATAACTCACAGTGGTTCTGCCATGTAGCTACTGCTTATTTGACAAATAATTTTGAAAACTGTTACAACCAAATTATTTTATGTTCACTAGTTCAATAAGGAATTTCTTTCTTCATCCATGGGCATCTGCTCAGTGTGGAGATATTGAACAGCCATTCATGGCATAGGAGGAAGAGGAATATATCCAGAAGAGTGTAATCCCTTTCTTTTCTAGTACCGTCAATGTAAAGGTATCTTCCATTGCACTTGATGCTAACATTTCCTGATGCACTTCTGTTAACTTAAATGTGCCTCAAAAAGATCACATTTGATGCTAACAGGATGTAAAATGAGGTATGACTGCCCACTTACTCTGTTTTGCTTGGACTATTGTGGTTTGGACACAATACAAAAAAGTGATCATGTGATTCAGACCTCTGTCCTGTATTGGAAAAAAAGGTCCTAGAAGACAGACTTACATTTTACCTATGTGTTATACACATATAGGTTCTATATTTTTGTTTTTATTGTTTGATTTATTTTTAATAGCCTGTGAGATTTAAGCTAGATGCTCACACATACTAGTCAAGTGCTCTGCCACTAAACTGGACTTCTAGCCCTTTTTTTTTATTTTGAGATAAGGTCTCACTAAATATCCCGGCTAGCCACCAGTTTCTAATACCCATGCTGCCAGGTTCCAAGTAGCTGTATTATAGGCAGCACCACCCTACTTGACTTATTTATGCTACTTAACTCTCCTTACTGGATAAATAAATGAATAACTGAGTGAGCCAGCTTGACTCATGTTCTTAGTCTTGTTAGTTTCTCAGTAAATCTGGTATCCTGTGTTATACTGCTGTACATTAATCATCTTTACTTTTTAATATAGTTTTGCTTTCACATAAAGGACACAATTTGTCATTATTAAAATGAAAAGAATGCACAGCTTAACCCTCAATATTATTGATGTTAGAGGATGCTGCAAAAAGAGCCATAAGATATTCACATTTTGGCCCAAGATTGGGACCTCTGTTCATCTTCAGTGAAGTTTAGGATATATAGACTTTGCTCAAAAAGAATGTTTCCTTCCATCAAAACAGTACAGGAAGTCAAGGCCAACACTGTGGTGATATTGTGTCCCCCAATATTTTGTGCACCTTAATAAACTTATCTGGGGCCAGAAAACAGAACAGCCACTAGATAGACATAGAGGCCAGAAAATGGTGGCACTCACATATTTAATCCTAGCATTCAGGAGGCAGAGATCCATCTGGATCTCTGTGAGTTCAAAGCCACACTGGAAACAGCCAGGCATGGTGACACATGCCTTTAATACCAGCAAGTGATGGCAGGACACAGAAAGGTATATAAGACGTGAAGACCAGGAACTAGAGCCTGGTTAAGCTTTTAGGCTTTTTTTTTTTTTTTTTTTTTTTGAGACAGGGTTTCTTTTTGTAGCTTTGCGACTTTCCTGGAACTCACTTTGTAGACCAGGCTGGCCTCGAACTCACAGAGATCCCCCTGCCTCTGCCTCCCGAGTGCTGGGATTAAAGGCGAGCGCCACCACCGCCCGGCAAGCTTTTAGGCTAATAGCAGCAGTCCAGCTGAGATCCATTTGGATGAGGCCACAGAGGCTTCCAGACTGAGGAAATGAGATCAGCTAAGGAACTGGTGAGGTGAAGTTAGCTGTGGCTGGTTCTGTTTCTCTGATCTTTCAGTGTTCACCCCAATACCTGGCTCCGGGTTTGCTTTTATTAATAAGGCCTTCTAACAGTTCGTGCAACACAACACAGAGTACCTATCCAGGTCCGAGCAAGTGCACGAGGAAGGAGGTGGTGGGAGGAGAACAGGGTTCAGTCGCTGCTGAAGACAAACTGACCAAGCAATGGGGACGCCTGCAGTACAAGCCACACACTGCCTAAGGAATCCAGGCAGAACCCAGCAAACACAGGCAGTTCAGTCTACCTGACTGAGGACTTGCAATGGGCTATGTGGCAGTTTAAACCTGAGTTTTCCATTTGCGGTTTCATTTTCAGAGAAGGATCACCTCATGCTGTCTCGAACTTGTGGCAATCCTTCTGTTGCAGACACCTGAGTGAAGGTATTATGAGTATGAGGCACCATACCCTCCTAGAATTTTCTATGATGACCACATGTTTATATTTTACGAGTCATTTTGTGCAATGACTAAATTTTGGAGTAAGTTGCCTGTAGTTCTTATGCCGGAGTCCCTCCCCTTCCATTCTCAGCTGTCCTTGCCATTTCTAAGTCACCACTCACAGAAAGCTCTATGTGTGCTGTGAGTTTAACCTCGGCTCAGAGAAAGGAAGTCCGCTGCACATTTATGATGCTAGGTCATGATTCTGTTGACATTTAAAAATAAATACACACAAGTGTAAAGGATAGATTCATAGAAATACAAATTTTCCTGGTGGTTTATATTTGATTATTTTGATTTGTTTCTAATCTAGTTTTCCTAGGGAAAATAATATTTAGAGTTATTATGTTAGAATATATTGTTCCTATATCTTTGGACTGTTATAAATATTAGTGTTGCTTTTTGTAAGGTAGAAATATTTTTATGTAAAGATTAATCTTTCTTTTTGTTATTTGTCTGAATTTTTCCAACAGGGTTTTATGTAGTGCAGATTACTATCAAACTCACTACATTACAAAGGCTACTCTTGAACTCCTAATTTTCCTGCTTCTACTTTCAAATGTTGGGGTTACAAGTGTAAAGTACCATTCCCTGTTTACCATAATAATCCATACAGAGAATGTTAGTATAGTAGTAAAAGTAGAATACTAATGTTATTATTCAATAAAAGTGAATAATAAAAATTTACTGCACTGTTAGTATCTGATTGGAGGAGGTAATTTTAAAGTTTCATACTTACATTGGCATCTTTTCCAGCTAATTTACATAGTTCCCCTCGTTCCTTAGCAGCAGGCCAATAAATCTGAAAGAACAGTTGAAGGTAAATTAGAATAGGCATATTCAAAACATCTAATTCTGATTAGAAAAGAAAATGTGTAACACTGAAGAATAAACATCTAACCAAGACTTGGAGTCAGACATAAATATTTTCCAAAACCCCTCTGAGAACTTTCTAAATGAAACTGTGAAGGGGCATCCATTTTATTAACTTCCTTGATTTGTATATCTATAGTAACAAGTTATCTTCTAAAGACTGTATGTTACTGTTGTGATGTCAACAGAACTTCAAGTTAGCATTTGTTGCAGTTATCAAGGTTTTTTTGTTTTGTTTTGTTTTCTGTTTTTCCAAGTGGAAGTTCTCTACAGAAATGTGTGGTGAGGTGGTAGAAGCAGCTCTCTGTCACTCGTGTGGGACTAGAGTCAATTTGTTCACCCCATTTAGCATGCATGGAGCTCAGATACATCTGTCAAAAAGCTAAATAGTTTAGAATTATAGCTTACTTAAATATCACAATATCCCTAAAAATAGATGTACTTCCTTTCTTCATTTTCATGTCAAAAGCTTAATCACATAGCAATTAAATAAAACTATAAAAGGCACAAATCTAGATCATGATATTCTGATCCAAATTTCCTATCACCAAATCTGAAAATCTTACCCATCGTGCATCAAAGGTAGTTTGGGCAAAGGGCTGAAGAGCTTTTGGCTGCAGAGCCCCACCCTCTTATTTTGGTTGGCAGCACTAATTTATGTTTCAGAAAATGTTTTTATGTATTTTTGTTTATCTGTTTCTTTTCTTTTTAAACGGTTTTGATTTGTGTCAGGATGGGTTTGCAAAGCAGGCCTGAGATAGTTGAGATAGTCCATTCTAATTTACAGAGCAGACAATCTCTGTTGGCTGTGGCTGAGATAGTTGAGGTAGTCCATTCTAATTTACAGAGTGGACAATCTCTGTTGGCTGTGGCTGAGATGGTTGAGGTAGTCCATTCTAATTTACAGAGCGGACAATCTCTGTTGGCTGTGGCAAAGATGGTTGAGGCAGTCCATTGTAATTTACAGAGCGGACAATCTCTGTTGGCTGTGGCAAGAAGAAACAAGGAGCATGCACTAAAGGTGGAGACGACACATGGCATTGTGTCCACACTCTTTTATTATGTTTCACACAGATATCTGCAGAAAAATGTTGTAGCAGCTGAAGGAAAACCTACTCTATGGTAGTATGATGAAGGACCTGGTGAAGCTTGAAGTATACAAAGTAGTTAGACGTCACCAGTGTTTTATGATATGATCACCACAGTGCAATCTGGAATATAATATCTCTGAGCCAAGAAAAACAGAAGATGGCACCCAATACCCTTTCTTAATAGACAAATACAATGAAGTAGTTGATATTTCAAGACAAAGAAAGTCTGCTGTATTTAGAGAATATTTCTGTAATCTACCAATCAGTGGTGTATGCAGAACAATGGGCAAACAAGCAAAGTGCTCAATGATGAACTCACTGTGACATAAGAGTCACATTGAGATCCAGGAAAGCCATTTATTCAGAAATGCTTTGAAGTTATGTCATTTTCCTTTTACATAATTTTAGGGAATAGCCAGCAACCAAGTATCAGCGAATGAAAGTCATAGAAATAAATATGGAAGGAACTTAGTAATTCATTATCAGGTGAAACATAGTCCCAAATTATACAATCACAATCTCTTCAGGATTAAGTAAAACAAGTAAAGTGAAATAGACACGGCAAATACAATAGTTATCCAAGCTATTGGCATGCCACTACATGCTATAATCTCAGCAGCAGTGAGGTCCATGTAAGAGGGTAGTGAGTTTGATACCATCCTGGTAAGACACTGTTTCTAAACATCAATGAAAGAATAGAGCATGAGGGAGAAAGAGCCAGATAGAGAGAAAGAGAGAAGAAGAGAGGGAGGAGAGAGGGAATGTAAAAAGCAAGCATGGATGGGAGTGAGGGAAGGAGGGAGAAAGAAGGGAGAGAGGATGAGAAGGTAATGGAGGGAGAGAAAGAGGAAGGATGGGAGGGAGAGAAGAGAGAGATGATAGATATATGGCAGATATATGGAGAGATAGATGCAAAGATAGATGATGGGTAGATAGATGATAGGTAGATAGATAGGGAAGGAGGGATAGGCCTTCATTCAAGATAATGACTAGAAGAGATATTTGAGCTTTTCTAGCTTGTGATGAGGATGGGTATTTGTGTGTTTTTTTTAATTAATGTATAATTTAAAAGAAGTATTGCTATTTTAATGAATAGAAACATAAAATATACCATATAAGAACATAAAGGCAACAGACTGTCAAAACCCCTGAATTATAATGTTCTAAATACACGCACAGTTGTTAAAAACTACGCTGGAGCTGGCAAGACATTTGATAAACTCATTTAAATTTCTTTTTGTTTTATTAATTAGTAGAGAAATGCTGCAATAGGTGTTTTTCTCTCCTTTAAAAGTCATAACTTGAATTTATGCTCTTTGCTTCACCCTGTGTTTACAAACTCATGTTTTGAACTATTTTTATTTATTGCAGTTTCATTACCACCTTCCCCACATAGCAGTTTTATTAACTATATTAACATTGCTATGCAACAATTTCTGAAACTTCTTCATATTACAAACAGAAGTGTTCTAGCCAGCATGGTGGCTACCACATTTAACTTGAGCACTTTCGAGGCAGGGGCAGGCTGACCTTTGTGGGTACAAGACTATTTGGGGGTCTATACAGTGAGCTCCAGGCTAATCATGGCTATATGAGGAGCTGTTGTTAAAACAAAAACAAAAACAAACCCCAAAGAACAGAAATACCATATAAGCTGCTTCTTCAAGCTAATCATCACTTTCACAAAGGTCAGCAGCCTGTCACAGTCTGAAGGAAGATATATATGCCCATGATATGTTATTTTGATAATTCCTGACATTTACTTGATCACTAGTTTAGACTAATATTTCTTTGAATCTCATCAATAAATCAGTCTATTTTCATTTCATTAATGGCCAGGATGTATTAGTATTTTAGGAAGAAATTTATCACAAATATTTATAGCTTTGTTCAGACCTATGTACCTTGGTGATATTAATATTATATTAAAAAAAGGCAAATATATTAATTTTATATTAAATGCATGAGTTCCAAAGAGCACAAAGATACCATGGAATTCCATTTTTCTTTATAAAACCAGTAAACTGAATGGTTAAGGTAGTAAAACCTGAATTAAAGTACATCTTCAAATTGAATTTAAAAATATTGTTTGGTAAATCTACAACCAAGAAGTTATTCAACGATGACAAGACACACAAACAACCTCTTCCGTCTATGCGCACTCTAAATGAAAGTTTCAAGGTTACTACGGAATCGATGCTGTTCCTTTTGTACACTGCGTGCACATGTATGAAGGCCGTGTACATGTCTGTCAGAGAGCTTGATTTACATGCTCATGCTTAGTCAGGAGGATAGGTCTACCAGCCTAATTACCCCGTTTCCATGGGAGACAAAAGGTGAAAAGAAGTGTTCAGGAAGAAGCCACTAAAGGTTTAGAGAACTAAGGAGTGCGGCTGGTCCTGGCTTTCTTAACACCACCCTTGAGTGGTTATTTCCAATAGCTGCTCCTGATAATTTCATATCTAATGCTGTGTTTTGGTCTTGTTTAATGTAATAGTTTAACTTTGGGAATTAAATGCTGATGAACCAATTGCACTTTTTTTTTTTTTGCTTTTGCAAAAGAACATAACCTCTAAAACATGCTTTAATGCACTTGTTACATATTTTTGGCAGTTAACTATGAATCACACAATTATAAATTGAGTTATATCACTTAGTTGGTGATTCAATAAAGCTAATTACAACTTCAAAGAATTTTTTGATTTTGACCTGCTGGTATATGTCATGCAAGCACTGATAATTTGTTGAATCACAGAAACCATTTTTCAATAATTTTTCTAATCTCTGCTAACAGAAGAGTTTCAGCCCACACATTCTTTTCATCATTCACCTTCAATCTCACAATGTTTAGGATTTGATAAAAATAAAAGCTATCCTTGATTTATTTGCACAATAGTACTAACATAAGGCTACAAAGAAGACATTTCGTTGTAAAGTAATAGTTCAGTCTTCAAAATATTAAAGATTGATCTATTGACATTACATCTTGGCTTATTTTAACAAAATGATGTCAGTAACTTTGGATTAACAAACATAATTACTTCAACAAAT